>NC_059481.1:22733955-23097308 GCF_018139145.2 Gymnogyps californianus | reverse complement strand
AAAACGCGTGTGGAGCACGGCTGAAACCACAAGAGAAAATAAATTTGACCTTTGATGACAAAGAGTTTTCCTCACATGAGCAGTTCTCTAACAAGTGAGGTTTTACAGAGACTTACATGCAGTGCTTTCAATAGCATGATGTTTTCTAATTTCATAACTTAGATGAACAATCTTAATGACTAAAAATTAACCTGAGAACAGGGGAAAAAAATTACAGCTACGCTCCTATTCAAGCAATGGGAGAGTCTGAAAATCTAAGGGATCTCAGAGGGTTTCCAGTGGAGAAAGTGTACCGATTAATCCATTTTGCCTGTGGAATCACAAAAAAAAAACCCATCCCCAAACCCAGACTGCGATCCAGAAGATGGAAAGCCTCTCTGGTTCCTACACTGCGATTTGTCATCTCTGGAGGACAGATGGAAATTGGAAAGAGAGGAAGAGGACCAGGGCTGTCAAGAAAAATATTGATTTGTACTCAGCTGTCTTCTTTAAAATTTCCTCCAGACCTCCCCAGAATAGCAATTCGTGCAGGAGCAGAAGGCCCATCGGCTGGGACTTGACATTGCATCCTCTCGCCCGCGGGCTCACCAGAAAGGCCTTCCAGCCGCTGAAACGGCACCTACCATCCCACAAAAGACGCTAACGGACTAAATGCTGTCAGCTGGGAACTCAGAGGCGTAGCTATCACACGGACTGACTTCTTAAACGTGTAAAGAAAAAAGACATTTCCCCTCCTCTACATCAACGGAAAACATTTATAAATGCTACAATCAAGTAAACTGCCAACAGAATAGAGATATTACAAACTCTGGTGGCATCTGCAAGTGCCTTCTGCTCTTTCCAAATGTTCCTTATGCCTCAGCTAGCAACAGCCCTACAACTTCTGCCACGCCGGGAACAGTGTATGTACCCGAGGAAAGGGTTCAGGTAATAGACGCCCGTTAACAGGTTTATCTTGCATTGCCTTCCGGTATGAATAGCGTTCTAACAGTTTGTTCAGGTAGAATTTTGTGGAGACAATTTAAAAGTTTTATTGCTATACAGGAGGCAAAGCCTAGTGTTATTTTTGTTTCTGTAAAATTTTCTATACTGGCTAAATATTTAAAATATCTGTTCCGTTAAAATATCTGTTCCGTAGAAAGGTACACAGAAGACTGTGTGAAAAGGCCATAGATTTATTCTAGTTCATTCAATCTCTGAGCAAGAACATAAAGTTTTTTGGTCTTCTCTAACAAGCCACAATCAAAGGGAAAAAGGTGGTTTATGCAGCATGACTAACACGAGCAACGGCTTCCCGCAGGCACACGTACAATCAGCCACCAGGCAGAGGCCTCTGTACGAACAGAAATATCCAATCTCTCCTGCACCCGCTCCTTTCGAAGGTTAAAGAGTGATACGCTACGGAAGAACGCGAGCTCGGACTGGAATAAATTCACGAGCTGGTTGGTAACAGCGGTCGTAGGCGCGTTCGCTAGCCTCGGCTGCTCTCGCTAGCCTCGGCTGCCCTCGCTAGCCAGCACCAGCAGCGTACGGCCACGCAGCCGGCTGCGGGCAGGCTCACGCTCCGGGGCTCCCCGTCCCGCTCGCTCGCTTTCAGACACGTGCTGAACGCCAAGTAACACATCCGACAACATCAGCCTCGATAAAGTCTTGATTGAAGCAAGGAGAGGAGTCTTGATATAAGTTATCATTGCCATCAACAACAGACTAATGCGCTATCACTAAGCAAACGCCTGTGGTTTGGGGCATAACCAAACGCTCCCAGTGAAACAAACGACAAGCTTTGAAACGAGAGGATAATTTGAAGAAACAGGTAGAAAATGCAGTGAAGAAAATTAAATTTTAAAGCAACCTGAGTCACGGGAGACGACAGCTGTGGGGAGAAGATGGGCCAGTCACTCATCACTTTGCGCTCTGCCTCGCTTGGTGGCAGAAAAGCTCAAGCATTCGCACCAGATTGCTACTTTAAGCGCTGCAGAAGAGCTATTTCGGCTTGCCACTTCCCTAAATAGGTGAACATTATGTTCCTTTAGGCCCCTCGTGATGGAGTAACAACCCTTAACCTATAACTGACAGGACATAAATATATTTTTATATGCACGCAGAAGCTACATGGCTCCTCGGCACTTACAACCGCCTTTTAAAAAGAAGTATAAGGAAACACTGAAAAGAATATATCTAATGCTACTAGCTTCAGCAGTATAATGATAGTCCCTTTAAAATTTTTTTTGGTATTCAGCATTTCAATTTGGTGAGGAATTGTATATGTAGCTAAGCAGGTCAGCATCCCCTTTATGGATAATTCTAATGCTTCCTATCTGTTTTTACATGCTTGGCACCAGGAATAAAGTACAGCACAAACCATGACGGTGCCTGGGAAGTAAACAGGCATGTGAGCCCAGGACCAGCTACGCAATAAATTGGTAGCCACCCGCAGAAAGGGCCGCTGCAGCCCCAGCCCCTTTGTTCAGGCCCTGCATCACACTCAGAAAAACCTCAGACCGGCGAGATTTCGGGTAAAAAAGAGGAAAACCCCCCGCCCTGGGCAGGTCGGTGCTGGGAAACACATCGGTGCTTCACCGCCGGGCGGCAGCCCCAGCCCCGCCGCCCCCCCGCCATCGCAGCGGCACCCAACGGCCGAGCCCAAGGGCCCCGTGCCCGGTCCCATCGGGCCTCCCCTTCCCAGCCCGCCCATCCCGGGCAGGGAGCTGGGGAACAGATCATAGAATGAATCACAGAAGGGTTTTGGTTGGAAGGGACCTTGCAGATCACCTCGTTCCAACCCCCCTGCCACGGGCAGGGACACCTTCTTGCACTAGGTCAGGCTGCTCAAAGCCCCATCCAGCCTGGCCTTGGACGCTTCCAGGGATGGGGCATCCACAGCCTCTCTGGGCAACCTGTGCCAGTGCCTCACCACCCTCACAGTGAAGAACTTCTTCCTTACATCTCATCTAAATCTACCCTCTTTCAGTTTAAAGCCATTACCCCTTGGCCTATCACCACACGCCCTTGTAAAAAGTCCCCCTCCAGCTTTCTTGCAGGCCCCTTTAGGTACTGGCAGGCTGCTGTAAGGTCTCCCCGGAGCCTTCTCTTCTCCAGGCTCAGCAAGCCCAACTCTCTCAGCCTGTCTTCATAGGAGAGGTGCTCCAGCCCTCTCATCATCTTCGTGGCCTCCTCTGGGCTCGCTCCAACAGCTCCGTGTCCTTCTTATGTTGGGGCCCCAGAGCTGGACACAGAACCCCAGGTGGGCTCTCACCAGAGGGGGAGAATCCCCTCCCTCGACCTGCTGGCCACGTTGCTTTTGATGCAGCCCAGGACAGGGTTGGCTTTCTGGGCTGCAAGCACACATTGCCGGGTCACATTGAGCTTCTTGTCATCCACCATCCCCAAGTCCTTCTCTGCAGGGCTGCTCTCAGTTGGGATTGAGGTGGGTCCAGCTACCTCTACCGGCGGCTGGACCCACGCAGGGCACGGCCAGCCTCACCCATCGGGCCGGAGGATGCAGGCGTGCATCAGCCACACGCTGAAAAAAACTGAATAAAGTCCAGTTAAATGTTGGCGCTCTGGGGATTCTCTGCTATCACAAGTGAAACACCATAAAACCGACCCGTTTTTAGGATGCGGGATCCAAATACGAAATTACTGCAATCACAATTTGCTGTAATTAGGGCAGAGAAATACGCAGCGGCAGGCAGGGTGTACGACCAGTAATAAATAACTGCTTCCACCGTACCATTGGTGCCTGCTGGCGCTAATATGGGCTATGCCCTTCAGAAACACCCCAGGCAAACCACCCACGGACCTTCCCAACCCCGAGGTACTTCTTACTCTGCTTTTGCAGGGACTTCGGTCAAGGGGTCGGAATAACCCTGCTACCTATAGGTAGCACGGCAGGGGTTGCCATGTCCTGGCAGTACATGCTAGGGGTGCGATGGGCGAGAAGGGGGACCCAGCATCACCTTTATACTGCAGCCGCTGCCATGGACAAAATCATTCAGGTCCCGGCTCTCCAAAGAAACCGGCTGAATTGTGGAGTACAGGATTGATGAGGGAGTGCAGAGGCAGAAAAGTCCCTGCAAGCACCCACACCTGACCCCTTGTCCAAGGGACTGATGCATTAGTTGGTTACACCATGATTTACTTCTCTCTTGATTGTGAGTATGTTAAAAGAATCAAATGATATTGCCCATCATTAGCTACTGCTTTTAAAGTGATTGTTCTGGTTAACATTTCCTTTAGGAACTAAGAGGGTGAATTAGCAGTGTCTGCAACCTGTATCAAATTGAGAATGATTTAGTGCAGCAATAATCCAGCTATTAGCCCTTATCCACAGCTGTGTGCTAAGGAAGATCCTGAAAGAATTTTGAACTAACAAGTGGCAGTAAGAAGAGTCCAGGATTGCTTGTTCTAACTGCTGCTGGCAATATTCCCCCGGTTTAATAAGATAACACATCTGAAATGGTTAAATAAGATAATGGTACTGAATGGTTACATAAGATAATGCATCTGAAATACGAGGAACGAATTCCTTATCATTTCAGCATGCCAGAGAAACAGGCTTCACACAGAGTGCCCCGGCACATTTTTCTTTACAGACCACAAACACCACGTTATCACCTTTCTGGGAGGGACCGCAGTAGTATGCTCTCGTAAAAAGGCCTCCACTCTTCCCGGGAGCTTTGTAAAGAAGCCACACCAGTCTGTCCAACTTTAATGGCATTTTTCATCACCTGTGGCATGGCACAATGGACAGCAATAGGAAAGGACAGAAATACAAGAAAATGACGTGTACCCCTTGATATGAAGGGGGAAAAAAAAAATGACATCATGAAAATGAGTTGCTATTCACGACAGACATTAAATTTCACTATTGCAATGAGAGAGAAGGCATCCAAAAGGTGTTAAAATTAACAGAAAGTTTGGTCCAGAGGGGTGAGCACATCACAGGAACGGCCATTCTCCGGGCAGCGATGACTGCAGTGGGGTCCTTCGGCAGAGAACGCCGGGCTTGCGTCGCCTAAGGAAAAATGGACTGTGGGCATTTATATTTAAAGAACAGTGCGAATAAAATCTGGGAGACATTAGCAGCAACTGACAGAAGAAAGCAGCCTGTGGGTGCTGGAAAAGATGTAATCTGCACTGAAACCTGGCTGTGCAGGCGCAGCGACTGAAGGCTCGGCTTCTCCCACTGTGGAGCTATTTCTGGGCTTGGAAAGAAATCCTCTAGAGGGAGTCAGAAAATTGTTTAAAGGATTTTTTTTTTTTCCTTCCCCCCTTTCAGTCTGATAGTATCAAAAGACCAAGGGACCATGAGCCATTCCACAAAGAAAAATAGTAATTAAAGAACTTCGCTTCATTAAATGAGGACTATTTAGAGCACAGCAGAGGCAAAAAGCTCACGGAGCAAACAGAAACATTTACACACAGAGAGGCACAGGCGCTGGCGCAGCAAACTGCAGACCAAAGGGGAATCTGCCTCTCCAGGGAACTTCAAAGAAAGACATTTTCACCTGTCAAAAGGAGATTTTTTTGGAAATAAAATCCATGCAAGCCAGAAGAGCTTTAGGGATGAAAGGCTCGCGGTGACAGTGCCAGGGTGAGAGCAGCCGGAGCAAAGCGAGGGTGTGGGAGACGGCGGGTCAGCTCGCCAAGGTCGGGGCTGTCAGCCGGCCGAGCTGGAAGATACGTCGTTTCAGAGCTGTGTGCATCAGCACTTCCAAGTTCCTGGTTCAGCCACCAGATACAGAAGGATAGTAAATATTTAATTAGACAGCAGTACGGCCAACATAGCATCAGTGTTTGTTCAGGGAAGTACTCTAAATTATTTTAAATTGGAAAGTGATTTTAGGCCCTTTAAAAATTACAGCCGTTGCAAATCACTGGGGGAAATGCACTCTCGTTTTTTCCCCCCAAAAGTTATGAACAATTTCATTATATCCAGAATTTATTATCCACAGTTTGACAGGACACTTTTAAGCTATTACAAAATTTACGGTTGTGATTTCAATAACACCCTGTAGCTGTTTACGTATGTGAGTAGTCCCACAAAAATCAATGGAAATGCATATGTGAAAATGGGATTTCTGTGCCAGGAAAATGCTAGATTTGTTTTGTTTTTTGGGGAAAAAAAAAAATCTGAATCAGGATGAAAAGTTGATATTGCAAAACTAACAAAATGGAAAACACATGGGAAAAGGAAAGTTTTCTTTCAGAGCTTCAAAACAAATTTACTAGAACATTTCTTTCACTTTGATGTCTGCATTTCAAAACAGAGGAGAAAACAGACTGGCCCAGCTACCAGTCTGCAGCATCCAAGGCACCACGGTTGCAAGGGTGGTCCTGCGCTGGGAGCAGGGGAAAGGGCTGGCCCTGGCAGCCGTCACGGACCCCCTGCGAACACCCGGGCAGCAACTCCTGCAAGCCAGCGCCGCTCCCACCGGGAAGGAAACGTTTCAGAGTCGCTGTGACCGAACAGCAATTCCCTGCGGCCAGCAGAGCTGTTTCCAAATGCGGCACCTGGCTGGAAGGGCTGAAATAAGAGCCACCGCAAAATATCGAAAATAATAACATCTGAAGTGTGAAAGTCAAACAAGACCCTTTACGCTATCAAATATGCAATGGGGTGCGAAAGGCAAACCAAAGCATGCTTTCAATTTTTGAAGATTTTACAATTTTTCCCCCCAAACCTTACTGAAACATCAAACGCATTAATTTTAAAAAACAGATGCTTCGATACTGAACTTGTATCCAAACATTTCTGCCCATTCCAGTTTAGTCCCTAAACCAAATCGGTGAGAACTCGATCCTGAGAGGTTCCTCTACCAGCAAAGCAGCTGGAGTGAAGGTGGCATCCACGCCAGACAAAGGACCGGACTTTTTACTGCATTCCTCTCAAAACAAAATTTCTTTTTGTTGAGAGAGTTGGCAGCTCAGGCTCTGGCCTGCCTTTCAGTTCAGTTAAATAAAATACAGCTAATTTAAAAACGTAGGCTCATCCCTTTAAAACAAGTCTCGCTCAGAGACGGATCAGGCTTGACACTGCTGTCAGGTGGCAGCAGCAGACGGAGCAGAGCAGTACTCCCGAGGGCTAGAGTACTTACGCGGGGTTTATAGAACTGGAAAACAGAAGGAAAAGGCTAACTTTGATATTGAATGCTGGGAACCCCACACCAGGGGCTGCAGGCTGTCACATTACTTCTGCACGCAGAGAGAAGTAAGCTTAGGGACGGGACTATGGCAGTGGGACTTCCACCCTCTTGTTCCTCCCCGTCAGCACCCAGAGAACCCCTGAACAGCACGCAGCTCCTTCCCCTGCACCCATCCAATCCCCCAGCTCCAGAAAGGGAGGTTTCTTGTATTGCACGGTTTGCAGGAGCGGAATCTGATTCAGAAACAACTTCCCAGGAACAACCCATGTGTCTCTCTCCATGGCTTTTCGACCTCTACCTGGTGAATGCTCAGCTACTAGAAGTGATGAGCCAGACAAAGGAGTTGCCAGGTTCTTCTCGGCGACGGCTCGGTGCCCACCTTTGCTGCCAGCATGGTGCCGGCCGCAGGGAGCTCCCCTAGGAACAGCCGTGCTCAGAGCCCCCGCGCTCACCCACCAAAGATGCCCTTCCCCGGTCATCACCAGTCACGACAGCCCCGACAATACTCATTCTGCACGTTATTCTGACTTTTTACTTTTTTGACTGTGGTACACTTGAAACAGTCTCTGGGTTGCTGCCAATCGTGCTTCTTCCTCGAAATCTATAGCCCCCTATTCCCTCAAACAAAAAACCCAAACCAAACGAACAAAAAATACCCCCAAAAAACCGAAAAAAACAACCACCCCCAAAGCCCCCCAAAACCCAAACCAAACAAAATCTACACCCACTTTTTACTAAAGTGTCTTGTTCCAACTCCTCAGTTTCCTCTTGTTTAAGGGAAGGAATATTATGATGCATCTTACAAAACACATCCCACCTTTGTAATACTGTATTATTAGCAAAAGTAAGGGTTTGTCTATGCAGATTTTGTACCAATACAACTAACTACATTTGTGTGGAAACAAATACAGTTAATTCATAAAACTTGCTAGTATCAGTGTAATTATATTGGTATAAACTCCTTGATATAGTTCACGAAATCACTTAACTACTACGCTTAAATGCATGCATAATTGTCCTTAAACCAGCTCTAAATTTGACAAACATATGCCTGACATTTTTAAAGTGCTAGTAAAGAGTATGTTCAAATGAACCCCCTAGAGATCTCAAATCTAAGTTAGGAATCTGAGATAACAGGAACACAGAGATGGCACTAAGTTCCAGAAAATACGTTCAGGCCTCAAGCCTAACAATTTGCCTATCCTCAAAATGTCTTGCAGCTCTGCTTGCTGTTTGGTGTTACAAAGCATTCTGTGTTGATAAACAGAGGAATTCGTTAGGAAACAACCGGTATTTCGAAGCTCTTAGGAAACAGGTTTACTGGGACACAGAGGGAGTCCACAGGCAGTCAGTCACCCCAGCAGCCGTTGCACCTCTGCCAGACTCTCCACTGGTATGTTCTACCTAACCATTGGAATTAATTTTCTTTTTTTCTCCCCCTGCTACTTGACTATGCTGGCGACTGCTACTAACAAGGCCGCTCATGTCGCTGAATTCCTGGCCAATCTACGCCCAAGAACAATGGTACAAAATACACTCTTGGAGAGCCTGCTTTGGCCAAAACAGTGATAAAAAGTGGAAGAATGGAGTAAAGGTTCCATAGAGCGCAACAGAAGAGGGGACAGAGAGACAGCCAGTACCTGGCAGGGCTGACAAAGCCAAGGTTTTCCTGAATAACGTGTTGGTTCTACACTCACAAAGTGTGCTGTAGCCTGCATATATCTTGTGGTCCTTTTCTTCTCAAAAAAACCTGACTTAATACATTCCTGGAGTTAGGAACCCCCCAGTCACCTCACAGTGCTCAGAGAGGCTGGGAAAAACATTGAACAAAACACCTTCTCTTGAAAGTGAGCTTTGAGACCGACTGTGGAAAGCAAAAAGCCAGTGAGGTCCTCTGCTCGTCACCGGTGTGTGCTGCACTGGGCTCCCCAGTACAAGACAGACCTGGACTTCTCCTAGAGCAAGGCAAGTGCAGGGCCACAAAGATGATTAAGGGACTGGAATATCCTTCATACAAGGAGAGGCCAAGAGAGCTGGGACTCTTAAGCCTGGAGAAGAAAAGGCTCAGGGGGATCTTATCAGCATGTATGAATATCTGATGGGAGGGAATGAAGACGAGGGAGCCAGACTGTTCTCAGTAGTGCCCAGTGACAACAGGCAATGGGCACAAATTAAAAAAATTATGAAAGTGTCATCTCAACACAAGAAAACCTTTTTTTTTTTTTTGACTGTGAGGGTGGTCAGACACTGGAGCAGGTTGCTCAGAGAGGAGGTATAGTCTCCAAACCTGACTTGACATGGTCCTGGACAACCTGCTGTAGTTAGTTGACCCTGCTTCAGCAGCAGGGTTGGACTCTTTGATCTCAAGAGGTTCCTTCCAACTCAAATGATTCTGTGATACGAGTCCCATCGGTGAGTTTCGTGCAATTCAGAAACTCCACTGAGAAAAAAATAATGAAAAAAAATCTCAAGCCATTATCAAGTTCCTGTGCATTACTCAGACAAAAATAACCCAAGGGGGGACAAACGCCTTCCGGTCAGCAGTGCTGGCTCCATTAGAGAAGCCCTAGTGATTTATCTGTCAATACCAAATTGGCTAGCTATGGACTTGCAGCTGGAGAGAAGGCAGTACCGAATGCGTATAAACGTTGTGGAGCCACAAAACAAGATCTGCGACAGAGAAAAGTCATTCTAGACATCCTCAGCTTCTCTTATCGCAGACCTACAGCACTTCCCAGTCAGGGTCAGCTGGCTGATCCCCAAACTCGCATTTGTTGCATGAACTTTCTCAATTAAAAAAAAAAAAAAAAGCATGTTCTTCTGCATCAGCCCCTTTCTTGCTGTCACTGGGTCTAGATCTATTGCCTATCTTTACGTGAGCCTGCAGCAGCCGGCTTGAACTCGCCGGTGTGAAGAATGCAGTGCAGATGCACATCTCTCTTCCTCTTTGCTAGGGCCTGTCTCTACTTTGGGGGGCGGGGGGGGTAATACCAGGAAACTTATGGTATAAAACACAAAGCGTCACAGGGATTGCTCAGTTTGAGATTAAGTCCCAAATTTCAATTACCCCTGATAGAACTCGTACAGCATGCAACACAGTAATTGCCAGAACACGTGGCACACCTCCACCACAGCGAACCATGAGACGGCTTACCAGAACGATGACTACCTGGTTCAAAACGTCACCAGGCTGTTTGGCTATACCATTACTTAAAATAGCTTAATCGTAATGTACCTATACACCACAGGCACTCTGCTCTCTCAGCAGCGGCTGAAATGCAAAATGCTTCATGGAAATATTGAGATCCTGAGATGGGTTTCAAATGTGGATGCACTCTAGGAACTCCTGAATAGAGTTGTTTTACGCATGGTACCTTCAGGAATGAGGATCTTAAATACCTGGAAGTCTTCGGACAACATAAACAGCCTATAGAACAGGCACGCACAGCTAAAGGGAAAGTCAGTCTGCTCAAAAAAAATATTCCAAATTGATTCATTTGGGGGAAAGATTAAAAAAGTTTTTTGGTTTGTTTTTTTTTTTTTTCAGGTTGTGAATTTTCTGTACATACCCTAAAACCGAAAGGTGAAGTGTAACTGGTTACATTTTGTTTAAAAGGAAAAAAAAGATTTCCTGCCTGCTGAGATCTTACATTGGATGCTGAGGTTTCCTCTCCCATGGGGTACACATAGTCAGAATCTCAGAGAGATGGTAGCAAAATTTGCTGTGCAAAGGAAATTGCTTTACTACAGGTGGCTTAAAATTATTTGGTTTCTATTTATGTTCATTAACTCAAATACCTGGGGAGAAGTAATGTTGGCTGAGACTTCAAATCCTTGCCTTTTCAAGCAAGGATTTCCAAAGCTGACAGCCCCCCATCTCTGGGTTATCCACAGTCTCACAACAGAAAAAAAAAAAAAAAAAAACCCAAACAAAAACTTAAGCCATGTTTCTGAAAAGAGAAAGAGGATTTATTTTCCATCCTGTTTTTTAGGCATCATGGAAAATATTTTTTTTTTTTAAAAGTGACATGACAAACCACTTCTCCCCATTCTGCTATATGCTACAAGCAGGAACATCCATAGAAATAATAGATCACAAAGGAATGAGAGAACGGGAAATAACAGAAACCATGAAGCAAAAGATTTTAGAAGGAACAAAAGAAATTCAAAAGTTTTCTACTTACCTGATTTCCCAGCCACGACTTGTCATCGTTCCCCAACCCCCCCCAATTCTAAGGTCTGCATCTTAACCAGCTAAAAGCTATTAAATAGTCAGAGAATTAGCTTTGGACCCATGTGTATATTAAAACATCTGAAGGGAAATTAGGCAAATAATCACTTTTTATTCAGAAGCCTAACTCAATTTTAATATTAGAAGAGTACTACTTACTTCCAGTCCCACCAGTTTTCCCAGAATCTCCACCCCATTAAACTTGCTTGGCAAGATATTGACTGACAACACATTTCCCCAATGAAACGCAAGTTAAGAATCACTTGATCATCGGCATTCTTTGGCAGACTGTTCCCGAGAGTGTTTCACAGCCTGCTGAGGAACCTAGGAGCTGATTAATGCTTCCTTAGGTATTACATATGCCTGATCTATACTGGTAACTCCTTTTGGGGACATGAGGCCGCAGTATCACATCTGGAGAACTCTTAATGTTCCACATAGATTGCTCAATCACTCTGTTCCTTCTTTTTGCTCCTATTTGAGTGCTATGGCTAGTCACTCCTGTCGTTCTCAAATCTTTTGCATCTAGTATCTGCCAAAGATCAGCATCAGTGGAATAGTAAACTTCGTAGAAGGTGATTCAAAATAATATTACTTTTGGATTTTCTAACAGTAACATCACAAAATAGCCAAGCCAGTTATTTCTGCTGAGGAACAACACATCTGCAAATCATGAGGCACTGGTAAAAAGAAATTTCAATACAAAAGCCTTAGGAATGTATTTATATAAAATAATGTTAAACACGGCCAGAAACACCTTTCTTTTATGCAAGTTTCATAGAATATGAATCCCTCCTGGCCCAAACTTGTGTACACTAAGGATTTTAACTTATTAATTACTTCCACTTCTTAAAATCAAGTATAGCTAGCAAAACTTATGCTGTGCTCTATGCACATAGCCCCTAGGCAAAAGACAAAATAAAGTCTGCTTTGGGATATATGTTTACTAAAGGCATGAAAGATTAACAAACCCTGTTTCTAGAAATCCAGAGATGCAGAATTCCAGAGCCAGAAACATAAGATAAGACCCTGGAAACCGCAGTGGATATGGCCAGAAAAATGTTAATGCTAACAAAGCACTGCTATGACACATTTTTTTGTTGGGCAACAAGTTAAAAGCACTTTAACACAGATGACATTCACCAGACAGTCACAGTCATCCACACAAAGAGAAGACTATTTTGTTGTTGTTTTTGGAATATCTGGCTATGTATATTAGGCAATGGTTTCATTTCAGTGCTAAGTTATGGCCACACTGACAGCCAAGTCACATATACTTCCCTTGAAGCAAGAATAAATGGGAAGGTTAAAAACACTGGGGCACTTCATGGCTGCTGTTTGAAAGACAGGCTGTTGTCTAGTTACACATTTAATGTTCATTCTTCTACCTTGAAAGAAAGGCTAAAAGCATTCACTGCTATTAATGAACAAGTAAGAAGCAGGTATGCTCATCACCTCAAAAAAGCTTCATAAGGTAAGCTAGTGGTAGGTTAACCCAAAACCAGTCCTTTCCATCAGCTTCACCAGATAAGCCACTGGCTTCTACTCTGCTACTCACTATTACAGGATATTCCCTGCAATTTCAGTTATGAAATAAAAAGACTGTTGGACCTCAATAACCAGCAGGTAGTGGGATCCGCCTCCCTCATTTGAACACTTTCCCAGTGTTAATCTCGCAACAGCAGCACACTTTCCTTACCTCAGGGAAAGCTTTGGTTCTTGTGAACTCTATCTGGGGGAGCGCAGGCAAGGCGAAGGGCAACGGTACGGCTGAAGCCCACTTGCAGGCCCTTCCGAGCAGCGTGATTCCGCAGGTCTGCGCAACCGCAATCACGTTCAGGTTGTTTTACTCGGTCTGCCTAATCAGTAGTCATCTTTTTATTGTCGTCTGAGGTTCTGAATGGGGCGGCCTAGTTAATTCAAAGCCTGTTTCCAAAGACTCCTCAATACATTATTGTGCCCACTGACCTTCACTCGCTCATGAGCTTACTGCGTCTGAAGATGACACGGTCCAGTCGTGGTCATGGCGATACCAAGGATACGGACCCTGCTCCTTCTGCTCCACTTTCCCTTGGCACAGCTCATTCCAGTCCTCGTCTTGAAATGATCTGGAAATCCTCAAATGGTTACTGGTCTCCTGCTGAAATGATGGTACCTGTCACAATGCAAACCTGGGCTTTTCCTCATCCTGTTGTCGTCTACTCTCCATGTAGGATGGAATTCCCTAGAAGGTACTGGTACAGGCTAGCCACAGGGGACTATTTGACTTTAGGATTACCCCACTGAAAGAAACTAAGCTGGACAGTAAACTACAACTCACTGAGAACCGATTTGTCAAGAGGAGGAACCCCCTGGAAAACGATGGCAACTTGCAGGGATCCGAGATTGGAGGTGATCAAAGAATCGCCAAACAAAGAAACCGTAAAATTATAAGACGACAGATCTACTTAATCCCTGTGGCAAGGTGGACTTGCCTGTATCAAAACCTCAAGACATTAAGGATCTGACTTGCCTAAACAGAGGGATTGCCAAGGAGATCAAAGAGGGCAGCAACACTAAGGGTCTCAAGAGCGTATCTTCCCCAATTTCAACACTTTAACTGGCAATTAAAACCAGTGGCTTTCTGTATGTGATCAACTGTGCTGTAAATCTGTGGGTTTCCACTCTGTCAGGCCTCAAGTTAGCTGCAGGGGGATTCTCTCAAAACAGGATTAGGCCATGAGAAGAGGTGGCCAGAACTGAGTAAAGGAGGTGGTTCTCGACAGAGGGAACAATATATGCGTGCATCTAATCAAGACTTAAGGGGAGTGCCTACACTTTTTAATTAAAACACTTAATGAGCTTGATGTACAGGATTCAGTAATAGGACCTTTTGGCAGGAATCTAAAGGATACTCCTTTTAAAAAAAAAAAAAAGGCAAAACATGCCCTCTATAGGTACTTCTACACTCCTGTCCCTCCTTTATTGTGGACTTTTTTTGGGTGGAGTTTAGATATTTCGGGAGAGTACAACACTGCTCTATAATTACAAAGTGAATTGGTGATAGAAGTAGCCCTTTGTAGAAGAAAAAAAAAAAATTCTAGTAGTATCTCCCTTTGCTCAAATTCATTTCCTACCCCTAGCTTTAAGTCCCACCCGTGTTTCCCTTGCATTCAGAGATGCCGAGTAAAGACACGTTGTGAGTATTTACAGAAGGAAGGTGGAGAGCTGGAACAAGCCAAAGATTAAATCAAGGGGAAGATATTTTGCTGGTGTCTGTGGAAACCAGAAGTTGGTGAGCCACTGTCTTCATTTTAAAGGAACAAAAAGCCACCTTCAGTACTCACCCCTCGCTAGTACATAACGCATCAGAATCCCTCCATTTTACCTCACAGAATAAAAAAAACAAAGGTGACTTGTTTATATCATTGTACTGTCCTTGTACTAATACTTTTCCTGGTACTAGAACTTACCTCTAGTAACCTGTATGCAGAGATGTATCTTCAAATATATATGACCATGTATATCAGAGTGTTTTAGCAGTTCACAAACATACTAATTAATACAAAACACTCAAGTCATTTGACTTCTCATTTGTATAATCACTTGTCATGAACTTGTGTGTGAATTAGATATATGCACAGGAAAGCAAGTAGAGCTCATCTGCATCCACAAAAGCTCAATTTGCATGGATGGTCATTGCAAAACGAGCAGATACATTTGGCATGCAGCTCTACATACCTGCACATGCTCCTTCAGCCCTTCTGTATTTTCAGAATCTGATCCTGTAAGTCCACCTATTTCCTCAGATGAACACCCACCTTTCTTTATAAGCACACACTTCATTCATGCTAGCTGGCATTCTTGTGTTTTCTGATGCCTGTAGTAAGATACCCCATAATTGCCAACAGATTTTTTTTTTTTAAATCTGTTTTCACACAAATTAATTCGAGTTTTGAATGCCTGACTGACCTGTAGAACTGCCTTGGAAAAAAAAAAAACAAGAGGGTGGCCACAGAGTTTCCACACACAGAAACAATATTTGAAAATGCAACTCTACTTGTTTTGCCCATACTGCAGTGATTTCTAGAACTCTCAGCTACCAGAAGAACTTAAAACGTTAATAAACCACAAACATCAATTTCCTATGGCTTTCCACTCATGAGGCTGAGATAAGAAAGCAAATATTTAAGGAACAATGACAGAAAGAGTACATTTTTAAGATTACTGTAAAAACAGTAGAAGTAGACATAAGAAAATAAACAAGGTTATATCTTTTTGTATTTTCAAGAAAGAAGCTATTCATGAAGTATGGAGGAAAGAAGAAGAATGTATTTTATTCCTCCCCTCACGGGGCTTTTAAATTTACACAACATATCGCAAGCTCTGGGAATTTTCAAAAAGAATAACGCAGCACATAAGCAGTAATAACATTCAGAGCCTCTGAATATTTCCCTAGCTCATCTCCAAGCACACATTCCAGCGTAAAGATCCGTGCTTTGAGCTTCATTCAGAAGACACACAGAATGCTGAGGCACTTTGTCCAGCCATTATCTGAAAAGTCTGACCCCGCAACAAATGACACTATAGAAGAAAGCTAAATTATCAAAACTTTATTTCAGCATTGTATGCTCAACAGGGTGTTTTGCATATCTGACTAAGCAGCCAATTTGCTGCTCGGTAAGCAAAGAATTTCTGATCCTGTTTGTACAACACTGAACTCTAGCACACAAGAGGGTGAACTGTGAATATTCTGTGAAGCTCATTTGATTAAATCACTTACTATTTTTGTAATAACATTTCTGTAAAGGAAAAGCACTTCCGTTTACCCAAACGTAAATGTCGCTTAAACGAAAACGGGAATACACGATCCGTATGAAGAAAAAAAAAAAAAAACAAATAGGGCCTAGCCAGCCTGTTTCTTTTTGAAGTGAAGTCTTTTTATGCTTAACAGATGACAAATCCTTCCTGGTATATTCAGTATTTAATATCCACCACTTAGTCCTAGGTTTTGCTTTTCTCATATTTAAAAGAAAAGAAAATAACATGTCATTTTCCAAGGCCTAGAATAGTAGTACTGCACTCAATATCGATAGTGATTAATAACAAGTAATCCTTCCTCTCTTTTTCTACCCAGATCTTTTCTGTCCCCTCCAGCATTTTTTTCAGTCTGAAAACCCTTGTAAGATTTTGCTGGGTCCAGTACTGGCATAGTCTGCTCCTCACCCATTGCAGCACTCTGGATTGTGCGGATGGGAAGGATGAATTTCAGCCACTTGGCCTGTTGACTCACTCTTCAAAGTACCATCTGATATACTTAACGCTTCTTGATGTTGTCTCTAAGGTTCAAGATTCAGCAATGAAACCTGGATCCCTCTCATTCTAAGCGACACCCAGGATGAAATGGATCAGAAATGTTAGTAAAAATATAATTGTTCTTGTTAGCAAAGAACAAGTCCAGAGAAGAACAGCTAAGACTATCTTTGTAACAGATCTCTTCAAGTATATAGGCACTTCCCAAAAAGGAAGGCTGAAAAGGGATAAAATCTCTCCCTCTACGTACCTAAGGGATAAATATCAGAGAAGCAATACTATTTGATCTAACAGATATTGTGACTATAAGGATACAGCCAAACCACCATGAAAAAATCAGATGGCTTATATCCGCCGGAGGCTTTTGAACAGCCTCAGCATCTTTTCCAGTTCCGTTTCCAGTTCAAGGCCATGCAACTTCCTCGTGCTGATCACACTTCCCTCTAGGAACAGTTTTTCATGGACATATTCATATTGACCATCCAGACCGAGACCCTCGTTGAGGGAAAAAACTGCAGCTACTTATTATTACTGCCACTTCAATCACATAAATACTGGATGGAAAGAACGAGCTAAATAACTCTACAGGAAAGAATCTAATGGTTGCAGAGAAATTACAAGGTGAACATGAGTCAACAGTGTTTATTTATTTTGACAGCAGCGCTATACTTTATGGGGACCAAAGACAAATATAACCCAGGTCTCAGCTGGAGTACAGCACCCAGCTTTGGAATGTTGTGCCTTAAGAAAGAGGTGTACCTAATACAGACTATATACAGAAAGCCAGTAAGAATGATCAGATGTTCAGCAAACCACCTACAAGGAAGGGCTGAAGAAACAGAGGAGGCTGCCCTGACAGAAAGACCACAAAGTCTCTCAGTACTTTAAAGTGGTTTAAAAAAAAAAAAAAAAAAAAAAAAAGGAAACACCTTTTTTTCTGTTCATGGCCTGTATGAGAAGAAATGGGCTTACACTGCAGCAAGGAAGATACAGGTTAGATGTTATGACTAGGAAGGATGGCAAGGTACTGGAGGAAATTATTGGGGAGCAAAAATTTCAGCATTACTTACCTCGAAGAGCAGCCCACATAAACATCTGTTAGGAAGAAAGTTAGCAGACCCTGCCCGGAAAGGAAGTATGGACTAGATGGCCTTCCCTACTCATGAGTCGAAGTTTGACTATTTCATATTCTATCATTATTTATTTGTTTTACTATAATGTCTACAAAGTCTAGCCACTGACTCATGCCAAGTCCTGGGACAGGATAAACATGTGACAGAAATTCCACAATGGGCACAAAAAAGAAATGTAAGAGGCAGCAGTAGAACAGACATGTAGGGAAACAGCAAGACAGCATTGATAGTCCCAACGGCCCGTCACCAAGTAACTCTGAAGACTTTTGCAGTCATCATAGCAAAGGAAAATTACGGGTTGTTTAGGAGAAGGGGTTGTTTATGGGATACTCCTCCTTGTATGAAAATAATGGTTTTAAATGCAACCAGCAGACAATGGAGGCTGGCACACTGCATCAAGCAAAACTGGTGGCTGACTAAGGCGAGGTGATGAGAAATAAGGCAGTGTCGGATCTGAGATAAGGCAAAATACTTCCTACTGAGAGCAAGAGAGCAGAGCACAAGAAAGGGATGAAACATCAAACCACTATCCCGTACAATGCCCTCCACGGCATCGCTCTGTGTGGATGTAACACATGATGAAATTTGTCAAGTTAGAGAAAACAATATTGGAAGGAGTGACTAATTAGATGGTGAGATGTTGTGTAAGTTCTCCATGCGCAGATGGCCAAGGACCTCATCATTTAAGATTTCATGTAGAAAGAAATATGGAAGTTTAGACAACACTACTCAGAATTAGAGAAAATCTTATTTCAAAGATGATACCCGATTTGAATTTGCATGATAAGCAAATAAGGCTGTTTCATCTGCTGCGACTAAGACAGTGAATAAGGAGGACTGGCAGAGGAAGAGAATCTCGTTTAACTGTGTGATGCATAAGCTGATGCCTCATTTACACAGACACTTTCAGAAAGACAAAATAAGATTTTAAATTGTGACAGAAAACAGAACTAGGTAACACCAGAACTGCTGGTATGACCACGAGTTTCATGCTTATGCAAAGCGAGGGACAGAGGAAGCAAGATGACTCCTGTGGTCTTTGATTACATACAGAAAAACAAACATGTCATGGTAAGGAAGCATCTAGCAAGGCGAGAAAAGAACTGGTGGCAACCAGCCACAGATGCCATGGCAAAACAGAAGTCCAAGAGCATGACTGCTAGTGGTAGAAGCAAGATGACGAAGGAAATTTCTGCTTCTAGCTAGTGGAGAATCTTGGTCCTCTTGTTAGGGAATAAACATGTTTACATTGCCTTTGCACCCCATTGTACGTTGTAGACTGACCAGTGTGAACAGATTTAAGAAAAGCAGACATCATAACCTCTTCTGCTCTGAGATAAAGTTTTTGACTTGAACACCACTACAGTTGAGCCGTGAATCACAACTTCAAATGATTTATCATCTGCAAATGGATGTTACAAGATCGCCTGTCTCAAGCCGGAGTGGATGACTGAGCCATTTACCAAACCTATGCGTAATGTCACGTGTTAACCCGCAATGCTCGCCAGGCTTGCCCACAGAAAACACCGACACTTCGTTTTCCAGGGGACTGTTTTCACCTGCAATTGTATAAAAGGCTGAGGCACCACATAAACATCAAGCAGTAAAATGAGGTGTATACTAGTATACTCTAAAATGCATTAAATCTATCTGGAGGGCTGGGAACAAGACAATCACATCAGCATTTATATATTCCTACACAATTAAAGCAAAATCTTTTGTTCAGATCACAGAACTCAGCTGTGTCAATTGAATTGCTCTGATTGAACTAATTGAATTTCAATTGCTCAAGTCTGGTTTTGAACAGTTTTGTATGACATTCAAAAGACTGAAGACTTCCTTTATAAATGGAAGTGTGTGTGGGGAGGGACAACAAATGATTTGGCCGTTACCCAGAAAATAACAAACACATAATGTATTTCACTGGAGCAGCGTAGTGAGTTTTATCTTTCAGTAGAGGCCTCCATTTACTAGCGCGGCTCACAAAGCACTTCCCATGTTTTAGGGTCCTCCTTCCACGAGGAAGGAGGTAGGGACCCTGACTCTGCAGACTACTGAAGTAAAACTGAACGTTACTTACCCAAGTCCTCCTTCACCCCTGTAGCTACTATTGTGTTAGCAGACACGAAACGTACTTGAACTACAGCTTTACAGGACAGAGCGCATGGACTACTTGTAAAACTCCTGCTTTTGCCGCCCAGAAACTCCATACCCATCTAGGAGGGAAAACAACACGATGTGGCCACAAGAGGATTAGGATTCTCAATTATTTCCAGAAAAACATTTATTTAATTCAATTTTAATTAAACGCCAGGCTAGATCTCATGGCTGATGTCTACCAGCAGCTTCTGTACAAACTTGCTGATTGTTCTTTATTCTCTCTGCAGAAGTGGAACTGTAAGCGGCTTCTGAGCCAAAACCAAAGCGCTCATGAAGCCAATGGCAACAACTCCATTAACTCCACGAGCCAGGGCACCACATCCAGTGTGCGCTCAACCTCCTATTCAGCAGCAATTCATTATACTTATTCCAGTACATCACTTCCACTTTAAAGGCATCAATGGTGCAGGCACGCAAGAATCCCGCTTCGTAACTTTCTAAAAAGGCCCATCTACTTTATCTTTAAAATTAATTTGGTTTTGATAACAACGTCGACGCTACAGAATTTGCTTCCTTCCCCCTTTATTCTGTCTCTGAATAAAGTATCCAGGTATTCTAGCACAAGTCAGGTCTTCAATTTGTTAAATTAACTTTTGCTTTTCTTCCTCTGGGTCTTAAAAGTAGCCGCATTTATTTTTATAACTGGGCATAAAAAAAATGGTAGAAGACACACCACACACTTGAAGACCAGCCTAAGGAGCACCAAGTCCTTTGGGGTGGACAGGAAGGGTAACTGCTGTCAGTTGGGACGTACGAGTTCTGATCTATCTAGGTTTCCCACACGATGTACACATCACTTACCTCAGCTCCATTTACCCATCTATAAAATGGATGCGAGTCTTCCTCCTCGTTTGTACATCTCATGGATGTTATTCATAGTCATGAATGATTCTATGATTCTTCACCGTTATCAATCCACTGGCTGGCTTTGTCTTTGGCTCAATGAGTTGCTGAACCATTACAAGAATTGCAAAAAACACGAGTTTCATATCTTATCGCCACCTGTGATTGACCTCCGAGTTTAACAATGGAATTATTTATGTAATTGGGCAAAAAAAGCGATGGATGTACAATGCACCAGACCTTTACATTAGGCAGAAAAATTAACGAGTCACAAAGAAAAGCAGAGAAACTAAAGGATTATTAAACTCTATTTGTTAACCTACTTTGGAGACTGTGAAGACCTAATTGTTGAGGAAAAACACTCTGGGATGAGCTGATCTCCTTTTACAGCAGCTGAAACTGTAGTTTTCATTTTACAACTAGAACTATTTTTGTTTCATTGGATTTAAAAAGAGATTATTTAAATTTCTTAAAAATAATCAGTTTTCACCCTGCTTTCTGTATTGGAAAGAGGTTCGAAGACGGCACAGAAAAAGCATTAAACTACAATTTTCAGGTTTGGGGGTTTCATTGTTAAAAAAAAAACCAAAAACCCACAACCTTCAGGCAAAAATAAATTTTGTAGAGAATCTTAATTTTTAATGGCATTTTCAAAAGTGCAACATGACTCTCATTCCATAAACTGATAGCCATCTATGACGAAGAAAATATGCAATATAACTGCCACAAAAAAGGTCACTTTATTAGGGCTGAGCCCCAACGCATACATATACACGCCAGACATGTAAGCGACAGGACTACACTACTTACTATCACTCTGTTTGCAGTCAGGAGGTGCTTGGGAGGAGTACAGGGAGTCTCTTCTTGCCCTATAGTAGAGTTCAATCCTATAGTAGGACTACTGTAGGACTCATGTTTTGCCTGAATTTAAGCCTGTAGGAATTACACCATAGCAGTCAACCGGAGCAAGAGTCAGAGATGCTTACAGAACATTTTCACGAAATAACTAACAACCTCGTAATAACGTTGTATACCAGATCTTCTGATTCCCTCTTTACCTCTTTCCTGAATCAAGCCACAAAAGCCTTTGCTCAAGAATGCCAAACAAGCTGTAGGAGGTAAGTTCTTAAGAAACAGGAGGTGGAAATGACAAAAGTGAAGCAACAGGCAGATGAAAGGCTGAGAAGAGCAAACCTGGCAACTCTTCGAAGAGGATAAGGAAGACAACGAAATTAGGAAGGTTGCGTGTGCGTACGTACGTGTCGCTGACAGTCAGAACCGCTAGGAAGGAAGCCAAGTATTCTCTTAAATAGGACAGAATAATTATTCCTACTGCACAGATGAAATTTTGGGATCTGCAAATGCAGACATTGGGGCTAGGCAGTTAAATAGACTGCTCTGACTATAAAAATCAGAGTTCCTGAATTCCAGACCCATCTTTGACACTACACTGATGCATGACCTTCGGCAATTCACTTTAACAATGTTAGATGGAAATTGCACTTATTGAGTGCTAGGAAAGTGAGTTTTGATGACACGTTAGTGAGAGAAAATAATGTTTTGGGGTTAGTATTTCAGCAGTCCCCCACTTCCCAGTAAAAAAATTTTCTCATTTGAACTAGAAATTTATATTAAAAAGAAGCCTGGGTCTAGCAGAACATTCCTTATCCATTGTCCTCCCAAATTTTTCAAGAGCTCCTCACTCCAAATTCCATTTTGGATCAACTCTGAAATGTTACATTCAACATAATTGGAAACAAATATTAATAAATGAAAAGTCTGACCTGCAGTTTAAGGAATGGCAAATAGAAAGTATTATCACAGAGAGAAGTCGAAAAGTCCTATTTATTACAATACTGAAACAAATGAATTTATTACTGAAATAAAACCTTGTGTAATGAAGTGCAAAAATAGAAGGTATTTATGTTAAAGGGTTGGGGTTTTTTCTTGCCTGAATTCAACAGGTTTTACTCGTTATCAGAGCAACTCAGTCCCTCTGAATCCCTGCCCTTTCACTGTTATTTACAGAAAACACAAAACAACATCTTACCACCTCCAACTCCAAAATTTTAGCCCAGCCTAAACACTCGAGGAAATCCTGTCAAGCTTTGGTGTCAGTTTGAAATCTAGGAGAAATAACTCCATCTGCGTTCGCTGGTCTGAAGTTGGCAAGTGGAACAAGGTATTACACTTCTGCTGCTCCCATCTTTATCACTCACACTACGACCAGTAGAGCATTGGACACGACAGATTTTTTTTCATACTGGCAGAAGTTACTACGGCAGCTGCACTGGTAATTACACCAGTAACTATGTCCCATGAATCACATTCCTCTTGAAGTCCCCTGCCCAAGAACTGTCCTCACTTTCATCTTCGCTACTTAAACCGTCAGACTTGAAAGCTCCCGCATCCACTGCGGCAAGTTTCGTACAATACGCTCTTTCTACAGCAGGTGCTTCTTATTGTGTAAGAAAGACATGCACTCTGTTCTTCTGCTGCATCAAAACCTAATCATTCTGTAAAGTGTAAGAACTGCAAGTACATTTCCTTTTCCCCTCCCCTGAAAAGAGCAGAACTGGTCAAATACTCCCCAGAGTTTTCTTAAAGTCCTAGTGGAGCAGCAAGGCTGCTGTACCTTCAACTACATTCACACTGCTGGTGTGCAGGCCTTGTAAAAACCTAACCTCATGTTCTTGTTGCTTTAAGTTACTCAGACAAACTGCTATAAAAAAAAAAAACAAAACACCTTTCTGTTCATCCCAACACACACAGATTTGACAAGAATCTCCCAGTTTGCTACTCTAATTAGAGTCCTCCAAATGTCTCTTGTCATCTTCAGGAAGAGCTAAATCAGTCCTGCAAACTCTTTTCAATAAAGTTCATTTTATACAGTTTCATTTTGACATCATCATTCACTGTATTTTCCACCTTAGTTACAAAATACATTAACATGTATTTTTAGCTTTGAATTCTGGTATGTAACCTTCTTAAACTTTTTGTACTAAAAATTGAATTTTTTCTTTCCTACCTCTGATTTTGTGTTTTATTCTGCCATACCACAGCTGAGTTTATCAAAATAGATTTTATTTTTAAAGAAATTTTATCAGGAGTTCTGCAAGAATCTCTGAAGTTCTTTTCCTACTTCTGTGTTGACCCAGTCACAGATGTATGACAGGCTAAAAAAAAATTAAAAAAAAAAAGCTGATTTCCCACCCTCCCTCTTGTCACACGTCTAACAAGTTACTGTATTTTGATTCTCTACGAACTACTCAGGAAAGCTGCGCAGCCTGCTCATTTGACTTCAAAGTTATGCTATTTCTTCAATTGAGCATTTTTTCACTTTCACGTTATACACACATTTTTCCCCCCAGATTATCCTGAAGGTTTACCTAGCAATTAACCTAATCTGTAATATTTTTGCCTTACAATGTCTAATTCATGAGATTTTACAAAAGTTCTGAAGTTGATCATGGACAGGACAGCTTGTAAAAGGAAGACCAACAGCAGTAAGAATGGCTGAATATTCAGTTACAAAATAAGTAATATGTATTATAAGCCACTGGAACTCACTGAACAATTATTTTTCATTTGTTAAATCCTGTACAGTAAAATGAAGTATCAAAGCCATAAAAAAAGCACTTCTTTGTCACGATGTCATCCTACCTTCATAATAAAATGATTAATGCTTCAGAAAAGAAATACAAAGAAATTTGCCAGTTTACGTGAGGAACTGCCTGGTTATCTAAAGAACACCGAAGAATAAACTTAATGAATACTCTTAAGCATCCTTTTCACAAAAAGAGATGATATACAGTGCATCTCCTAGTTAAAAAAAAAAAAAAAACAAAAAACCCAAACCACAAAAAGCCAAAAAAACCCTCCAAAACTCATCTAAACCCTACCCTAAATGTGTGCCAACTACGACAACCAGTTTAGGTAGGAAATAAAAAACCATATTTGACAAACAGAAACTGGCGGGTGGTGGGGGAAGGGGTGTACTGCAAAAAAACTTGCAGAAAACTATTTAAACTATTTTAAAAACTGGGGTACAAGTTATGGAAGGTTTATGGGTGTATATATTGATCAGTCTATTCCCGTAGACCAGCAAAAATGTGTGAAACAATTTCTTCCCTTGTTTTGTTAATTATGAATTTCTAGGCTCCACTGGTATAACTGATATTGTGCAAATAAAAAGGGAAATAGCATCCTACACTCAACTCTGGAAAAAAAAGCCAATTTTGAGACATACCAGAATTATTCACCTCCTCTTCTCCTCATTTGCTAACTTAAAACAGCTGCTTCCCATTCCACACATTGATTTAAATAACCTTTCTTCATTTCTTGTCTGAGCTTCCCAGTTGAGTATCAATCTCTTACTTGAAACACTGCTAGAAAACAGAATATTGTGACACAAATGTGGAGTATTTGCAAGCAATTAATGCAGAAACCAATGGGAATCACTCATATGCCAGAGCAATTATACACCGGTCCCAGAAGCAAGCACCGAAAAACATATTGTTTTGAACTTGCCCAACTCCCTCAAAGGGCTGATTACATTAAAAAAAATGAGCGAATAACAGCAGACAAGAATGCTGCTGGGTTTAGGCTTGACCGCTCAGTTTACACCTTGCTAACCACTACTGGGAGAGATTTAAACAACTGAACAACAGACAAAAGGCACAGCACCGACATCCAAGCCTCTTAAAACGGTAGTAAGCTCCAGAGCTTATTCATCCAACGTCTTGAGCTCCTCTTCTTTCTTTTTTTGTTCTGCTTATAGCGCTCCCCTATTGGTTTTAAGGGTCTCAAAGCGTAAATTCGTGTTGTCAGAAAATTTATATAGTTTCCCAATGCTCATTTTTGTCCCTTTTCCCCAGAATTCCTGGATACCAGCAACCAATACTGTTCTAAATTGCCCTTAATGACCAATATTCCAGCTATGCTGGGGGGTGGGGAAGTTAAGGGCGGGAAGAGGGACAATTTAAGAACAGAATTTTCTCTTTCCAGTTACCATATCTACATAGACAGAAATGACTGAAGGAGATGTTACACAAAACATGAAGGAATGCATTGTCTAGATGCAGCAGGGACAAACAAGATATCAGCAGATCTACAAAGGAGTATTATAAGCCACAAAAAACAATCAGCAGCTCATTTCAGCAAACGTTCGGCTACCCAGCAATTTTACAGACATGGAACACTGTAGGATTTCACACATGATGCATATGCTTAATGTATAGGAGCCCTTTATATGAAACTTGTGTTAATGTAAGGCTGCAGTATTCATGTTTTTAAAAAAAAAAAAAAAAAAGAAACTATCCATAACAAAATATAAACTGTGGATGAAATCACCTAATTGGCCAAATTGCAGTTACATTAAATAGTTTTTAAAGCTAGATCAGAAAATACCTGAAAGATAATCACATAGAAGCACATGAAAACCTAGCTCAAGCTCAGCCGTAAATGAAGTTTCTATAGTGAGTGTGTTTAGTGTTTTAGATTTTGGCCCAGGATTCTGACATATGATCAGCTTCAACATGCAAACCTGTATTTAGAATTTCCCTTTCCTATAGTTAACAACAGATTACTTTGAGCAATGAAGAAATTGGACAAATATGTGAACCACGTACAAAAATCAAACATTAACTGTAGCGATTACTCACAATATTAACTCCTTTGTACTTGAGCTTTAAAAACCAGAACATACAGGTAAGAGTGGGGAATATTTTGATCTTCCAACGAGAGACTGACCAGGGATCCTATGGAGCAGTTTCCCACCACCGTAAGCAGGGCTCAGACCACTTTTGCTGCTCTGCTCCGTTAAGGACTCCGACAAGACAGGATTCCATACACTGTGTCAGTACGCAGTATTTCTAATCAATGACATCTATAACAGATATTTGACGGCTTTATTCATAGAAACGCATCATAAAAATTCCTCAACTAAGACTTAGTATTGCTTCATCAAAATGTAACAGTTTCTTCCTCTATTACAAAGAGAACAAAACCGGATCCCTCATTTAAATGGCATAATCATATCCATTTTTAAAGCTGATTTACTTTTTTTTCCATATCCTAAAAGTGTTAGTCAGTCCAGTCACCAGATCTTTTTTGTTGCTGTTTGTTTAAGAAAAGCTGTACTCTGCAAAGATGTTATTTAAAATTTATTTACTGTTGTGATATGATGCTTAGATATTTGGCCAGTGGAACATTTCCATTTATTTTTAGTTCTCCAAACAGTTCTCAAGACTTCCCAAACCCTTGTGATACAAGCAGCATGCACATGAATGGGGCAGAGGGGAAACCAACAGGTTTAAACATTTAATTTTGGTTTTGAACTTTGAATAAGTTTCCCCCAAATAGTTTGGAAGGGGGCACTCTATACAACTTTATATAATTAGAACACACAACACATTCATTCTTTTGAGAAAAACAAAGGAAAAAGTATCTCTGGATTCTCAGAAACTTTTTTTTTTTTAAATATTATGTTGGTTTATTTAATACTTATAGACACTTTGTTTCCATGATAAAAATTCTTTTCCAAAGGTCTTCACCTATGCCATAAAAACAAAGTCCAGACCAAACCTTCCTTTGTGAAGCCTCAGCCCAGTGGCCACCTTTGTTCACACCTGTAAAGGAGAATTTAAAACAGAGCTAAAAATAAAATTCACCCTGATCCTGAAGTCCTAAACACTTTGTAAAGTTTATATTCTAAAACTACCGCACTAACTTCTATTATGTTGAAACCAGTGCCACAGAACAATAAATAAAATGACTTGTCCATGTCACAGACAAAACCGAAATCCAATGGCTCTAACAGCTAAACCATAACGAGGCCCTAAACCATCACAAAAATATTAACCTGTTGCAGAATACTAGTGGTACCGTACTATAAGTTACACTTTTTACCTTCAGCTGGATCCAGCTCAACCCTTCTCCCAGCTCGCACGCTCTCAACGGAACTTGTGCTTAGTTGTCAACTGCATTCATTACAGTTTATCTGCAGACGAGGCAGGTAAAAGAAGTATCTCCATCCTGCACTGCAAAATATTTTGACAAGACAGACAGTTTTCCAGCAATTCTCACCTTTTTGTTGATACTAAGTATCAAATGTTTCAAACAACTCTGAGGGATTTTTACAGCCCTGTCTTTCTCAACCACCTGAGGTGAAGGCAAGATTAACAAGTCCACCGAAACTCCAGTGACTCTGCACGAAGGGACAAGCAGGAATCTCACTAAGCGAGTGATGCACATTTTACCTATCATCTGCTACACCCAAATGAAAGCGGTCCCCTACGTTTGATAAAACCAGTCACAAGCACACAGAGACAAGCCAGCGTGGGGCTTCGCCACTGTCAGAACACTAGTGGGTCCGATACCTGACGCAGATAGCAAGCCCTGCCAGGACGTATCTGGCACCTCGCTTCAGAAGTCTGCCTGGCAAAAGAAACAGGAGAATATACCTCCTCCTGGCACCACAGGCCCTGCCCCACCACTTCATCCAACAACTGGACGTGAGTAACAGCAAGAGCCGCCTTCCGAGAGACTGCAAGGCTTCCGGTGACACTTACACTCAGAGCAGCTACAAGCATCTCCAAGGAAGCTTTCCAGAGAGGGAATCCACCGACCCGGGATTTCTTTGCACAAGCAACGCCTCCCTACCCTCCCTCTCTCTGCCCAGAGCCCTCAGCAGCCCCTTCAACCCGTTCACCCAAAGCGGGGGAACCCCGAGCGGCAATACCCGGCGCTGACCAAGCGCCCCTCGCCCGGCACAAACGCCGCCGACACCCTACGCGTCTCTCCCGCCGGCGGAACCCCGCTGAGGGCGGGCAGGGCCCGGCGGAGCGCCCCGGCAGAGCAGGGCGGCTTCACCTCCCCTCACGGCCGCCGCCGCCGCTGAGGAGATCGGCGCCCCTCCCCCGCGCGCCGGTCGGTCCGCCCGCCCCCCCCCCCCCTTCCCCCTCCCGCCTCCCGCTCTCCCCGCCCCCCCGCCGCCGCCGGCGGCCCGCGCGCCATTCCTCGCGCTCCGCCGCCCCTCAGCCGCCCCGCTCCGCACCTTTCCCTCCCTCCTGGCTGCGCGCCCCTGCCCGGGCGGCTCCGGCTTTAGCGCCGCTCCCCGCCCCGCGCCTCGGCGCCTCCCCTAGGATCCGGCAGGCGGGGGAGCGGAGGAGAAGGCGGGGAGGGGGGAGGTGGGGGGGCGGCGAAGGCAGAGCGCACCCCATCCCCTCCGCCGAGCCGCCACCGCCGCCGCTCCTTCCCCATCAGCCACCAGCACGGAATGATCCTCCGCTCCCAACCGGGCTGTCCCCCTGGCCGGCTTCACCGCTCCCCTATTGGCTTCCACCTCCCCTTGCCCGCCCCATTGGCTCTGGCCTCGCGTTGCGGCGCCGCGGTTGGCGGAGACGGACGTCAATCAGGCCGGAGCCCCCGGGAGCGCCCGCCTCCGCAGTTATCAGGTTAGTGTTCGCCGCGGTGCTGGGGCTCGGGATTCCGAGCGGAGCTGGTTGAGCCCTCAAAGTCCCTCACCGCGCTGGCTTTGGGGGGGTCTCCATCGGTGTCACTGCACGAGCGGAGCCGGGGACAGCGAGCGACTCCCGCCAGCCACGGACATGGACATGAAGAAAAGGATCCACTTAGAGCTGCGGAACAGGACGCCCTCAGATGTAAGCAATGCCAAAAAAAAAAAAAAAAAAAAAGAAAAATAAAAATCCATCCCACATTTTTGGGGGGGGGGGGGGAGAGGGAGGGAGGGGGTGCATCCCAACCCCGCGGGGCTCGGGGGTGGGGGGGGAGCGGCGGCGACGGCGGGGCCGCTGCTGCCCTTGAGGTGCCTACCTGTGTGTGTGTTGTGTGTGTGTGTGTGTGTATGTGGCTGTGCACCCCAATTTGGGGGTGCCCGAAGGCGCACGCGTTATGGTCTAGGGGGAAACTAGAGGCTGCTCCCGACTCTGCCGGTGTGCGATGCCTTCGAGGGGGCTCGCCGTGCATTAAATAAAAATAAGTTGGTGCTCCTCTCTTGGCGTGTTTAGTTCGCAAATATTTGCACTGGGTGCTGGGCAGGGAGAGGCAGACAGGGACTGCGAGTGAGTTGCAAATGGTTTAGTTTAAAGTGCGTCTTCATTTCTTTGCAGTGATCAGGCAAGAGAGACTGGGGAGCCATATTTGTAACTTTGTAGTCCTCATGAACGCGCCCTTTCTCTCTCTCTCCCTCTCTCCAGATGCTGCGAAGATAAAAGAAAAGAATTTTAAACCAATGCTTAGCGTTTTTGGCGATCGGGTATCGCCGCCGGTAGCGCGAGCGTTGAATAAAAAAAATATTGCAAGAAATAAACGCACTCTCCACCCCCTCCATCCCCACACACGCACAAAAAGGCTGGATGTGTGCGTGTGCGTGTTTTTCTCCCCCCCCCTCCTTCCCCCGGGGCCGGACTTCAGGTTGTTGTTCCGCGTCTCGCGGAATAAACGAGAGAGAGAGAAAAACTTTGTCAGGACAAAAAAAAAAAAAAAACCCAAACAAAAAAAAAACCCAAAACAAAAAAAAAAAACCACCCCAAAAGAGGCGGCGGCGGGGGGGGGTACCCGGAGGCAGGCGGGGCCCCGAGCCCCCTCCGGCGGGGCGCGAACTCGGGGCGCGGGGAGGCCGAGGGCAGCGGCGGGGAAGCCCCCTCCCTCCCCGCCCCGCCATCCCCCGGCGGGGCCCGCTGCCGCCGCCAGGCCCTTGCATAATGGCCGGGGAGGGCGAGGTGCGCGCCCCGGCTCCGCCGTCGCGGAAGGGGAACGGGAAGGGGAAGAAGCGGGGGGGGGGGGAACGTACCTCTCCGGGGGGCGCTGGGGGGAGGGCGGAGGCAAGGCGGCGGGACGCGGCCCCGCGGCTTTTCGGTGGCCAAGCGCGGTGTCCGAGGGACAAAGGCGGGCAGGTCGATGTAACCTGCTCTTTAAAGTTTAAAAACTCCTGGGCGAGGAGGAGGAGGAGGAGGACGGGGTGGGGGGGGTGGGGGGGAGAGGAGGGCTCCCGCCGCTGCCGCCGCGGCACACGCCGCCGTCCCCGGCGGGCGGTGAGGCCCGGCCCTGCGCGGTCCGCGGGGGCTGATTGTTGGGGCGCCGGGGGTGGGGGGGGCACAATGAGGCGAGCGGGGCCGGCTCGGTGAGTGCCCCCCTCGCCCCGCCGAGCCGCTCCCGGCCCCGCGCTGGCAGCGCCGCACCGCAAGTAGGACGCGGCGCCATGTTTTTTTTTCTTCTCCCCCCCCTCTCCTCCTCCTCCTCCTCCTCCTCCTCCTCTTCCTCAGCTGCGGCGGAGGGAACGGCCGGCCGGGGGCGGCGGCCCTGCCCGCCCCGCCGGACCCTCAACGCCGGGCCGTGAGGGGAGCTCCGCCGCCCCAGCCCGCCCGCCGCCGGCTCCCGTTCTTGCAGGCCGGGGGTAGCGGCGGCGGTGTGTGGAAGTGCGACATGAGGCGTTGGCGGAGGGGGCCTTCCCGCCGGCACTGCGGATGCGGCGGTGGGGCCGGGCGGCGGCGGCGGCGGGGCGCCCGGGCGCCCTCTCCGACATGACTGCCAGCCGCCGGGGCTGCCATTTTGTCGCCGCCGTCGCCGAGCGCGGGGCGGGAGGAGGCTCGTGACGACCGCAGCGGGACGAGCCAGGAGGGTAAAAAGGCGCCGTCCCCTTCCCCCCCCCCCGCCCCTTTATTATTATTTTTAATTATGTTATTCTTTATTTAATCCCGCGGCTGCCGCTGTAGGGAAGGGGGAGGCCGTCTTCCCGCCCCCGGCCTGCCCCGGGGACTGGGCCGCACCGGGCCGGCAGCGCCCGCCCGGACGGGAGCGGGGCCGGGGGTGCCCTGCAGCCCCCCCCGGGCAGGGAGCGCGGCGCTGGGAATACGCCTTCTTCCTGGGCAGGGCCCTGCGGGAAGGTAGGTCTCTGCTTTTGGGGCTCCTTTTATTTTTATTTTTATTTTTTTAAATTATTTTTTGGCCTTTTTTTCCCTAATTTTGGTCGATTTGTCCATCGCTTCTACTGCTGGAGGCTTATTCACCGTTTTAAACGCAGACCTACGGTTTAAAGACTTGATCCAAAGTGTGTTAGGTATAAACTGGACTTTTTTTTTTTCCTCCCTCCACGCTGGGATTTTTTTCAGTTTTTGCTCTGTTCTGGCTTCTGCCAAAGAAAGTTGAGAGAGCTCTGATCTGGTGGGGGTTCACTGTTCCTCAGTAACTCAGAAATCTACAGCAGTCGGTTGCAAAATAAGGCTTATTTAACCTGTCACTTTTTGCCTGCTAGCCTTTAACTCTGTCAATGAGTTATGTGTATTAGTCTTCCCAATGAGTTATGTGTATCAGTCCTCCCAAGGTAGCGAAGGGTGATCACCTCCGTTATAAAGCCAAATCTTTCTGGTTTCATACGAAGGGGGATAGAGATGCCGTTTGGGAATGCTGTTCTGGTTAGCGTCTGCTTTGTAAAGCCGTTGATTACAGATGTGCGCGCGCGCTTTTGTGTTGTGGAGAATTAAGTGTACGGTTTGAAGTCTGTTTCTGTAGAATACCTATTAAAATAAAATTCAGCTAAATCCAGCTAGTGCTTTAGCTAAAATACTTGGAGCTGGGGTTTAGAAGTAATTCTGATGCCAATGTCATTTATTTACGGATTTTAGTAAGTCTTTGGGCATGAACAGGACAGTTCTGTGAATTGTTTTCGTTAGTCTCTGCTTTGATAGATAAGCAGTATTTCTCCTTCTGTGGGGGATTATTATTTTCAAACTTTGAAGTGTAATGTAAATAAATCTTGGTGAAAATAACTGTGAATATACTTGTTTTGGAGCTTCTGCCCAATATGTGCTGAAGTTTTGTGGTACATCTTATATTTAATATATCCTGTTATCAGAGCGTAGAGGATCAGAACTTTTTGGTAAGTCAGAGTTAGATAATAGGATGTTGATAAGGTGTTGTGGTTCTTTCTGAGCCTATATTAATACTTTATAGTTTGATCTGGCTAATACGGTTCTTGTGTAGAATACTGTGTGCTACTGTGCAGCTGAGCTACTTCGAGCTGTTAAGTCATATAATCCTGTAAGGTTACATGTTGACTAATAAAATGTAATGTAAATGTCCTGAAGTGGATTGTATAGGAGCTATTTCTTCCTTTTCTTCCTCAGCTTCTTTTTTGTTGTTTTGTTTTGTTTTGTTTTTTTTAATTCTCCCTCCATTTTTATAAGAATTCAGTGTTGGTGAGAGGTCTGAGGTTCTGGTGCTTGAAATTTGTTTTTTCTGTGTGTTGTACAGCCAGAGTTGAGCTTGCACATCTGCTCTCTGCCCAGATATTTCACTTTTTTGTCCCATTACATTTAATGGTCATTTACAGTAGTGCACTTGCTGTAGGCTTTGTCACTTCGCCTATCTTATCAATGTGGTTTTCTATTATAATTAACTGCCTGCTAGAAATGGGCCAGGTACCATTATTTTACATGGGTTTCCTCCAGAACCATCAGCCAGTAATGGTGTAACTACTGACCTCGCAGAGGGAGTGTTCACGTGGGCATGTTTGTGGGCATTCTTGTTCATTCCCATCATAAACTCATTAGTAAAATGCAAAGACTGTGAAACAGGTTCAGGACTAAGGCTCTTAGCCGTGTGACATGGAGGTAGGTTTTTGAAATTATGTGCAAAACTCATCTTCTCTGGTTTACAGCTGCCACGCCGGTTCATTTAGTCTGAGGATTTAGTGCTTTATCAGCTCAAAATTGTGACAGTGATAAAATACTGACTGTAACATCGAGCATTTCTTAGCGTTCTTCTAACTCTCTGTTGCGCTTTGAAACTTATTTGACAGTCTGATTTCTTTCTGGTTTTCTGTAGATTTTAACACTGAAGGGAAATACGGTGCAAGCATCTATACAAAGTGTTCTTTCAAATGAAGAATATAAATAAAAAGGCTCTTTTCCCCAAGCTAGTTCCTTGTTGTGATGCTTGCAAGAACAGTAAAGAGTTTAAAGTGACACTCGTCACTTGAAAGACCTGCATTTAAAAAAATATTTTGGTCTTGCGTATGGGTGCAGATACATACTTTTTTACTTCCCCCAGGCTGAACAACCTCAAAATGGGAAGGGGATGTACTCTAGGTTTGAAACAAAGTGGGATACGGTTGTGTCTAGGGAGGCATGAGATCAGCACGTACAAACTGTATGCGGCGTGTGCGGATTATCATGGATTTTTGCAGACTTGTATCACTTAACCACTTATGTAGCTGACAGCAGGGTGTAAATGTACAAAGAAGTAGCTGTCGTTTTTGCAAACTTCCCAAGTTTTCATGACAGCTGGTTTTCATGGCTATGAATTTCCAGATGCAAACCTCTAAAATGAGTATCCAATTGGATGGATGGATGGATGGATGCTCATCTTGGAGGGACTGCAGCCCACCAAAATCACGCTGGAGAGTGGGTATGATGTGTGAGCTGTCCTCACTGAAATTTAGACTAGTTTCATAGCTGACTACTGGGCTGACCAGGGAAGTATTTGGCAAATTCTCTTCTCTTAACCTGGACCAAGTTTTAAGCATATGAAAGGAGCTGTGAACGTAGAATTGAAAAAGACCAGTATATGGATCTAAAACTGGTTGCCTAATCTTCCCATTTCTCTATGATGCTGCTAGAAAGTACCAATGGTAGATTTTTTTTTTTTTTTTAACCCTCAACTCTTAAGAATTCCCTTTTGACCAGCAATATGTAAAGTGCAGTCACATTTACAAAATTTTCTGTATGATTCAGGTGTGTGTCCAAATACTGGCTTGATAAAAATGCTTTAAGAGAAGTAGCTGGGGTTTAGTTGATGTAATTGTGTTGTAGTCCATGAAGAAACGCATCTCCTCAAGAAACAAGTGTTCTTGTCCTGTCTACTAAATGAAACAAGTAGTTGAAACGGGGGGGGGGGGGGGAAGCTTCTTAGTACAAACCTAGCATTAAGCCTAGCTATTATAATTCATCCTTGCAGCAGGATTTGTGTGTTATGTATCAATAAATAGAATATACCTTTCTGTTGTTCTGCTCTAAATGTACACCAAAAACTCCTGCGTGTTTCAAGGTGCTACTAATCACATGGAGGGATTTAGGACTTTTAAGTACAGTAAGAGACAAAAAATTTTAAAAGGCCATGTTACCTACATCAGTGATGCATCTTTAAATATACATTGAATGGTGGCACATGTATCAGTGGCTGTTTTCTTAAATATTTACATCCTGTAAGGCTGATGTTGACTGATCTTCCCATTTCATTCATTCTACGGATTACTCCCCCCACATCCTCCTGCCGTAAAGGTACAGGGATTGGTAAGTTGGAGAAGCCTGAAAATTAAGAACCGGACCTATGAAAGATGCGTGGGTGCCATGTCTTGAACGTTTTTTTGAATGAATTAAAAGTAAGAGAAGGTTATGGGAGTAGTTCTGGTTTGCACACCAGAATCCCAGGCACCTCTGGGATTCCAGCACTGTGTCTGGGAGGGAGCAGGACTCGCCCGGAGTGCTGGGAAAGGAGGAAGGGAGGTCCTCTCCTTGCCACCCGCCGAGGCGGGCTTGCCATTTGCGGAGCGCATGATGGCTTTCGGCAGTCTTGATTGACAAACAGCTCAGCTCGATGAACCAAACCCTCTGTGTCTGCAGCGAGGTACAAGTCTCAAGCGGGAATAGAGAGCAGTGATGTTTTTGTTGTGCTTTGGAGTGATGGACACTTCTCAGCTATTTATGTGACACTACTGGACTTGTTCTGCATATAATTTTTTTCCTGTCTCCTCTCTGCTCGGCTATCCTTCCGACAAAGTAGCTAGTAAATACGTAGTCTGTATTTTTTTACTAGGTTGCTAAAATCAATCCTGAAGCCCTTGCATATGTAAGCATGACCTTTGAAATATTCACACACACACCACCCCCCCCCCAAAAAAAAGCTTCAGTAGTTTGCCTGTACGCCACTGTGTAAAAGTTGTGCTGTCGGAGCACTCGTTTGTCCATCGACTTGGTCTATTGAACACTTTCCTTTCAAAGCCATAAAAAAAGCTAGGAAAAGCTTATCTTTTGCAAGTGTGATTTGCCGATGCATTCTATAGCAGCTGACATCTTCAGAGACTGCTTTCCGTATTAAATATGCAGCTCTTAAAATTAGTCTTCATTTAAATGCAGTGTTTCTTTTTTATGTGTGTGTCTACATCAGTCCTTTGTTGCTGAGGGCAATTCGGAGTACGCGCAACTGAACAAACTAAGCGGTTCAGCTAAATGCTTAAAATGCCTAACTGAAGAATTTTCAAATTAAAGGTGCGATGCAGTCTTATGTTTTGCTTCTGTTTTATTTAATAATAGCTGGCAGTGAATGAGAAGCACTTTGGATGTGGTATCAGGCACTCGGTTTCTCAAATAGAGAGAAACAGACGTGGAGCTGAAGTGACCCATGCAAAGTCACCCACTCCAGCCAGGAGCAGAGCGAAGTGCTCTGCCGGTGGGTGATACCATCTGTAGAAAAGAGAGAAGGAAGCAACATCAATGTGAATATTAAAAAGCATTTAATGCAAAGATAAAGCAATGTAATCACATATTTGAAACAGTCTGTGTAAAGAAATTTTTGGAGTTTTTACAGAGTTATGCTGCTAACAGTAGAAACAAAAACGAAAACTAGCTATATGCTTTTGAATGAAACAGCTTTCCATGTCACTGGAGTGTGTTCTCAATTTATTAATTAGTGTGTTGCTTGTGCATATGGCTATACTGACCCTTGTAAATGTGTGAAAGTATATTTATGTGACTCATGGGGTTTCTTGGTTGGGGGGGCGTGTTTTTTGAGAAAGACAACAGTAGATTATTCTCTCTGGAAGTTTTTTAGTACTGCAGATGCCTCGTAATTAGGTATGAGTGTAAGACGTAGTCAGAATTGCCAAGACTCTTCACCCTTCTGCCACTTAGGTATTTCACTTGGACCTTTAGTTTCTCATGGAACAGAGCAAAGGGACGTAAAATTAGTTGGAGCCATATGTATTGCTCTCAGGGTTTATAGCTATGCTATGTAAAATATTAGAGAGTAAAAAAAGTAAATGTATTTCTATTGAGCCAGATTTTTTCTGAGCTGTACAAGCAGCCTTAAGCTGTCTCTGAACACAGAGCAGCTTTGATTTAAAAAAAAAAAAAAAAAGGCACACAACAACAACCAACCAACCAAAACAACAAAAATTTCCCGTCTCTCCTCCCCTGCTCCTTTCCCTTTGCCGGGGTAGGGGTGATGCAGGGTCTCCCATACATGCCGAGTGGCCAGCAAAAAGAGGACGCCAAGTGTGTTCATCTTTGTGGGAGTTAACATAAACAGCCCAGCTTGAGGGGAGTTTAAAAGGTGGCTTTAACCTGCTATTTTACTGCATCGCTTTGAACTTGGGTACAGTGATTTAACAAGCTGCTTGAGTCTGGGCTGTGACAGATGTCCACAGAGATGCCCGTGTTGTCACTGGATCATTCTTGGTCCCTGAGCTAATGTTTTCATGCAGTTCCTTGGTTGCACCCTCATGTGGAGTAAATCCAAGTTTCTTCATCATGTGATTGTTGGATCAACTAAACTAAATACAAAGCGCTTGCTAGGGCATAGGTTACAAACATAGAGTAAACCTGTATGAGAACCATGGCATCATAGTTCAAAGACAGCAGTATCGGGATCCGCGCGCATCCATGCGTATTGGTGCTTGTAGTGAAAAATGTGAGAGGCACCAAAACTGTTTCAGTATGATGCTGGCAGTTCAATTTTGGGCTTCTAAAACCCTCCCCTGAAGTGTTTAACAGTATTGGTGGGAGTTTCCAAGAAAGAGATGCAGAAGAGGAATTCAAATGTGAAAGTTTGACAGGGTTGCGTCATTTGGAGAAACCCTAGATGAATTTTGAGGTCCAGTAGTAGTTTCACATGACGTTGTTGCAAGAATTTGGAGTTCCAGCTCGGTTGAATAGGTGTACAATAGGCAAAACATGTAGAAGTGGAGCGGGTTGCCATTGAACCAGGCTGCGCTGGAAGCTGTTTTGTTCAGCAGTTGTGAATTGCTTGGTATCGAAGGGCCCAGTTGCAGAGTGCTGGTGGAAGAGATGCCTTTGTTCTGGTGTGAGGAGTGCGCCTGGGGGAAATCCTGTAAACTTCAGCCTGGGGAAAATCCTGTAAACTTCAGCCTGAACTGCTTTGAAGTCCTGACAGGCGCCTGGCGTTCAGCCGCACTTGTACCTGGTGTCCGTAATGTGGTAATGGAGCACTGCTCAAAATTACAAGGTATACGCATTAATCCCATCCAGTCTCTTCCCAGCCGTCAGTCACTGCCTCTGCTAATACAATTCTCAAGTACTCTGGCTGCTAGATATCTTGCCCGTATCTCAAGGGAAGTAGTTTGTGTTACGTGGCCAATTTTTACGCAGCATTTCTCCCTGCCCCGGGATTTGCAGATTCTTTGCCCAATGCAGTCATGACCAGAGCCTGCGGAAGGTAAAGGGTTGTTGGCTAACTAGTTTAAGACGTGTACTGTGAGTTAAATCTGTTTATCTCATCTCAGATACTCAGAATAAAGCCTTGAAGGGATGTATCAAAATCCAAAATCACATGTTGGTTTGGTAAGGAAAAAACTTTTCTGCTGTCACCTGCAGTTGGTGCCTTTATTCTGGTTTGCTTTTTACTTGTGTATCTTGGGGGAGGAAGAGGATGTCAGCACTATTAGAATTTTACCTGCCCTGTTAAATTTAATTCTGTTTGTGGCTAGATCCTCATCCCCAAGCATCTCCACCGGGCAATGCTGAGCTGCCCAGAAGGAGCAGCTGAGGATTGCCCCGCTGAAGGGGAGTCCCCCGTGGCACCAGGCCAGCACAGTCGGTGCCGTGGCACCTGCCTCCCTCCCCTCCCTGCCTGCCTGCCTGCCTGCCTGCAGGCAGCACGCCGGAGGTAGGAGGGGGCACAGCCCGAACGGGCAGCGCTCTGGCAAGGCTGGAAAGGCTGCACAGCTCTTGAGGTTTGTCTTAGTTGGCGTACAGCAGCCCAGTAGCTGCTCTAATTTGGGCTAGAGATTATTCTGCGCTCCTCTTTCTCTCACTGTTTTCCGCCAGGAGCTGAACTTTGCGTAGCCTGGCTCTGCTGCGTGTTTATATCACAGGCGGCCCTAACGTGGCTGAAGAGCTGTCCTGAATGCAGGTGGCAAATGGCATGTGGTGCTATCTTTATTTTTTAAAAAAATTAAGTTCTTCAGGTTCGTCACGTTTTGGTGATCATCTTGGAGCAGAAATTGCATCATGTCTTTGAGCCTTCAGAGCAGCTTTATTAGCCCAAGGTATTAAGCAGGCTGTTCATTCAAGCATTTTTTGGCCTAGTCACATTCCAGATAGTATCTGAAATGGAAATGCATGTGACATTTATCTCCTCCAGTAGTAACTTTGGGGGAAGCTTGTAACATGAGCGTGGAGAACATCATATCCTTACCATCACTGTGGAGCCAAGCATGAATGATGGGCTCCTGCAAGACTTGGGCATTATCTTGTGCCTTGTCAAATCCATGCCTTCCCCAACAAATGAGAGTGTCGTGACTGTGGAGGGCTGGCTTCTCTTAAACTTTGCTGCACAAATCAAGTGGAATAGAAACCTAAGGAGATCCGTTTCTGCTCAAGGATCCCCAAATCTGCATGAGTACAGATCTAGAATACAGTACAAGAACTAGGAGGACAGAACTTGGCAGTCTGGTTACAGTAGACAGCAATGGTCATTCTTGGCTGTGGTGCAATACAAGGCTTTGCATGGACTATGCAGGCTTTTGAGACCAAAAAAACTTGCAAAGACAGGAACCCAAGTGTCTTGAAGAAGTGTTTGTGCACCTGGGAGAGAGTAAAACTGTCTCTGCTTTCAAAAGTAATTTGGACTTTGCTTCCGCTTACCACAGCAGGCTTCCCTTGCTCTCCCCTCCCTTGTTTCCACAGCTCTGCCCTCCTCCAAATGAGTTTCCGTTGGGTTAAGAGGTATGAAGGACTTCTCTCAATGCTCCCCTGGATCATTTGGTTGGAAGGAGTGCAAGGCAGAGTTAACATTCTCATCTTTACCCGCTTTTTTTGATAAAAATGCCACATAGTGGGATATTCCTGTCCTAGGAGTACCATATGCAACGTACACTTCAAAAGCATCTGGTCCATTGTGCTGAAAATGAGATGTTACAGCCTTCGCTGTTCCTGCTTGTAAAGCCAGCAGAATGGTATTTGTACTTGTAAATTTACCTTTTATCTTTTAAAATTCTATTCACAACTGTGTCCTTCTGTCACCTTGTTAAGCCTTCAGTTACAGACTTAGTCCCAAGTTCGATCTCCCTGCCCATGGGTTGTAGGCTTTCTGAAGTAGAGCCTTTGCCTTTTTAGCTGTTACAATGGAAATGTAGATTAAAGGTTAAGGTGGTAACATGGGTGGCTGAATAGTTGTCTGTGTGTAATTATACTCTATTGATTGTGTATGTGTTGGTAACTCAAGAGAATGGTCCCTTCCAGAGAGGCAGCCTGCACTGGGAAGGAGAGGCAGGGGAAGGTCTGCCAGGTACTGTGCACAGCGAGTGAGTCCCAGATGTCACTTGGGATGACTCTTGTGAAATCCAGTGGCTGCTTACACATGGTTGCCCGTACTCAGCCCAGGAATAGGTTGGAGTGTCGCAGTAGGCCCCATGGCTATATTAAGGATGTTGTATATGCATTTGGGAACACAGCTTAATGCAGTCACCATACTAGGAAACAGATTAGAGTCCCTGGTTATCAAGCAGGCAATAATGTAGAGTGTGATGTCATGAAAGTCATGAAGAGATACGAGGGATGCTGTAATCCACAGTTAACAGTGCAGCGTGTGTTAACAGAGATGTGATGTCATGTGCTGAAAGCGTCTGGGACTATCAGAAATAGAAACTGGGATGACCACAGGAGAACAGGTCCAAGGCGCGTGGTCTGAAGAGTTTGTTGAAGAAGCAGCAGTCTGCTTGCTTACCGTGTGACTGCTGAAAACTGAGGACTGATACCAGCAAACCACAGCGCAACGCTCAAGCAGAAGTACGCGGAGAGCCAGGAAGCACCTGCTCGAGCAGATGGCACCTGCGGAATGGGGGAGAGGGGCAGCAGCGCCCTGAGCCACCCCGGGAATGCAGCGTCCACAGCAGAACAGCAGGCTGGGCAAGAAACGCTTGGCAGTTGAAGCTGTACGATGTGTAATATCCTAACCCAAGCACCTGATGGTGCCTTATCATAAATGCTATCGAAGGCATGGTTATGTACTACGGGAACCTACCTAGCCACCTGCATGTTAGGTTTTCTGCTAGACATTCACCTGCGGGTGCCTTTTTAGCTGTTTAGGTGAGTATGGTGGTGGTATTCGTGGTGGTTGGTTACCTACGGCATATTGCTCTTCTGCTGTTTCTCACTACGTAGCAGTTTTTTGGGAAGACAGTACGGGTCATGTGGTTTGTCTTGTACGAGTACTTATATTAGTACTTACTCTAATTAGTGCTTTGATTTGCTTATGCTTTGTGGCGTAGACAGTGATAAGGTTAACGATACACAACTTTGGCAAGTTGTATCTTCTCATCTTTGATGCAGATAAACACAGATCAGCTGAGGACACTTACTCCTTTAGCCTCTCTCTCCAAATGTGTTCAGATTGTCCTCCCTAATTCTGACTGCTCATCTCCGTGTCTGTAGTATTACAGAGGCTGCAGTGTGATACAACTAAATTGGCTCAGACCAGCTGAGGCCCACGCGTCTCGTTCAGGTACATAACAAGACTCAGAAAGGGTGCTCGCCCAGGCTACTTGCATCAGGCAAAGGTTTATTCTGTGTTTTGGTGACAGAAGATGAGGGAAGAGATGTAAAAATTGTAGTCTTACTGTGCGTTTTCAGGGAAGTTCAGTAGATGTTTGGAGAGTGATTCAGGAGCTGGAATTTTCCTTAAAATTACAAAGACTTCTGAAAAACAAATGAGGAATAGGTTTTTAGTCCTCCTGTCATACTTTTGTGGTAGTGAGCTGTTTTAGATGGAATGTAGCTTTACTAAGGTCACCTTTCCGCTTCTCCCTCTCTGTATACTGACACAGTTATGAGCTCACTAACTGTCAAGGCTGTAGTACGCCTGGATGAGGCCCAACATCCTCGCAAGGGGGCTAAGGTTTGAGAAGAGACCTCTGTGCAGCAGCCAGCGCGTTGGAAAAGTGCCCCATTAATAACCCGGAGGGGGCCTTGGAGAGCAAATGCCCTCTCCCCGGGGGGGGACGGCGCTGCCTCTCTGGTTAGCTGCAAAACAGCAAGTTCTTAAGGAGGAGATGGCAAGTGAGAGTGGAAGGGAGGAGAGCGGGATGCGCAAGACTGCAGGCTGACAGGCTATGGGCAAATAGCTGCGGGGTAGTTTTAATACTTAGAAAAACTGTATAAGCTGGTGGTAGTTTCTGCTGCTTGTACTGTATGCAAGAGAATTGGCTACGATGCAGCAGTGAGCATGCACATGGCAGTCAAGTTGGGAGAAGCCCCACAAGCCCAGTTCATCCTCTTTTTGCACGTGTGTATTTTCTATGGGATTCTTAAATCTCTTAGAACATAAAGCCGTCTTAATTTTGACTTGAATTTTATTTTGTGGAGTCACGTTCTTTCAGAAGCGATTCAGTGTGTTAATATACCTCTGACCACAGAACCACCAAAATGACGTTGCTGCGGTTGCACTTGTGGCGCGTGTGGAGCCTGTGCTCTGCTGTTTCCTAAATGAGCTCTTCGATTCGACCACGCTTTCTACCACTTGCAAACCTGACCGCTTTTGTTCCATGATCGCTTCCCCGTGGAGTTGTTTTGACTGTACCTTTGTCCAGTATCTTGGTACTGGGCGCAGCGAAGAAGAGAGCATTGCAGTTCTGTATCAAAGTTTTCTGAAGAGCAAACAGCAGTCTTGCCCTAAAAAGAGCAAACTGAAAGTAGAAGCCGGTTGGCTCTTCTGCCACCATATTAAAGGATTTTTCTTCTGCATCCTTTGCTATTTCCAGCTCCCCCTCGAATCTCTTCTCTACCCCTGAGGAAGCTTTGTCCAATTCCCTGTTTGCCTCTTCTCCATCCTGCCCTTGGGGAGGATGAAGGGATGGATGTCCCACCTCCTGGGCTGAGGGCAGATGCCGTTTCTTTCTTGGTGTGAGGTTTAGGTGCTGCTTTACTCTGTGCCTTTGGTCTGCTGCATAGCTCAGAGCCAGAGCTGACTCTAAACTGTGCTGGCTGCTGTGGCTGCATGCAATTTTCCCTCCCAGAATTCCCTCCGCCTTGCTTCATCTTCCTATGTGCGCTCTTGCAAACTTCCTTTGCAAAGAGGATAAGGCAAAAAAAGACCTCGCGCTCTGCACAAGCACCACCTTCCCAGCATGGCGATCAGCCCCTTTCTGCGGAGAACCTCCTCTCCTGCGGCACGCTGCAGCCGTGCTCCTTTGCCCTCCTTGCTCCCAAACGTGTCTGTAGGTGGGTGCTCAGATGAGCCACCTCGCTGGCCAAGGGAGATAATGGGGCAGGCAGGGGCCTCGTGTGCTGGTGAGCAAGGACAGATAGCGGGGAATGTCGCTGCTGTATGGTCTGGTTTTGGGGTGGAGCTGCTTTTATTTTAAACCCCCCCCCCTTTTTTTTTTGGCGGGAGCTCTGTGTGTGTGTGTGAAGCAGATGACTGAGAAAACTGTGTTTGTCCCCAAATTGATCTCACTGGAGAATCTTGATACTTAAATACTGTTACAGTAAGAAGATACGCACGTTTGCCTTTAAAATGGCTTTTCTGCTGTCTAAATTTCAAAGCAAAGAGAGTTTCTTATAGTTTGCTTTTGGGGTTTTGTTTGGGTTCCCCCCAGTGGAATAGATGTATGTGGGATCAGGAGCATTTGACTTGATCTTTGGTTTCTTCTAACCAGCCTAAAATTCTTCTGGAAGACTTTTGTGTAGTCATTCCCTACATAATTCTTCTAGGAAAATTGTGGAGTCTTGGAAAATGTATTTCCTGTCTAACGCTGATCCTCCTACTCTCAATGAATCACTTGTACTCTCGTGTTTCTTTGGGCTGACTTCCCTATTGACTTCAGTGCCTGGGATTTAATTAGAAATCTAGGGATGTTATTTGGAGTTATAAAACTACACAGGATTCTTCTCTGTGCAGCGGGATTACAGTAATAAAAAAGTTAAGAAAATTAAGTATTTGCATATTAACTGTCCTTGGTGTGAACTGAAGAGTTGCTTCATGCTTCTGCATACACCGCTCTTGCAGACTTTTTTTATCCCATCCTCAGCATAAAGCAGCATCCCCTCCCTTTCCAAACCTGTAAACGAACCTCAAGCACGGGCCGGGGTCTGCAGCGCATGCAGAAGGATGGGTTTTTCTAGGTGTTTTATAGGGGAGAAATAACCCGCAGAAATTCTGTTGGTGTGAAAACGTCTGGATGTTCCCCGAATGGGTGGGCCCTTCCTGTGGAGTCACAGTCCTCGATGGCAGAGCTTCCCCAGAGTCCAGGAAAGCTCATGTTGGCTACTGAGGGACTTGAATCCCGTAAGACTGACCTGTCTTTAGGGTGCAAAGGACCAGTTTTATTCAGGGTGGGACGTATTTAGGGGCTCTTTTGCATTGATGCTCTTGTTTTGTGTCCGTTGAGGATAGCACCTGCAAACAGAGTGGTGCTCTGTTTAAAAACAACAACAAAACCCTGCAGGCTGTAACTTGCTGTGCACACCCGTGGGGCTGCCCAGCTTTGGCTGTGAGGCAGGTCCTGTGCTCCTCAGGCCCATGGGGACATTATCTTCACCTCTCCCTTCGAGCCTCCCTGCTGCAACAGGGTGGAGGAGATAAGGGGTACACTGCCGCAGCAGCAGCTATACTCCCTGAACCTCCCCTGCCAGCATCATCTGACGCATCCCTTGTAACTCCCCAAGAAAGGAGTTGCCTCCGTGGAGAAGATCTTCCCCTAAAGTACCATCATCAAGCTACGCTGATGAGGAGGGGTGAGGGTGGAGGACTCCAGCAAGACCTGGTTTAGGATCACCAGTACCTACTTTAGGTTTCAGGAGTGTCTGAGCAGACAGTGATCTCTCCACGCTTGAAAAGCTCGAATAATTTTTGCATGCAGAAAGAAGCTATTTTAACAACTGATGATACGTTGTATGTAATAGCACACGAGTTGTACGGAGTGTCAAAGCTGTAGGTTAGGTTAAAAATAAATAGATTGGTTAGAATGCTTATTGCTTGCATTTACTAAAGACGATGCCACTTCTAACAGCCAAATTGGTTAAGCCAGGATTAGTGTTTTTGAACTGTTTACATCGTTTATAGAACAACACAAAGGTGGGCAGTTGAAGCAAAGCCACGTATCTGTGTTTCTGAAATACTGCTAACCGTGCTATCAAAAGTAGGGATCAGACACTGAAAATAACCTTTCGCGTACTTGCCAGTTTACTGGAATACCTTTCATTTTTGCCTGATCTGTGTCATCCTTTGCTTGCGAGTGAAATCTTTATCCTCCACGCCGAACATCTTATGCACATTTTGCATTGTTCTCTTTCCAGGTTAAAGAACTCGTTCTTGACAACTGTAGGTCATACGAAGGTAAAATCGAAGGCCTCACAGATGAGTTTGAAGAGCTGGAATTCTTAAGTACAATCAACGTAGGCTTAACCTCAGTTGCAAACTTACCAAAGTTAAACAAACTTAAGAAGGTAAGTAAAATGTCCTATGCCATATTCCTCTTTCTTTGCACTGTACTACACGTTTAAAGTAGTTGCATGAAAATGTAATTTAGCTGACCAGACTGCTCTGTGATACATGTTTGCACTAAAAACTCAAGATGTTTATGTGCCTTTTAGCTCGAGCTAAGCGACAACAGAATCTCAGGAGGACTGGAAGTGTTGGCAGAAAAGTGTCCGAACCTCACGCATCTAAATCTAAGCGGCAACAAAATAAAAGATCTCGGTACAATAGAACCTCTGGTAAGTTGATGCGGTACAGGGCGAAATCAAACCCCATTTTGTGATGAGTAGAGGCATTAATGGGCTTGGAAGGTCCGTAGCAACTTGCAGTGGAGTGTCTTCGGCGCTTATCTCTCCGGCCAGGTTGCTGCAGGGCTCAGCCTGGCCCCGGGCTGTCTGGCAGCCCTGCCCCGGGGCTGTGCCGGCAGCGTGAGCGGCGGCTGCTTCCCTCTAGCGGCTGCTGCTCCGCCGCCGCCGGGGCTGGGCTCTCCCCACGGGCACCGCGGGGACCACCGCGGCTTTCCACGGTGGCGTGGGCTGCTGGTCGGTCTCCCAGATGCTCTGCTTGAGCTCGGTGTGTTTTCCCCGAAGCGTTGGGTCTAAAATCACCAGCCACCGCTTCTGCCCAGGGGTGCGGCGTGTGCTGGCGGTGGTAGGGGCCAGCTGCAGCACCGTGTGCCTCCGTACGAGGCTTGCTCGCTGCAGCTGGGCAGAGGTCGCTGAGCTTCCAACTTACTCCTGCTGGTTTCTGTTACCTCTCCTGCTCACAGTCATGATACTTCTTATTTCAAGTGCTGAGATCAAGTTTGTCAGGTTGCAGTTCCAAAAAGCATCCAAGTGTCAGTTCTGGTAGTGCTATTTTCTAGCTTTTGCTTTGTGTGCCCTTTGCTCTCCAGAAATGAAGAGTTTTGGCTCGTGCTTATTTCCCAAGTACTTGCTCTTAAAATGTCTCAAGGAGCAGTTCTCGGGTGAGTCCATCTTGGATCTCCTTTCCCCAGCAGAAGGGGAGAGCAGAGCAGTTAAACTCATGTAGCAAACAGATGAGAGAGAGGATTGTAACTGCTCCCAGTTTCAGGTTTACTGTTTTCTTGATGTCACTGTTGCTCTACACACTAAACTGCAGAAGGGAGGTATTTCATAAGACTTGATACAAATCCTCAGCTGCTTGTCCTTCTGTTGTTAGTACTTTGAAGTGCTGTGGGCAATGTAGACCACCTCCTCCTCCTCAAAAAAAACCAAACAAAAAAAAACCCCAGGAATTGAATTCCTATTCAATTTCTAAGCCTTTTTTCATTTTTCCAAACACTAAGGTACAATCATTAAAATTTTCAAAATCTCTCTTGGCAAAATTCTTGTGTCCAAAGAATAGTCTGTTTCTTCTTCCATTGAAAGTAGTAGTTTAAATATACGTGACTGCTGGTTCCAATATCTTGCCTTGCGCTTTTGGGATAACTGACTGGACTATTACTTATTCTTAGCTTGGCCCCTCGCAGCATGTGTGATTTTGCACCATAACCTCTTTCCAGACTTCAGTCTTCTACTTGCGAGATGCTGAACCTGAGAGAGAGCATTTTCCACTCTCGGATACCAAAGCAGCAACGGCAAGGCATTGCAGATTTCTGTTCCACACCAATTTAGTAGGCAGAGACCAAAATGACCCTTTTGTCACGGGAAGCTCTTGAGCACATTAACTCTGGCTGCTCTTGCATTCCCTGCTCTGTAGAGAATTATTGTAACGCTGAACTTAGGAGACTTTCTTTTCTTTGCAGAAAAAGTTAGAAAACCTGAAGAGTCTAGATCTTTTCAATTGCGAGGTAACCAACTTGAACGATTATAGAGAAAACGTATTCAAGCTCCTCCCGCAACTCACATACCTCGATGGCTACGATCGGGATGACAAAGAAGCACCGGACTCTGATGCAGAGGGCTACGTGGAGGGCTTAGACGACGAGGAGGAAGATGAAGATGGTATGTGAATTGTGCTACTTAGTGTAAGTAAGTTAAAAGATCGATATGCTGCCTAGTACATTTTGCTTCCAGCTCTGACTTGTTGGCAAGAGAAGGGTGTTCTCAGCAGCTCCTTCCTGACTGATGTAAAGGAGAAGTACCTCAGTGTCCTCTGAAGGAACGAGGGGAAAGGAGATGGGCAGGGCCTGAAAGAGCTACTTTCTCAGTCTTATCTCTAGTGAAAGATCGAGATGACAAAGAAGCACCGGACTCTGATGCAGAGGGCTACGTGGAGGGCTTAGACGACGAGGAGGAAGATGAAGATGGTATGTGAATTTGTGCTACTTGGTGTACGTAAGTTGAAAGATTGATATGCTGTGTGGTACGTTTTGCTTCCAGCTCTGACTTGTTGGCAGGAGAAAGGTGTCCTCAGCAGCTCCTTCCGACTGATGTAAAGCAGAAGTATCTCAGTGTCCTCTGAAGGAATGAGGGGAGAGGAGATGGGCAGGGCCTGAAAGAGCTACTTTCTCAGTCTTATCTCTAGTGAAAGGTGGGGAGTGAAAAGGTGGTAGAAGAAAGGGGCTAGGAGGAAGAGTAAGGCACTGAAAGAGTTCAGGGAACAGTACACCCCAGGGGACGAGGACATAGCAGAAAGGGGTAAGAAAGGATGGCGTGCACATGCTGCAGTTTTCCAGGACCGTGTGATCAGGGAAGTATGAGCAGTTGTGTAGAGCCTGATGGAGAAGGGTAGGGTGGAGAACCAGATTGGGCATAGAAAAAAGTAGCTGAGTCAAGGAATTAAGTAAAGGAGCCAAGGCATTAATAGGAGTTTGTAGCTGCTCCGTGAGGATGAAATGAACCAGTTGAGATCAGGCAGAAGAGAGGAGAGTGTATGTATTGAAGTCTGCCTGGGGCAAGCTCTGTGAAAGGCACTAGCGAAGCAGCAAGCGACTTCATAATGTTAGGAAAATGCACGGTGGGTCCCACTGTGCTGTAGGTGCCGTTCTGCCTCCCCGGCAGACTGCACTCGGAGGCGTCAGTCTACCAGTCGGATGAGTATCCGGCCGAGTTTGGGGAATTTGCTAGACTCTTCAAACCCAGCTGCACGGCAAAAGCAGAATAGCTGGACTTGCACTTTTCCCTCGAGTGCTGAATGTGAGCTGTGGTGAGAGGGGCGAGTGCTGCGGCAGTGCCTGGCAGAGTGCGTTCAGCCAGCAGCACACAGGTTCAGCAGGGACAGGTTCTCCTCATCAGAGCACAAGTCTGGGCCTGCATTCAAATGCATGAAAAAGCTCCAAAACACCGTTCCTGCAGCCTGGAAAAACAATTTCTGGTTTGTTGCTTGGGCTAGTTGCATTTAGTCTCTTTCCTCTTGAAAAGAGATTGCGGACCCAGAAGATGGATTGTGTGTGAGGCTCTTGTATTGCTCTGGCAGCACAAAGGCAAGGGCTGTCCCCTGGGGAGGGTTCCCAGCGCATGGTTGGCTTGTAAAGTTCTGCTCTATCCCTGGTGAGAGCAGATGGGCGCTTGCAGATGAAGAGCTGCAAGTGTCCCACGGGCTCAGAAATGCATATTAGTAGTGGGAACTGGAGCAGCTGAAGCTGAAGCAGTCCCGAGGCTGCCGTGACTTACTGTGAAGGCCCCTGCAGCCCTAGAGCAGCTCAGACCATGGGTGCAGCTGCCACACTACCCCGTCACTAGCCTAAAGAGGCACAGGACTACATCTAGCCCTGTTCTAGCAGCTGGAGAGCTGCCTTTAATTCTGTACCGCCCTTCAGCAATGCTTTCAGTTTGCTCCTTGTGTCGGTAGGAGGTCACATCTCAGGTGGCAATGTTGGGAAAAAAAAAAGTAAACTTTAAATGTCTGAGTGGTTAATCTTGTTTGACTGTATAGAAGAGGAGTATGATGATGATGCTCAGGTAGTAGAAGACGAAGAAGACGAGGAAGAAGAGGAGGAAGGAGAAGAGGAGGATGTGAGCGGAGAAGAGGAGGTAAGGATTTATGCAGTTAATAACGGGTGTGGAGTGAACATGCTCTAAGTGGGAATAGTTGGGCAAGAAATGGACCAAATACGGGAGGCTTTTAGTACTTGAAGCCTGTACTTGCTTTTTTACTTGAGAAGCATCGCAGTGTGGGGGGTGGCTTTGAGGTGTGCCTGTCTATGAGCCAGCTGCCATCTAGTGACCATTGACATGAAATCATTCTGTTTATTGGGCTGATGTCAAAAATACTATCAGGAACGTCTGCAGACTTGGTTTGTGGGGCCTTTGAAGGGCTGGGGTTACAGCCTCTGTACAGACGAGAGAGTGGTACATGAACTACTGACTCTCCGCTCTCAGAGCGAGGTTCCTCCTTGGGCAGGTACCTTGTGATTCCTCGGGATGCTTAAATTCTTAGTGTAGTTCAGCTCCTGTGCGTAGGGTGTGCTGAGCCCGTCACAGTCTGCTGAGACTTCGCTGTTAGCGCAACCACTGGGAATGGGGCTAAAATTTGACTGTAGGAGGTCATATTATCTCTCCTCCAGCCAAACAATCGTAGATACTTAACTGCCCCTCCTGAAGGGTTGGTCAGCCTCTTCTCAAAACCAACGGCAGCTCCTCAGGCTCTGGAGATGTCTGTTCGTGTTTTAACTCTCTCTACCCCTAGAACATGCACCTTTTCCTACTGACTGGTCGTCAAGTTTTAGTGAACTCAGGACATCATAACAAAATTTGCAGCTACATAACAGCGTGAAGTATAAAACCATTTTCTCACTGAAGACTTGAAGCTAGAAGTGGCTGCTATGATTGCTTGTGATTTCCTGCGATGAAACTTGGGCCAGAGTCCAGTTATACTGTAGCAAAAAACTGCATTTATATAAGTGCGTGGGAAGTGTCTGCCTTTTTGTTTGGTTTTTGTTTAAGATGCTTCAAGGACTTTCTCTCTGTTGTAAAATGCTGTTGGATGTTGCCAAATTGTGAAAGGTCCTGCACTGAAACGGACTTTTTTAATCCTTTTTAAATCCAGGAGGATGAAGAAGGCTACAACGATGGTGAGGTAGATGATGATGAAGATGAAGAAGAGCCCGGTATGGCAGCAATCCAGTTTTTGCTAGAGATAAAATAGTAATAATATTTTTTTTAAGAAGTAAAATACCATTTTCTAAAAAGCAGGCTCATGTTTGTATTCCTGCTCCTTTGATAGCAAGCCAGTTGCCAAAGTAGAAGCTTGTTGAACTTGTTCAACTTCTCAGCAGCATGAGGGAGCACTCATATAATTCAAGTTGTGTTTTATCTTCTAGATGAAGAACGGGGACAGAAGAGAAAACGAGAACCTGAAGATGAAGGGGATGAAGACGACTAAACTGAATAACCTATTTTGAAAATTTCCTATTGTGATTTGACTGTTTTTACCCTGTATTTTCCCTCCCCACACCCCTAACCTTTTTTTTTCTTTTTTTTTTCTTTTTTTTTTTTTTTTCTGATTGTAATGTTGCTGTGGGAACGAGAGGGAGAAGCAGACTGGGTGGGCAAGGGAATAAAATACTATTTTTACTGCCACTCCTCCTCCTATTCGTTTTAAATTTTTTCTTTTTGTCCCTCTCTTAGTCCCTGTAACTGCAATAGTAAGTATAAACCAAGTGGTAATTTGTTTCTTATTATTGGAGTGGATAGTTTGACATCTTTAAAAAAAAAAAAAAAGGACAAAAAAGTTTAAGATCAGTGGATGATACCCCAAAAACACATACTGTGTTCCAAGACAGCTGAATAGCGTTGGTTGTTGGGATTTTTCCACCGCTGCCAGTCACTAAATACATTGTAAGCATTTTTTGGGGGATGCTGCAAATTTAGGCAAAGCATCCCTCCACAGCAACAAGTGTGAGAATGGCATATTGATAAAGTGATTTCTTTGTTGCCTGTCCGTGAATGACTGCCATTTTCAGCCAACGCTTTCCCTGCTTTTGTAGGTACCTTTTATTTTGCTGTATGTAAATAGTGACCAAATGTTTTTGTTGGGGTTTTTTTTTTTTTTGGGGGTGTTCCTTTGGATCTGGTTTGTGGGGTGAATTTGCAATCCCCCCCCCGCCTCCCCGCCCTGTGTGTTGTGTGTTTTCCTTTCTGTTTGTTTTTGGGGTTGTTTTTTTTTTTGGCTAGGGTATAGCCAAGACACTGAAAATGGCAGGCATTTAAATATATATATAAATATATATAAAAAGTGTTCCTAATTCCTGAGTTACTAGTGAAATGAATTTGACAATTGTAATAAAAAAATGTTTCAACCCTTTTAAATAAGGTGTGTACTATTTTGGTCTGTAATATATAACACCTAGTCAATTTTAAGTGATGAGAAACTACTTCCACTTGTGCTATATACTTTGAAATTTTTACAAACCTAAATACAGGAGGCAGTTCAGCATGTAGGGTAGGAGGTTTCTTTTCATACACTCAAGCACGAGATACTAATACAAAATTGTATTTTCTTACCTAGTGGAAGTCAGTAAAATGACTGAAAATACCTAGTGAATGTACAGTTTTACTTTCATATCCCTCTTTAAAATAGCTTTAGAAGTGACTTGTATTTCCTAGTCAATATTTCATCTGTATAAATACATTTGCAACAGTTTTTTTTTTCCCAGAAGAGCCAAACTTTGAGTTTTATGTCTGTTTGTCATTGATGAATTTCAATAAATCTTTTTATACAATTTTTCTGTGGCTTATTTGAGTAAAATGGGCCACTGGGAAGGAATTGCATACCTTTTTAAAAAGGCATTTACTAAGCTATTCTGGTAAATTCCCTGATATTTTTAGTAGCTTGATGATACGTTTTGCTCCATAAAAACTACTCTTAGCCATGGTTGGGTGAAACTACGGGAGAGGTTGTGGCTTTAATGCAAATAATGGTATGCCATTTTTCTTTCAGAATGAGGGTTTCTTCTGTGTTACCAGCATGATTACTGCAGTTAAGCGTGTTCATTTCTGCTGTTTAATCCTATCCCTATTTGTCCAGGCCCAGAAGAAAGAACTCTTGATTTCCTTCGTCTGAGTGCAGTGCTGTGGTTCGGTGTGCGAGTTCTGGGTTAGTATATCTAGGAGCTTTGGTCAGCCGAGACAAGGGCTGTCTGCTGTGACTTGCTGCCGGTCCAGAGCTAAGTCTCCGCATTTTCCTCTCTTGTGAATGAGTTGCGTATTAAAGGTGAATGGCATAGCAAGTAGCGTATTCTGTGTACTTAAAATTAAGTTTCTGTGCCGTGCAAGAGCACGAGAAGCTGTGGAGGATCCCGTACTTCTTCTTAACTGGATCTCTTTGGAAAAAAAACACGCCTTTTTTGTAGGTGGGAAACTGCACTGTCCTGAAGCGTTTGCGTAGGGTGGGGTTTTTTGTTTGGTTGGGTTTTTTTAAGAGGAAATCCAACTGGGCAAACTGCTCCCTCCCCAGCCGGGATCTGCTGCTGTGAAACCGAAACCATGAACTGGCAGGGCAGGGTCAGGCTCCGGCAAAGCAAATAGCAGCCGCCAGCCCTGGGTGACGCCGGGGCAGGGCCAGCAGCTCTAGAGCTACAGCCCAGACGGAGCCCTTGTGTCACTCTAAACCAGCTTAGCCTCAGACTTCGGTTTGGCTTTATACTAGGGAACTCGGTTTTCCAAAGACACAGCTTTTTACTCAAGCTGTTCGAAGGAATCGGCAGCAACTGGAGCTGACCTTTCCTGCACGATGAGCCTCTGGAGGTCCCGGAGATGTAGCAGTCGTGCGGTGATGCCGAAGTGACATTTGGTTTAACCTTTTGTCACCCGTGGGCTCTAGCGAGCCACCGCTGGCTTGCAAAGCAGCTTCTCCTCTTACCCTGGAAGCGTTCGGAAACCCTGGAGCTCTTCACCCTGTGTCAGCAGTGAATGGCGCAGGTGTCATTTGAGTAACTCTTCCCTTTGTGCCGTTAATTGTTCCAAAGCTTACTTTGGAATTTGTTAGGTTTCTCAAAGAAAACTGCAGGAGTTAGACCTCTGCTACCCATGCCGGGTATTTACTGCTTTCCCTGTGAAGCAGAGTCCTGTTCAGTTCTGCTGAAGCACTAATCCTCTGGGAGATGGGAGAGCGGGAAGAGGGGAGGTGGGTATCTGATGAACGGCAAGGCTTTGACTGTGTGTGCTGGGAGGAGGGAAACGAAGTGACTTCTGCCTGCCTGCTGCCGCTGAAAACAAAAATGAGGTTTGCCCAATGTGGATAATTCCATAGTTATTTCATATTTCATAGTATGTAAGTAGAGTCTCGTCATGCTGAGAACCGAGGGCTTGTTTTCCCAAGTGCTCTGTGCTGGCTGAAGATACTTAGGAACTTGCAGTGATACTTATCAACTTACCAACTCTTGGAAAAAACCCAAACCCCAGTATTTTATAACAGTTCAGCAGGAAAACCCAGGTAGAAATACTGCCAGAAATGAATAATGGGAGAGTTCAGCTCGTTCAAATGCCAAGTTTTTGTGTCCCTTTGCTCTTTCTGCTCTCGGTTTGCCTTTTAACTACACAGTAATTTGAAGAGCCCTGGTCGTGCAGCAGTCTAGGGCTGATAGATCTGCCTGGGCAGGGACTGTGGGGATGGAGCCTGGTGTTTTCCAGATGCCCAAACTATTCTCTTTTGTGCCTTCGTCCTTACGTGTAGCATGAAACTTGCTTTACCTGGAGCTTCTCAGGTGCTGGGGAAAGGTTCTTCATGGAAAAGCAGAGCCCTCCCTTGGCTCCTCTTTCAGAGAAGTCCCAGGAGTTTGTTCCTGGGGTGCTTTATTTCGCCTTCCTGTCCTGAACCTGTTCTAAAGCTCAAACCACCTAAAATGTCCTGCTGGGGCTTTCCAGCCTTGTTTGTGACCCCTCGTCACGAACGAAACCTCTCTGCTGTCTTGCCCGGGGTTGTGCAGTGCCTGTCAACGAGCGTATGGAGGTCGGGAACAAGATGCTCTTGGTCAGAATTGTTACGTGCCAAGCTGAACGTATGGGGACTGCAAATCCATGTAGCCTTAATAACATAATGGCCGAGGTGTTTGCATTTCTGGCACCCTCGAGGACGGCTTCTTGGTTCATTTGATAATGCTTTCTTGTACCTGCGCTGTTTGTGGTGTTTAAAGCAAGGGCGCAGGACTCTGGTGAAGGTCAGGAAGGCTTTCCAAGCCCAAATAATTATCTACATTATCCAATTATACAGGAGGAGATGACTGCCGGCTCTGGTAAGCCAAGGCTCTGTCTGGACTCTGCAGCAGGTCCCCCACCACTAGTTTAAATGGTATTTCCTTAAAACTGAGGGATTTGTGATAGTCGGGGAAAGCTATTCCTTCATCCTATTGCCCAGGGTGGGGCCAGTGACTTGCTCGACCACGTGCGTATTCGGGATCATTTTGAATTGAGATTTGGATATAGAGAGAGGCAAATCTTGCTGGTCTGCAGCCAGTTGTAACAACTGACCAGCCTTGCCAAAAGTGGATTCCTGAAACGGTGATGGTCTAGGGTCTTACCCTGCCCTGCGATGCTTCGGTTGGTATTAAATCACTGCCCGAGTTCTCTGCAGAACAATGCCTGCTTCAACCAAGAATCTCTTACAGTTGTCTTTAAAGATGTCTTATGTTTCAGTAAGAATGAATCACCCCATGCTGAAATTTAGAAATCTCTGATGACTACAGACTTCAGCCCTAGGAGCGAGATGGCTGAGGATTTTCAGTCCCCAACGTTAAGGGAAGAAATGTGCTGCAGAGTACTTAAAAAATGAGACTTGATGCAGGATCCAGCTGCATGGAGCTCATCCTGATGTGAAAACAACTGTTTCTCAGCTTTCTGGAGGTCGCATCGGCTGTCGTTAATTGGTGTCAGGGTGCCGATACACCTACAGCAGCAGCGAGCCTGCGGGCTGGGCAGAGGTTTGGGCTGGCAGCGGCCGTTTCTGCAGCTGGAGAGGACAGCCCAGCGCGGGGTTTGCGGTGACGGGAGCCCCCCCCGCAGCCCTGCGGCTGCTGCCTGCCTCCTGCCAGCCCCGCCGGGCCACGACCGACGGCTTGGCTCCAGCAGAAAGTAAGTGGGCAGCCTGGGAATGGGACGGAGGTGCTGCACTTGCTGGAAGCTTGATGGCAGGTAGGTCTGAGAGAAGGACCGTGATGCTTTCCCGGTGCCCGAAGAGGCCAGGGCAGCAGGTACGGCTCTCCCTTGGCATCCCGGCTCACCGCTCTCTTTTGCTCTTGCAAAGAATTCCTCCCACCTCCCAAAACGGAGCTGGGAAAGCTCTCCTCCTCTCTCCCGCCCTGCTGCACGCTGACGAACGCTTCCTTCGTGGCGGCGGGTGAAGCAATCGCCCTGCGCAACCCACGGCTTCGCTTGCAACAGCCCTCGCCCTTCTTCCAGGCGAGGCTCTGGCAGCAGCAGCAGCAGCACCCTGATTCACGGCTGCCCGAATCACCGAGGGAAGACTTAAATATTCAGCTGCTATTTTGCTTCATGCATTGGCCAAGGGGATGGTGCGGGGGGGATTAATGCTGTCAGAGGGGTAAGCACAGGGTGGGACACGGGCTGGAGTCAGAGTACGTACGTGTGTGGTTCGGGAGCTGCAGTTATCACTCCCCTTTTAACTGGAAAACCTGACTGCTTTTTCTGTCCGAGCATGTCCCATTAACTCTTACTGGTGCTTCTCCAAATGTATTTTGACTGCTGTTCTGTTTAGCTCGGCAGTTCTCGCTTGGTCCAGATAACGTCACCGTCTGACTTTTCTGCTATCAGCTGGTTGTTGTCACTGCTGGTTTTCCTCCTTCTGCCCGGAGCCAATAAAAACCCGGCGAAGGACTTTTTGGCAAGACTTTAACACTTTCTCTTTGGAGTTTTTATTTTTCCATTACACTTGCCACTTGCCAAACGTGCGCGGAGAAGGGAGGCGGCAGCAGAGATAGCACCAGGCGAGCATTTCACCCTGGGCATCCTCCCGTGAGAGAACACCACCGGTCCTTGCCCTGAACGTTACGCCTTTGCTGCAACTGCTAACTTCACTCTGATTTTCCAGCGCCGTTCAGAAGCTGGCTGCTGCTGGGCAGGCGGCGGGGTGTTTCCCTGCTGAGCCGATGCTGTGGAACATCTGGAGCGGCCACATCTGGCTGAAGCAGGTATGTCCACGCACGGCCGTCGGTCCTGGCGGGCAGGTTGATGTGGCACGTGCCCGGCGCTCGCCAGCACGCCCAGAAAAGCGGCCGTCCGCTGCACAAATCCTGGTGCAGTTTCAGCTCCGTTTCAGCACCAAATTCCCCTTTCGGTGTTAGAAAGCCTCCTCCAGGAGGGGCTGGGAAAGTCGGATCCTGGGGATCTCGCTTTTAGGTCAAAAGGCAGCAGTGCATAATCTCTAAAAATGCACTAAATCTGTGAAAATTTCTAATAGTTTTTTGCTGTGAGGGGGCTGAGCTCCCAAGGGAGGGTCCCCGAGGGCGTAGCTGGAGCTGCTGAACCAAGCGGGGCCAAGTTCTGTGAGTGCAAAGCACCCCTTGATTTTAAGGATCTCGGGAAAAGGAGGGACCAGCATCATCCTCAGCAAATTTGATGGGAAACTCCCATTTAATTAAAATAAAACCCGTAGTGGCTTCTCCTCTGCATTTGCTTAATTTTAGATTTCAAAAACCAGATTTTATACCTTCACCTATAAATTCAGGAGGTTTTTAATCACCGGAAATCTTTTCAAGTAGGCACTCACAAAATGTTGGAAAACAGAGAATTAACAATAATCCTGCAGCTAGGAAGCGTACGAGGAGGCCAAGCCTCAAACAAAGCGAAATCTCCAGGAAGCAGAAAGTAGGTCAGGTTGATAAGGACGAGCACAGAGGGACAGCATTAATATGGAGGAGAAAAACAAAGTAGGAAAGAAATCACCCCATGTCCCTGTTTGAAGAAGGAAGGGGCTGTCTGCTACGGACAGCTGAGATCTTTAAGCCTTTTTCCTTAAAACCTGTTATCCCTGAGGATGTCAGCTGTGATGGAGAGGTAATTGCAATTCGCAGCAGTACAGGAAGGGTGAGACCTCAGCCTGGGTTTGGACGGGGACAGCTTGGGAAATGCTGCAGATGATAAATTTAGAGGTTTGTGAATTACTGAGGCTGGATAAAGTTCCTGGAGGGGTCCTGGAGGAGCTGGTCCTGGAGAGCAAGGGATCAGCTCTGCTAATGCTGCAGGACCAAGGAGCAGTTGGGAGGCTTTAAAGAAACGGTAATGTTGTCTGCAAGAAGGATGGGGAAAAAAAAAAGCTGGCAGGTTACAGACTCGTTGGTCTCATTTAAACCCTGGAAAATACTGCGAACTACCCAGAAGCATCTAAAAAAACCCACAGCAGAACCACAGGCTCATCAAGAGCAAAGGGCAGGGATGTGGGACAGTGCAGAAGCAGGTCTCACCGTTCCCAAGTGGCCCAAAACCACCGGGATGAGGGGTGATGCAGCGGGTCCTTGCAGCGATGCAGGATTGCACCCAGCTGCACGGGACCCCTGCTCCACGGTCATGAGGTTGCAGCAGTGGAGGGAATTCAGTGCTAAAATTGGATGTATATCAAGTGCCCCAAAAATGGGCTTTTCTGCTTTAAATAGCACCCAGATGGTGCAGTAGGAAACGTCGAGAAAAGCTCGAGCTGTTACCGAGGGAGGAGAGTTTGGGAGGAAAGGTGCGAGAAGCGGAGCGGCGAGAACCTGGTGAAGGGTTTGCCCTGGAAACTGCACAGCCACGGCTCGGGCTGGAGATTTTTGGCAAATCCCAAACATTTTGGGAGCCCCGTGAGCACGCTTTGCAAAGGTATGCCGCACGCTAAAGCCCACCCAGGGCCACATCCTGCACCAGGCGCCTGCGTACCCCGAGACGTCCCCCTCACCTGCAACAGTAGGTGGCAACTGCCGCTGGATTTGTGCTGATGTTTGCAGATATGCTAACTGGCTCATTAATCATCACCACCCGCAGCCGTAATTGGGCTCATTTCGCATGGATTCAAGGGGCTTTGGAGAAACGTTGGCTCTTCCCCTTACAAGAGATAATTTAGTGCAGTAAGTCCCACCACACCCCCTTTGACTAAGGCCATAGACATAAATAACCTCAAACAGGACCAAGCCATCGCTGCTCTGCACAAAGCAGCCTTGACGTGCTTAAAAAGTGGTTTCTCCTTCCAGTTACGAGACACGATAAACCCAGGAAACTCCAGCCCTGACACCAAACGATAACATATTCCTCAACACCAGAAAATGAAGGAAATAAAGCTTAAAGCTCTATTTCCAGCTCAGCATCCCTCGCACTGCCCTCTTGCTCACGCACGCCCGGCTGCGGCACCGCAGGGAGCCAGGGCAGCCGCAGAACCGCTGCATTTTACCTGGGAATTTGGGGCCAGTCTCGGCATAAGGGGCTTATAAGAAAGACGGGGACAGACTTTTTAGTAGGGCCTGTTGTGATAGGACAAGGGGTAATGGTTTTAAACTAAAAGAGAGGAGATTCAGACTAGATAGAAGGAAGAAATTTTTTACGATGAGGGTGGTGAAACACTGGCACAGGTTGCCCAGAGAGGTGGTAGATGCCCCATCCCTGGAAACATTCAAGGTGAGGTTGGACGGAGCTCTAAGCAACCTGATCTAGTGGAAGATGTCCCTGCTTATGGCAGGGGGGTTGGACTCGATGACCTTTAAAGGTCCCTTCCAACCCAAACCATTCCGTGATGCTACGATTCATCTTTGGCTGCTTCCCCCATCCAGCGAAGCGCTTCCAGTGAGCATCTCCCCCCGCGCAGCTCGCCTTGCAGGGGAGCCCAACGCAGCCTGCGGCAGTTCCCCAGCACCTCCTTCCCTGCACAAGCAGGGCTTCTGCTCCTTGTGCCGCACACCCGAGCCCCGTGCAGCCATCCCACACCATCGAGCCGAGCCTCCGGCCAGCATCGCTCGACCCTGCAGGGACCTCCCAGCCCCAGAGGCAAGCAGAGGACACCTTTGTGCGCACCCAAAAATGCTCCTTTGGGTCCCACCACCCTCTCTCCGGTGGGGGCCAGCGCTCACGCGTGGTCCCTCGGTAAAGGAAGAAAGGAGCGGGCAAGGTTTTGGTATCTTGAAAACATTTTATTTCATCACTATTCCATGGTAGCATAAATAATAGGCAATGACAGCACATTGAACATAAAGAGGGGGAAGCAGTGGGTGCGGGGCACAATGTAAATTAACGGAGAGGAGAAACTGTTGCACTGGCAGATCAGCAACTTGATTTAGTGAAAATATATATATATATATAGGTAAACTAGCAGTATTTGGTGTCGTTCCCTGTGCTACAGGCCTAATCCACAAAAACCTGTGATTGTACACACGTGCTGAACCCACCGAGCCCCAGCACCCACTGGGTCCATCCCTCGGGGCAGCGCCGCGGCCGGCAGCCACCCGGGGACCCTCGGAGCAAGCCGGGTGACACATCCTTCCCCCCTCCCCATGGCACTGGCACGTGTCCCAGCAGAAAGGAGGAGGGTAAGTCCCTCTTTGCGGAGGCAGAGGGAGCAAAAATCCCTCCCCGGTTAGGAAACCCAACCTCTTCTTTTTTTTTTTTTTTTAATTTAAGGAAGGATATAGGTGCATGTGCACGGATGCACGCACACACGCATGCACATGGAGCAACTCCCTTCCCCAGGCTGTAGCCCGGGGACGCTCACAGGCTGCTCCTGCCAAAGCCCGGCTGTGCCGGAGCCCGCCCGGCTGTGCCACAGCCACCGCCCCCGGCAGCATCGCCGCCACGGGAAGGGTCCCGGGCTGCCGCCGCAGCAGCGTGCTTTTGTGAGTTAAGCCCTTCCCGCACCCCGTTCCAGTTCTGCCCCCACTGTCACAGTTTTGCATAGGAAAAAAAAAAATTAATAGCAACGAAGCATCGCGCTTTCCCGGGGAGTCGCCGCCGCCGTTCCGGCTGCCCCGTGCCAGTGAATCCCGACGGAGGGGACATGGCTCGTCTACTTACTCCAAGACCATTGCTGGGGCACGTGGCCGCCCCAGCCGCCTCTCATGCAGTAGCTTTCGGTTATAGCGGTTTTAGTGCTAGACAAGACTAGGAGGACGTATTTCCAGTTAGCGAGTGGGCTCTTGGCAGGTCACTTGACTTCTGGCTCATATTCTGTGTAAGTGGATACAATAAAATTAAAGAGCGAGTATAAACAAAGAAAGTTTATTTATAAAACCGTCCCTGGAAGTTAATTATTCTTCGGGCTGTTACGTAAGTTTTTTAACTCCAGCTGTAGCTGTCGGATCCGTATGTCTTTCTGCGAGAGCTCCTCTTTCAGCCGCCGGATCTCGTCCTGCTGTCGGAAGAACATCCGAAGGAGCTGGAAGGGAAGGAGGGAGCTGGAGGGACCGCACCGGCCGCTCATCCCCGGGGCTTCGCCCTCCTGCCAGCCCCCGGAGCCACGCTGGGGCCGTTTCATAACCTGGCTGCTTTTGCAACACTACTTCATCTGCCGTGCCGCCGGCTCTCTCGGATTTAATATTTCACCCTCCAGCTCGGGGATACCCGAACGCATGCAATCTGCAAACTCAGCTCCAGCAAAACAAATTCCTTCCGGGACCAAGTGCTGATGTTTCGCCAGAGCCTCTGAATGTTGTTCCCGGAGAAGGATTTTAATTAAAAAAAAAATAAAAAAAAATAAAATAAAATTTAGGAGCTTAACACCGCTCCTTTCGGGTGCTCTGTGTGGTTAATGTGGAGCGGGATGCTTCAAGTCACAGGGAAACGCGGTGCCCAGGCACTTCAGTTTGGGAGTACAAGCAGAGACCTGCAAGGCGGTGGCTTTCCAAGCTGCACCCAGAAAATGTCCCCCCCCAGCCAGCAACTGTCCCCTCCCGTCCCCATGCCGGGGCCGCGCTGCCCTACCTCATTCTCCGTCCGGGGCGGCACGTTCTCCAGCAGGTCTATGCCGTTAACGACGACGCTTTTCTTCTCCCTTATCGGTGCCTTAAAGACAATTTTGGATGTCTTCTTGTAGCCCTCCTTCAGTGACATCAGGATGGGATCTGTGCGGGGCAGAGCGCGGGAGGGGGTCAGGGGGGGCTGCGGTCCTGTTGTGGTTTAACCCCAGCCAGCAGCTAAGCACCACGCAGCCGCTCATCCTTCCCTGCTCCCAGTGGGATGGGGAGAAGAATCAGGGAAAAAAAAAAAAAAGTAAAACTTGTGGGTTGAGACAAGAACGGTTTAGTAACTAAAATAATAATACAGAAATATTATAATAATAATAGTAATGAAAAGGTATATAACAAAAAGAGAGAAATTAGACCCAAGAAAAGACAAGTGATGCACAATGCAATTGCTCACCACCCACTGACGGATGCCTGAGCAGCGATCAGCCCCTCCCAGACAACTCCCCCCAGTTTATATACTGGGCATGATGCTCTATGGCATGGAATAGCCCTTGGGCTAGTTGGGGTCAGCTGTCCTGGCCGTGCTCCCTCCCAGCTTCTTGCTCACCTGCTTGCTGGCAGAGCATGGGAAACTGAAAAATCCTTAACTTAGGATAAGCGCTACTTAGCAACAACTAAACCATCAGCGTGTTATCAACATTATTCTCACACTAAATCCAAAACACAGCCCTGTACCAGCTACTAGGAAGAACATTAACTCTATCCCAGCCAAAACCAGGACAGGTCCCATCCCACTGCCCGACTATTTTCGGGGCTCCGTGCCACCCACCCAGCACGGCACGGGTGGCTTTACCTCTGTTCACCCCGCTCAGCCATTCATCCGGCGTGAGGGCTGGCTCCGTACCCGGAGTCATCGGGTAAATGTCCTCTTGATACGTTTCTGACTAAAAACATAGGGAAAGAAAAGCAACCGCCTCCGTGAATCCGCTCACAATTTTAACTACACGTTGCAACGTGCTGCAAACAGTTGCGCTCACTCCTTTGGCATGCAGCAATGCAGCCACCCAGGGTATCTGGGGAAGCACCATGAAGTTAGGTGAGAAATGCCAGCGCTGCCTGCTCAGGGCACACACAGCGAATCTGGGAAACGCTGGCCTGCTGCCGGCAGCAGAGCGGAGGGGCCGGAGGAGGATGAGCGGCTGCTGAGCTGCGGCAGAGCCCGGGACCGGCTTCTTTGCGCAGCCCTGGCCGGTGGCTGGCTTTGCTTCCAGCGGCAGACGGCGCTGAGAAGGCAAACGCCAAACCCTGCTCCAGCTCCAAGATATATTTTAGCAGAAACAGCCCCCAAACCTCAGGCGAGATGAGCCCCTTGCTGCCCATCACAATGGACCAAGCTGGTTTTGCACGAATCAGTTGCATCAAGGCCAGGAGCAATGCAGGGATGCATTTCCTAAAAACATTCCCATTAAGCCTTGGGTAAAAACCCCCTGGGAATCCCATCCCTGGGAGGTGTAACGACCGGGAGGTCTAAGACTGGTGCAAAGAGACCCAGCTGTCGGACTGGTCAGCAAAGCGGTGCAAGCGGGGGCATCTCCATCACACCGGACCCGCTTTGGACACCCCCGGACGCCGCTCACCCCCGCGCCCCGGGGTGCAGCGAAGGACTCACCCTCCTCGGCACGATCATCGAGATGGGTTCGATCAGCCCCTTGAGGGTGACGAGCTTGTAGAAACGAAAGACCTCGCAGGCCGACACGTCCAGCCCGTGCTTTGGCATCACCCCTGCGGAGGAGGCGCAGACAATAACCCCCGGGTGCTGCAAACCCTGGGCAGCCGGCTGGGACCCATCCACCTCCCCGGCACAAAGGACCCCAAAAGATCCTTGCTTTCCATCAGGAGACCCAGATCTTTACTGAATTATTCCCTGCCATCACCCTGGGGACCCGGGGCACAGACCTGGGCAACACCAGGGGCGTTTGCAGGGACATTGGGAGAGGGATGAGCAGCTTTTATTCAGGACAAATCACAGGAATCACTGACTGATATCCCCTGGTAAAGCCATGGCATGTGAGACAGCAGGAAGGGTGTCACCAGGCCTGCGCCTGGCCAGGACTCAGCCCCAGCCCGGCTGAATCACCACAGAAAGGATGGCACAGCAATGTGAATGTCGCCCTGCAAGCGCTGCAGCCCTGCGTTGATGCTCCAGAGCTGGCACAGCACCTGCCAAACCTGTGCCAAACCCATTTGCCTGCAGCATTTAATTAAGCGCCTTCCATCATCTACCTTTTGCACGTTCAGAGCGAAGGGTCAGCAGCCCAGCCATCCTTACCCAGTCCTTTTTGCGGGGCCGGGGAGCGAAACTCCATGAGATAACTCAAGTAAGGCTTTTCCGAGCCAATCTCGTAGTACCGAATGTTGCCGTCGCCCTGGAGCGAGCGCAGGGAAGAGGGATGGTTTAGTGCTTTGGCAAACATGAAGTTGAATAAAGACCATGATAACAACCCTCAGCACCCCATCCTTGGGAAACGCTGGGGGGGTACAGGCTGGGAATGCTGCAGCCCCACGTATTGCCCAGCGGGATGCTACCCGCTCATGCAACAGCGGCGGGCACCTCTCCAAACCAGGGGTTTGTGGCCGAAGAGCTGCGTAACGCTTTGCTCAGGGCTCAGCACAGCCCTGCTCCCCGGCTGGTGGTTCTCCCCCACGCCATTTGCTGGAGAAGAGACCCCTTCACCCCCCCCAGCAGATGCTGCAGCCCCCGTGGGATGCGAAGCACAGCCCGTACCTTGCCAGCCAAGTACAGCATGTGAGTGTCGGCGTCGTAGAAAGGGAAGAGGAGACCCGAGAGCCCGTCGATCTCCTCCTCTATCAGGGGCATGGAGAGGTCTTCCTGCACAACAGGCAAAAGCACTTGATTAACCAAGATGTCCCGATGCTCGTGCCGAGCGGGGGTCCCAGTAGGGACGGAGCGGGGGTCCCAGTAGGGACGGAGCGGGGGTCCCAGCACCCACCTGGTCCCAGAGGGCAATCTGCCGCGTGTTCCAGCGTGACACCCCCGTCGTCAGCAGCCGCTTCGTGCTGCCCAGGAAGACCACTCGGTTGACGCGGTGGTTTTTGCAGCTGGCCTCCTGCAAGACAAGGAGCGTGCTGGCCGGCAGCCTCCCCGCTGTGGCCCTCAGACCCGGCCCTCACCCCGGGAAAGCCCCTTCCTTGGCAGGTACCCTGACCTGCCACCCCCCCCACTGCCTCTCCCGCCTCGTCCCGGTGAAACACCGGCTCCGTGCTGGTGGGGTGGCAGCCAGTATGGAGGTACCGGGATTCAGCGCCTGTCCCCTGTGCAAAACGAAAATGCCCGTCTCCCTTAATATTAGCTGTCACCTTCACTGAGAAACCCCCGTCTTCCTCCAAACTGTGGCTCTTTCTGGAACTTTCTGCTTCTTTCCCCCCTAATTTCTATTGTTTTCCACAGATCCTTAATTAATAAAAGAATAAAAGCCTCCAGCTCCTGTGCCTGGGATGAGGCCAAGCCCTCCCCATCATCTCCACCTAATTTAAACGACCAGCAGAGAATGACCTGCAGACCCTGACCCATGCAAAACATCACATCACAAGTACGTACGGTACCTTGCAAATGTTTTTACACGTTTCAGTAGGATTCCTCCCCAAGATCTTCTTTCTAACCCCCCCCCCCATCCCACACAGCACGCAGCCCCCCCGGCACGAGCACCGCACCTGCAGGACCCTGCCAGAGCGTGGCTCCACAACTCGCAGCTTCTTGTCCTTGCAGGTGGTGGCCAGGAGGCTGCCGTCAGTGTTGAAGGACATGCAGAGGATGACATCCGTGTGGCAGTCGATCATCTTCACCGGCTCCCCGATGTCCAGGTTCCAGATGAGGACCTGCGGGAAGAGGGGAGGCTGCCCTGGCATCTCTAACTCCTGGAAACCCCCCACCCCTCCTGCAACCTCCACGTCTGCTTTGAGCATCTGAATATCTCCTGTTTTGGCTGAAATCGCCCCCTCATCCCCTACAGAGCCCCCTTCCCTCCTCCCAGGGCTGCCCTGCAGCTGCTGCTTGTGCAAAATTAAAATAGTCCTTATGACCGGGTGCAAGACCCTTGCAACGAGGGAAGGTACCGCTCTGCTGCGTGCATGGTGGCTCATCTTATTCCAGCCGGCAGGATCCTGTCCTGGCTGCACGCAGGTGACTTCCACCCACACCACGAGCAGGGAAAGCCTTTGCAAGGGCAGCCCCGGGCAAGGAGCCGGGCCGGGCAGGGCTCACCTTATAGTCATAGCCGGCGCTGAAGAGAATGTTGTTGGTGGTGGGGTGCCACTCGACGAGGCCGACGCGCCGGCTGTGCCCGTACAGCTCCAGGACGGCCTCCGTCATGTTCCTCTTCAGGCCGCCCTCGGGGATCTCCCAGATCCGCACCTACGGGATGGGGCAGGCGTCAGGATGGGTTTGGGAACCCCGGGAGGACCCCGACACCTGCCCAGGGTGGGCTCTGAGCTGCTGAATCCCCGCGGTGCCCCGATACCAGCGGCCTCATCCTGCACCCTAATGGTGTGCTGAGGTCGATCCGGTCCCGTGTGAGGGCAGGGGGAGAGCACGGCGAGTCCGTCCCATCAGACCAGCAAGCACTGGGGGAAAAGGGTAGCCCAAAAAAAGGCAGCGGTTTCACCCCGGGACTGCGGGTGCTGAGGAGAAGGACCCGATGCAGCCCATGCAGCGCTCCGGGGGAGACCCCCCGCTGCCGTCAGCCTCGCCGGGAACGGCCGCCTGCCCAGCGGGGAGAACCTGGGTTAAAAACAAGCCAGAAAAGCCTCTGCACTGAAGGTGCTTGCTGAACAAAAGGAGGTGATGCACTGGGACAGAATAAGGCTTCTGTAGCGTCTCCTCTTCAGTTAAACAGCTCCAGATAATACTATCAAAGAGCGGTTATAGATGCTCTCATCTCCGTGGCAGGTCACCGGTAAGAGGCCGAAGTGAGACGTCATTCGTGACACGACACAGACAGACATTTATCTAACCCCCCGCGGTCTGCTCCGTGCCCAAGCACCCGGGTCCGAGCAGCGAGACCCGGGGTCCTGCCAGCCCTGCGCCTTCCCAGAGCCACTCGAAACCCAGCAGCGTTTGTTGGTGCGTACACGTCCCTGCGGTTCAGGGGAAGAGACGAAATGACTGAGCTTCGCACCCTCGTCTCCTCCCCGTGGCAGGCTGCCTCGGCCAGCGCACTCGTCCTTGCCAGAGCCTTCAGCTCATCCCAGCTCTTACATCAGTTGCAGACACATCACAACAGCTTTAAGTAACACTCATTAAAAAAGCCAAACCGTATCGAATGCAGCACACACCCCATGCGGGTTCCCTTTCGCCTTCTCCACCAGCACCTCAAAAGACAAGCTTGCCTTTGGGCAGACACGGTGGCCAGGGCCGTGCTGCCCCACGGAGCATCGCTGAGTTGAAATAAAGCTTTTCCAAAATGTAGGGAATATCTGGGAGGCTGCTGCCTGGGGAGGACTGATCCTGCTGCCCCTTTGGTCGCTCCTCCCTTTCTTCTCCAGCACCCACAAGGGTTGCCCCGTCCAGCCAGGGTCTGAGCTACAGCCTGGGAGCGGGGGGCAAAAGTTAATTTGCAAGATTGCAGTGAAAAAATCTGCATAAGGATGTACGGGTGGAGCGGTGAGTTTTCTGCCTGAACCTGCGCATTTAGAAGCGGAAGACACTGCTCTTCGGGTTGCATGGCGTGCAGAGGAAACGGCGTTATGAGAGAGACACGGTTAAGAGGCCGGTTTGGCTCGGAGGGACGATTCTGAGAGCATCAGCGGTTTTTGAACAAGGCACAACACGAGGAACAAGTAACACAGCCCTGCTCGCCGGGTGTCGAAGGAACCGGTTACGAAAGCGGCGGGTTATGAAACGGCTGTTACCAAACCTCCGGCTGCGCCTCGCTCCAGCGATCTGCATCCACGAGGGCTCCGAGCGAGCTCTGCACGCCTGCTGCGCGCTCGCTGCTCAGGGGATGAGCCATCAAACCCGGGGAGGGGGGGACACAGGGAAACCTTCACGAACTCAGCTGCGATGCCCGGGCTTCCTGCATCGTCAGGGTCTGCTCAAATAGGAGCTACCTCTTGTCTTTTGCTGTGCTGGTAGCCTAAAGGATGGTTATTAAATGTGTCCTGCATCCGTGCTCAGCTGGGAATCATCGCTGGGGCTCTGCAGCATGGCATCACCTCTGCGGTCTGCTCCTAACGGAGTTGCATCATTCCTCATGTCTTGCAAAAAAAAAAAAAAAAAAAAAAAGGGGGTGAGTGCCAGGGACTGGCTATTTTAGGCAGGTTTCCCCATTACCACGGTCACTATGACCTGAAAATAGACGTGTCGGAACTGGTTGCAGTACTAACGCCGTTCTGTTGCCATAGCTGGAGCTAACTCAAAAACCAAGCACTGCATTTCACAACCTCATCCCACCCCGGGATGGAAATGATGCTTTTGGAAAATTCTCATTAAAAAAGACCCAGAGGAGCAGCCCTAGAAACACCTCCCTCCACCTCCTCCCATGACACCAGGGAGAGCAGCCGGCATGGGACGCAGCCTGCGAAACCAGAGGCTTCCTCTCCCAACCCGTCCTAAGAAACCTTCTTGATAAAATTTTCCCTGAAACGGCCCTTTCCGCCATGAGATGTTCTGCAAACAAGACACCGTGCTCCAAAATCCCCCCTCTAGCTCTGCATGCCACATCAGCTCACTGCGCCCGAGTGCACGGAGAGCTCCGGCACAAGGAAAATGCAGAGCCTGAAACACCTACGGAGATTGGGTAATTCCCCTTTTCATCTTCCCGCTTGGTTTGTCCTGCCCTTTAAAAGCTCCTTCCCAAAAAGCCTTCACAGCATTTCAGCAGCTCGCAGCACGGACCAGGAACTCACGGATCAGCCCTGCCGCTAATTGTCCTGCGAGGACAAATAATGAATTAATGGTCCCGGTGCCCCAAGGGAGAGCATCAGGCGAGGACAGACGCCGTTATCCAAGCGGGGACAGACAGGTACGGATAGATACAGGTTTGATAGCGAGTGAGAAATTACAGGAGGGGTTCCAAGCAGAGCGATAACCCGGCTGGGCTGCGAGAGAGATCGCTCTCCAGCAAGGCAGCGTCAAACCGCAGCCGTTAATACTGGGTGCTGCCGAGACGTAAAATCCTCACCACCCCCTTGGAGAGCATTAACCCGCAGCGATGCCCCGGGGACAAGGCTGCACGCCTTGTGTCCTCTCTGCACAGGGCACGATGGAGGAAAGACACGGGTCTGGCGCAGGACCGGCCGGCTGCATCACCACGCTCCCCCCCGGCACGCGGTGCACGTGGCAGGTCCTCCGTGTCTCCCGCAGCGGTGGTGTCCCCAGCCTGGGACTGACGGTGCCCCTGGGTGACAAATATCGTGCAAATACTCTGTTTTCTGCAGCTCGGACTCCACGAGGACGTGAGCATCCTCTCTCTTTGATAAAGACTGTTGGCCTGAACCTCGTTAAACCTCCTGGGTGAGAGCAGAGAGAACCCGAAGGTGCAGGACCTGCCCATAAGCAGCACCCCAGGCACCACTGGACAGTCTCAGGGGCAATTAACTTAATTTCCCAGGTTTAATGATGGCTCATGAAGTCTTCCCAGTATCCTCCTTCCCTCCCAGCACCTCCCATTCCCTGGCGACTGTATATAAAAGGTTATAATTTAAAGTGGGAGACAGCTCACCATGATTCATGGCCATGATCTGAATTTTTTTCCCCCACTCAATATCTTCCTTGACAAGCTTTCAGCTAATAAAAAAATGCCAATATACTGAACTGCAGGAGAGGATGAGACGTTAGGTGATAATACAGTGAAACGCTAAGGATGAGGTGAGGCGGATTTGTAAAACTGGTTAAAAACTGGATCACCCCAAACCCCGGCTTCTGCCGTGCAGAATGGGCGATGGTTTCTGATCTTCTCCCTTGCACAAAGGCTTTTTTCCCTCTATGATACAGCCTTTGGGATGGACTTGTTTGTGTCCAGAAAATAAAAAGGAGGAGGATGCAAATAACAGCTACGTAAAGATGACCTGATTCGTTACCCCCCAGCCTGCGAAACTGCCTTTTGCCCATATCACTTGATAGATCAGGCCACGAGAGCGGTTGCAGCCCCTGCGCTCCCTGAGAGCAAGAAGGATTAATAATAGCATTGCTGTTGGGCTTGGGGGGGAAAAAAAAAAAAAGACCTCGTTGTGCACAGCTATATGGCTTATCTGCAGCGGGGGACGCAGAAAGAGCAGCGCTGTGACGACGAGTGACACTGGGGACAGCAGAGGAACTAGGCACCGGCCACAGCCCCGGCACTGCCGGCACGGGAGCCGGGGATCGGCACAATTTGCCTATTGCTCTGCATCAATCTCTTACCCCCTCTCCGTTCCCGAGCCGGCTGAGCCATCACCCACCCGCAGTGCCTCCGGCAGCCCCTTCCCGCACCTCCGGGTGTATAAATTAAAGGCAGGAGGGTGCACGGAGCTGCACGACTCCCAGGAGGTGCCAGCTCGAAGCATCCCAGCTCACCGAGGTGTCTTCGGAGCATGACGCGATGATGTTCTCAATGAAGGGATTCCACTTGATGTCCAGCACGTTGCCCTGGTGACCACAAACTTTGGGGTAGTTTGGTTCGATCCGGCCCGTCTGTAATTCAAAATAAACAAACAAACAAACAAAGAAAAAAAAAGAAAATTTAGTGATAAAGATGGTCTTTTTAAGGCTGGAACCTTGTTAGGGGACAGAGCTCCATAGTTCGCACCAGGATGGGAGCTTTGGCTGGAGGAGACACCTGGCTGAATCAGGGATTGATTTTACCCCATCAATATTCCCAGGGCATCTGCAGCTGATCGCTGTCCTGGTTTCAGCTGGGATACAGTTAATTTTCTTCCTAGCAGCTGGTACAGGGCTGTGTTTTGGATTTAGTGTGAGAACAATGTTGATAACACGCTGATGGTTTAGTTGTTGCTAAGTAGTGCTTAAGTTAAGGATTTTTCAGTTTCCCAGGCTCTGCCAGCAAGCAGGGGCACGAGAAGCTGGGAGGGAGCACGGCCAGGACAGCTGACCCAAACTAGCCAAAGGGCTATTCCATACCATAGAACGTCATGCCCAGTATATAAACTGGGGGAGTTGGCCGGGAGAGGCGGATCGCTGCTCAGGCATCAGTCAGTGGGTGGTGAGCAATTGCATTGTGCATCACTTGTCTTTTCCCTTGAGTTTTATTTCTTTTTTTTTTTCCCCTCTCTCTCCCTTTTTTTGTTATATTCCTTCTCATTACAATTGTTATTATATTTCATTATTGTTAGCACTATATTTTACTTTACTTATTAAACCGTTCTTGTCTCAACCCACGAGTTTCACCTTTTTTCCCCCCATTCTCCTCCCCATCCCACTGGGAGCGGGGGGGAGCAAGGGAGCGGCTGCGTGGTGCTTGGCTGCTGGCTGGGGTTAAACCACGACACCCGCGTATGGGTTTCTGCAAACACAACCCCACGGGGCTGCTCCGTGTGAGCACCCACCCAGCCCCAGTGCAGTAGGAAATCTTTGTGTGACCATCCAAAACCACGGGCAAAAGGGCTGGAAGGGACTCGAGAATCTCCAAAGCGATCCCGGGGCCTGGAGGCAGATGAGCCACCGGGTCACACGTGAAACGCTTGGTACTTTCCTCCCAAACTTTGGAAGTGACGATGAGCAAGATATGCACGCGTGCTCTGCAGGACAAATCCCCGGCGACTTTGGGATTGTCAACACTCTTGCTTAACGATGTTAATAAGCTAACAGTTACACCACTTGATGGGTTCCTTCCACACGGATGGAAATCCTTGCAAGACTTTTAGGGACGGTCCGATCCTGCCATCCCAGCAGAGCGAGGACCTGCAGAGCTCCACAGGCGCACAGCACAGCACTCGGCACAGCCTCCGATCGAGGTTCCCATCGCAGATGGGTTGCAGGAACCCCCCGCTCCTCGCAGGGACCTTGCAGAGTGCCTCCGCGGCCGGCCTGCCATCCCACCGCCCTTCCTTCCCCTGTGCCGGCTCCTTGCCGCAGCCCGGAGCTGGTGGCACGCTTGGAGTGTGCAAACTAACTAGGTCAGCACAACACAGCCACTAAATATTTCATAGCCCTTCCAGCGCTGACCTTTTAACGTATCGAGCTCCTGGCTCCATTAACGTGAACAAAGAAACACATCGAAGATAACACGCCGCATTTTTACCATCCGCAGCTAAGGGCAACGGCCAGGAGCACTCCGGGCAGCTGGATCAGGCCCAGGGGCTCACCCCTGCGCCGTCGCTGCTGGGAAGGTTTATTTGAATTAATTAGCTCCCAGGGAGATACGGCTGTTAATTGCCAGACAGCCCCGGTGCCCGCTGCAGCGCTGCATGGTCGGTCGCAGCTCTGGCAAACGCCAGCCAGGACCAGCGCGGGATGCACGGGCAGAGCGGCTCTGCCTGCCTGGATTCGGTCAGGCAGGGAGGGAGATGCAGAAAACCATCGCACGAGGCACTGAGCAACACAGGCAAACACAACCCTCCCCGAGCCCGCTTTATCAATTTTAAAATACTTTTCATAGGCGTTATTATGAGCCTGAAAAGCCAGTTCTTGCTCAAATTGCCACAACAGCTCTAAGCCATCCCTTGGACACGGCTCATATATAAGACGAGAACTAGGCTGGCCATAAAACACCGGGGACTTAGTTATATGGGTCATTTCAGTTATCGAGGTAAAGGAAAAAAAAAAAAATAGGTGCCTGCTCTCTCTGCCTTCAGTACCTGAAAAAATGGGCACCTTCAGCTCCCTCACTGGCCGGGTAACAGGGTCACTGGCAGTCCTTCCCTCTGCCCTTCGATGCAGTCTCTTACAAACACTCATTAATTCCCCGGCGTGTGACAGGCGTGGGATCACATCCCCCTTAGCCGGCCTGTGATTAGCACTTAACGCAAGACTGATTTCTAACTCATGAGCCTCTTTCTAATTAGGGCACGTTACGCAAATTCCCCACCCGTATGGCGCAGGGTTCATTTTCCCCTCGGTGATTGATACCCGCCGGTGTGATTTTAACCTCCATTAGGGCTAATTTCAGGGGCGGCAGGGCAGGGATGGATGGAAGAGCCAGGACAGGGCGGCTGCACCCGCCTTCTCCTTCAGCTGCTGACAGCGTCACTTTGGCTCGCTCAGAGAGCCTCAATTCTGGTAATTCTGCCCATCAGCAACAACCCGGCTCAGACCTGAGCTGCCACGTCAGCCCGGGACCCTTAACTGCCTCCTGCCATCCACTAATGCATTTTCATCCCTGCATTTACCCGGCAGCTTCACCCCAGCTAAGCAGCAGTGACCGACGGACACACCATTTCTGACACTATCAAACAGCTGAAAGGGCGTTCTCCTGGTTAATGCCCCAGACTTGGGTTTTATGAGCACTATTATAAATCAGTTCAGGTTTTTTCGGGATAAAAAACAAGCAAAGTGACTTTCTGACAGTTTCACCAGGGTGACCCAAACCTCTGGCGGCCGGTGGCTCTGGATGATGCCACGGCCAGAGGGACGGTCCCCTGAGTCCCCTCATCCCCCCAGGATACTTTTCTTTGCCTAGATAACATCAAGCACCGCTGCAAACACTGGAGCATCCCATAGGAAGGGCAATGCATTACAGTACACATCACCCACGGATTTTAAGTTTTCTTTTTACATAGTGGTAAAGACAGCCCCTTGGGAAGTCCCCATCACACCAAACCTGCATGGTGGGGTGCAATGGCCCCCAGCATCTCAGGGATCCCCCCAAGCCACTAAGATCTCCATGCTGGAAGCCAACACCCCCCAGGAAAAGCGAGGCCCAAGGAGGAGCATCGACTGACCAAGCGCCGAAAGTACATGGGCCATAACGCAAGGGAAATCATTAGAGAAGACAAACCCTTCATTTAAATAAAAAAAAAATAAAGTCTTTCTGATGCAGAGGCTAGAAAACAGCTTTGATCAAACAGTTTTCCACCAAACTGAACTTTCCGAAGGGGTGGAGGGGAAGATTTAGGAAAATGTTGCCTTTCACTAAAAACATCTCAATATCTAAAACCAGCATTCACATTCAGCAGTTGTTTCCTCGGGGCCCCGGTGCAGTGGGCGCCTTTACTGGGCTGGGCACCCAGGAGGGGCTGTTTGCCCTGACCGATGCTTGGGATGTGGGGTGAGAGCTGCCCATGGCCTGGGGAGACCCGCAGAGCCCCCCGAGTCAGCTATTGCCTTCACCCAAACTCCACCACAAAAAATCATGCCATGAAAAGTTATGAAGAAAAAAAAAATCTGATTTTTCACGTTCTTTAAGTTTTCCCATGGAAAAAAAAATAATCCTGCCCTCTGTTCCCAGGCGCGGAGGAGCTGGCATGGATGGGGAGAGCTCAGCCCTGTGCCCCACAGCCCTGGAGAGAGGACGAGGTGCTTTGGATCTCATCCTGCACACGAGCATCTTGCGGAGCAAAGCGGGAGCTGCAGGGATGCAGCTCCCGGGATGAGCAGACAAGATTTGGGAAGGCGAAAACCCAAAGGTGAGACACAGAAGGGGGAGGGAAACGCAGCAACGTCGGTGCTTCGTTAGCGCACGAAGCTCTGCCTCCCGGTACCACACAGTGACTCTCCTGTGAATTAATGGGATGCAAAGCACAGCTTTACCGGTTATTATATTAAGCACGCTAGCAGACACTGCTTACCCAAATGGCTCAGATTATCTAGCTTTCCCCCTATTTTCATATTTGCATTAGCATGACATTATTAACACACTGTCTAGAGTAGAAATTCATGCAGCAGCTGTTAAATTCCAGGCGGACAGACCTTTTAACGGCACAAGTTAATATGCAATCACTTTAATTTTGAGCAACCAGCCAAGTGACTTCCTTTGCAAAGTAGATTTGATGGGTTTTGTCAAAATTCATTAGGCTTTCAAGAGGACAAAACAGAGTTTGGTTACTAGGGATAGTTTCTGCCCAAGAAATCAAGAGTTTTGATTAAAATAAGTTGAAGGCAGCCAGCGTGCGGGAGCTGCCATGGTGCCCGCAGCAAGGGACAGCCCCTGTGCGAGAGCAGTGGTGGGTTGCACCCATGCCCAGGGGACCTGAAAGAGAAGGAGGAGCCAAATAAAGGAAATAAAAAGGAAAAAAAAAATAAAAATCAGGGATTCATGCCGTAGCTTCCCATTTAGTCATTCTTAGCGGGACCTTGCCAGCAGCCGTGCATTAAGCCGCAGTGAATCCTAATCGCTGGATCCCTGGCTAGGGGAAGCTCGGTGACCCAGATACCATCTCTTTAGCAAGAGCATGCCGTGCCGTGGGGCGGCCCTCCGGGCTCCAGCAGCTCTGACATTTTCCATGGCATGCACTGGAAGGAGCAAACCTTCCAGCAACTTCAGCCCCTCAAAGCCCTCCCTTTGCTGGAGCAATTAGGAGCACTTGAAAAGGAGAAAGTTATTTGTATTATGGCTGAGGGAGAAAGGGAAGAAAGGACAATGAATTTTTTTTAAGCTGCTTGAATTCAGTTATTTTGCTGCTTGGTGACCGAGAAGGAAGCCTTCCCCTGGGAACGACTGGAACAGCAGCGAGGGCAGAGCCCAGGAGGGATGGACACATAGCCCCAGGAGGTGGGACTGCCCTGGGAACGGGAACACCATCACCAGGAGCAAAGCCTCTTTGTTCTTAGAAGCATCACTTTTAAGCACTTTAAGTCATCAAAGCGTGTGAGCTCACGAGCAATTTTGATATCAGAGTCCACCTCAGTGAACCTCTCGGCCATCAGCAGACTCAAGTGATGGGAAACGTTATCACTTCAGACCCTCTAAGCAGCACAAGCTTCAGTCTCACGACGGCAGGACTCCACATTTGCTTTACAACCAGCCAGCAGGAAGCTCGGATAAATCATTTTAATATCTGTATTTCATAAAACCTGCTTTTCACCAGGTTCCCTGGAAATACAAACCCAGGAGGATTTGGAAATGTTCTGTTTCCTACGAAGCTCTACAAGTGTGGCGAAAACCTTCATTCAACTCTACCCTCAAACCAATCATGCATGGAAAACTTCACAGAAACAATAGCAGCATCCATCTGGCATCGATGCCAGCACCTCCAGCGCCTGTCCCTGGGTGAGAAACCTCCCCGAGGAAGGAGCACCCACCAGCAGCCCCCAGGACCAGCCAGGCCACCCTTCCCCACCCAGCAGCTTCCCCCAGATGCTCCCTGATCCCTTATTAGCTTTTAGAGGGGGATCAGGGAAGCGCTGCCTGAGCCGTAGGGGATTTACAGGGTTTCCCAGGAAATCCTTGAGTACACACAAGTCTCCAGTGGCTCAGATTAAGAGTAAACACATTTACTGCTGTCTTTGTAAAGAAGGTCTCTCCTGCTTGAGAGCCAAAGAGGAGGAAATTACACAGATTTCCCTGACCTGGGGCAGATCCCCGGCTGATTTCGGTACGAGGGAAGGTCGCTGCAGGCTAACTGATCTTCATTAGGAACCAACTCAAACGGAACCAGCACAAGCGAGAGAGAAATTGGACAAACCCTTGGCAGGGACCCAGAAAACCCATTGCCACAGCCCTGGGGAAGGGGGAGGCAAGAAGAGGGCTCCAGGCACAGTTGGGCACCACATCTGCAACACGAGCTATTGAAGCAGAGAGCAGCGGGAGCTTGAACGCGAAGGGACAGGTTACCGGGCAGTGGAGGTGCTGCACCGAAAGACAGCGCTTGCTGCCCCACTCACTTGTGCAGTTGCACTAATAATTCCCCAAGAAAATTCCCATGTGCAGGTGGAAGGATCCTGCTATTGGAGATGTTTCTCTCCAACAACTGAATAAACATGAAGACAGATGCCTCAAGCCTTTCTTCACCTTTTCTGCTTTCCCCTAGCAGCCTCCCTTCTGCCAGGATGCTCATCCAGCCTCCAGCGGCTGCAAACCACCAGACAGGAGCGATTGCATGGCCCCAGTTTGGCCAGAGCCGGCCAAGGCCGATGAGATTGGGCAACCACACACGTTCCCAGCAGGATCATCCCCCGGGAGGGATGGGGCACACAACTGACCTGGTTGGAAGCTGGTCCAGGGATTCTCAGTAATATAAATCCATAAAAAAAACCCAAGAAATCCATGCATGCAATCAACAATATTGTTCATTGAAACATCAATTCCAGGCACTGCAAATGTCTGAACGTGCTTCTGGGTCCTGCAGAGAGTAACCTGGTTGTCGTGAACACACTGCCAAGCTTCCTGACTGCTCTTGTGAATGAGAGCAGCAAGTAAAACGCTGAGCCAAGAGCCAGCTTTCTAGTAAACAAGTTCTAAAAGCGCAGCTCATGTTTTGGCACCTTTGAGTGAAGAAGCTATGTAGCCAGATGTGCACCTCCAGGAAAATAATGCCACAAGTGAGAACTGCCGCCCTTTTTCCCAGCCTGTAACACCTGGGAAATTCCAACAGGGAGGGGAGGGAGATGGAGATGTGCTCTGTGCCTCCTCCAGCGCCTGCTAAAACAGTGTTTGTATTCTTTAAACGAGCAGTGGAAACACGCAGGGGTGTGCAGAGCCGGGCGGGATTTCTGCTTAGTCCTATGGATTTTATTGCCTGTGCATCCCCCACCGCCTCGGGTCCAGGGGCACCTTCCCCAGCCAGCCTCGCCACGGGGCGGGAGAAGGGGAAAGCAGGAAAGGCTGCAATCCAAGCAGGTTTTAGCCACCATCCTCTGCACAGCAAGCACTCTCAGCCATCCTCTCCCCCGGCAGAAGCTGTCCCCACACAGCTGGACGGCATCTCGGCCTCCACGCCACGCTCCTTGAGCAAAAGTCTCCGTGCCTCAGTTTCCCCAGGAGCAATGATGCTATCGCTGTCTCTGGCAAACTCCATGTTCAGGGGCGCTTTGAGATAAACAGTCCCAGATTTACCGGGTTACTGGCCATAAAAAATTACATCCATTTACAGATTACTTAGTTATTCTTTTTGTTATGCAACTAAACCGTGCAAGTCAAAGCAGGAAAAGAAATCAGCATTGCTTAATGCCATTTTTGCCAGGATGAAAGTTTAAATATCAGTTACTCCTCTTGTGTGGATAGAAATACTGTTAAATTAAATATAAATACTGTTGTGGGCTGTAAGCATCCCATCTCCTGCCCAGGCAGAGGGCAGCCCCCCCACTGCCTGTGCCTGGGGTAACTCTGAGATGAGCTTCTCCAGCCACGCCGGACCCACAGAGCCCTATAGCCCTAAAACCCTCAAAGCAATGCACACGGCAGCTTTTGACAAACAATTTGCACAGATTAAAACCCCGAAGCCTTGCTGCAGAAGTATTTATCCGCACCATAAAAGCGGTAGCCAGGCTCAAGCTTGTTAATTAAAAAGACAAAAGCCCATGTAATGTCCCTGTTAAATTGGATTATGGACACTAAAAATAAATCCATGTTTATTAGTAACAAAAAGCCACTTTTCCCCAGTGAGGACAAGGTTTCTCTCTATTTTAACCGGCAGAGGGGGCAGGCAATTGCAGGCAGGGCTGCACTGCGATGGCCCAGGCAAAGCCGAGCTCTCGCTTCCCCAGGCTCGACCCCAGGCTTTGCTGCAAATGCAGCAGCATTAATGGGGGCAAAATCCATACTTCCCCTCCCAAGCTCCTGTCGGCCCAAGGACCCACGTTTTCAAACCTTGTTTCCTCCTCTGATCCATCACCAGCTCTCAGGGCAGCATTAAAGTTTTATGCTGACACTTTTTGACTGATCCAGGTGCTTAAAACCAGCCAGATCCCAGGTCTGGGCTTCCCACAGCTGCTCTCCCGTTATCTCCTTGATAAACGCAGGGACATCAGATGGTGCTCCGATGTGGAACAGTAATGCTGAAGTGTCAGCTTTTTTATAAGCCTCAGGTCTTTCTTTTTTTTCTGGCCAACTCTAGGTTAAAGCAAATGTCTCCTGCAGACTAAAATCAGATAGAGAAAAATTCACAGAAAACAAAAAAGTAGTACAGACCAAGGGAGTCTCCTGTGTCCTGAGTTTAAAGGTAGAAAAGCTCCAAGGACATAGTACAGAGAAATACAGAAAAACCCATATTTTTTCCTGCAGAAAACCTCCCGGTGCTTCAAAGCACAGCAGCTCAGAGAAGCAAGGAAAGCAGCTGTGTGATGAGCTCGCCCATTCTCTGCCCAGCCTTGGCAAGCAGGCATCCCCGCAGAGCAGAGGGCATGCACGGGGGTCCCTTGGGTGATGCCACGAGCACGCAGGCAGAGCAGATGCCACCAAGACCTTGAGCCAAGACAAGCCACCCCAGAGCCAGGGCCGGCTGCCTGGGGCACGCAGCCCGCTCCCCCCGCTCGCCAGCTGGCACACGGGCACCCACGCCGGTTACTGCCGCTAATCCGACACAGACAAGGGACGGGGGCACTGCTCCTCGTGATACAGGGGCTGCTCCTCTGTTGCATCCCTTTGTGCCGAGTAGGGACAGGCATGGAAGCAGTTCCCTGCAGCAGGACTTGGGCTTTGCCCAGCCGCTCTCCCTGTCCACCCAGGGCTGCCATGGAGGTTTGGGACCTCCATGGGATTTAGCAATGGGTCTGGCACCTCCATGGGCTGTCCCTGCTCCAGGCAGGCTTGTACAGACCCCCAGCAACGGGCATCAGTGTCCCATGGGGACACAGGGGAACTCAGTCCCCTGCCAGCCCCCCAGGACCCCCCTGCTCACACCTCTGCTGCTCTGCACACCAGGGCACGCACCATTGGCACAGCCACCCATCGCCAGCAGCAAGGCAGCCCTGCCCGCAGCGGGGTGAGGGACCGGCCCCACAGCCAGCCCCTGCTCTGCCCCACACCACGAGCACAGCAGCTCGAGCCACTCACACACAACCGACCACAGCTACAACAACCAGCGCTCACATGAGCAACAACTTTGGACTTCAGCTTCCTACGTGTAAACAGAGACTCCCCCTTCCTGCCCACCGCTTCCTTCAGGCATGCAGGCAGATAACATTGTCCAGCTGTGGAAAACAACCTATCCTCATCCCCTACAGAAACAAAAATCCTCCTGTTGCAGTGCAAGCAATGCCAGCCACCCTTCCCCTGCAAAGGCTGCCCTAAGGGAGCCCTGCAGCAGCCCACTGCCACCCCAGCAAGCTGCATTACAACCCCCTCCCCTCCAAGCTGCTCCCATCACCCCTCCTCACCCTACACCCAGTTTATATGAAGCCAACTAAACCAGGCCCAGCTGAAATAAATCCACGTACTGCTAGAGCTTGTTTTTTCCCCAGCTGTTTTGGCCAGCCCAGGGCCAGCAAAGCCCCGGCGCTGCCCAAAGCACACAGGCTCTCCAAGCTTCCTTGGTGCTGGTTGTTGCAGGTGAGCTGCAGCACAAACACACCAGTTTATTTTTTTGATTTGATAACTGCTGCTAAAAGCTGTCCCGGCTCTGAGCCTGGGAGGAGAGCAGCTCTCGGGCTTCAGGGCTGCAAGTGCAGCATCTTCAAAAAGTGCCACGTATTTTGTCCCTTCCCTGGCCAATGCACTCCGGGGCTTACCATATGTTTGGATAAGGCTAAAGCACTTTGGAGACTAAACAGATCAAAGCTGAACACAACAGTTTAGGGATGGAAAACCCCCGGGGAGGGGGAGAGCGAGTGCTCCTGGGGCTGCTCAGCCCCATCCTGGCTCTGGGGTCACACATGGATGTGAGAGCCATGGCTTTCCTTTCAGAGGAACAGAAAAGCTCCATCGCTACCGATAAAAGCCTGGAAATGCCACAAAATGCATCCTGGAGTGTTTGAAAGCCCAGAAGAGGTGAAGGCTCCTCCGTGGGTGCCTTGCTGCTGTTGATGATGCTGATGGCAACGCTGGATTTCAGTGTTGGCGTTAAGGGATGTGCAGCACTGGGGAAAACACTGCTGTTTGGGCTGTAAAATGTCCAATCTCAGATTCTCCCAATTAAGCATATTCTCTGCTAAAAAAACGTAGCCACACAATTCCTGATCTTTCTGGGATTTTTGCAGATTTTTTAAAAACAGAGCCCAACCCCTGGCTTTCCTGTAATTTCACAGGTCCTTCTCGCCCAGCCCCTCTCCGTCCACGCATCCCTTCACAAGGCGGAGAGTACGGGGGACGGCTCGCGGGGAGGATGGGGACCAAAATGCAGCCGTGCTCCGTCTTTCCAACCTACGCAGCCTTGCAGAAGCGGTTACACGTCCCCTTGATCGCTACGTAAATAGGCGAGGAACCAGCATTTCTGATGTGCAGGCAGAGGAACATATGGCCCAGGGTATGCAAATGCATTGTCACTTGAAGCGTAAAGCAGAGGGGTTTCTGGTGAACATTTCTGAGCAGAACAGAGGGCAGAAATGTAAAAAAAAAAAAAAAAAGATGGCAGCAAATCAAATCCTGAGTAGATCTGCAGTATCTAGGTTACCTTAATTATGTTCGGCTAAATATGGATGCCAATTAATTAGAGGGCTGCTGATTTCCAAAGAAAATTAGTTTACTCTTAATGAGCTAATCAGTCCCTATTTTAAAAAAAAAATAATGAAATTATTAGATTGTACAAAGGCGTGTGCAGCCACTTGACACGGAGTGCCGAGGTCTGCTCTGGCTGGGATTTATTGGGTGCAATATTGCCAGGATTTCCGCACGGGGCTGTCGATCCCTTTGGAACAGGTTGCAAACGGCATCGCCTTCCCTCTGCTCTTATCCCACTGGGACCGGGCTACGTTTGCCAGAGAAAAAAGGGTAATTTGCTGGCAACACCGGGTTATTAGCTCAGGATTTAGGACCACGAGCAAGTGGTGTGTGGATGGGCACCCTCCCAGCTCGGGCTTGGTGGCGTGGGGAGGGAGGCAGAGATGGGGCTGGAGCGCTCCGAGTGCTCAGACAAAGCTCCTGGTTTTTCGAATATTAATGAGAGTCAAGCTGTGCGCTGCAATTAAAATGCTGATTATAATTTCCTCCATCTGTAGCTGATTCTACTCCAGAAATTAAAGGGAAATTCGGAAGACATGTGAACGTTACACAGGGAAAGTGTCTAAGAGGAATGCCAGGGTGTGGGGAGACGGGGTGCGGAGGGGCTCGGAGGGGAGTGCTCCTCCACCCTGCCGCGGCTGGCTCTGCCAGCTTCCCCTCCCGGCTGGAAATGCCGGCGGGTTTGGCACTGTGACTTTGCTGTCCGGGAGCCTGAGAGACAACCACCTTCTCCCCATGCATGTCGTATATCTTCATACGCGGTGCATCTTCAAGTTACATGGGGTTACTCCTTAAGGGGAGTGAGTGCAGCTCCTCCGATGTCAAAAATGCTCCCGGGAATGAGGGACTCGGAGCCCCCCGTGTCCCCTCCTGCAGCCCAAGAGCCGTGGGGCAAGGGCAGGGTGCCCAGGGATGGGATGCGGGTACCAGCTCGGAGCTGCCGGTCCACGTGCTGGAGCACCGGTGGGAGAGCAGCAGCGTCAGTGCAACCGTGGTACCCCACGGCAGTGCCCTGCGCTCAAGTTTTGGGAGCAAAGCAAAGCAAAGGTAATATTTATTTCGTGTTCAAGGTCACTGCCGCCCGGCTTTTCCTCCAAGAGACGCAGCTCTGCGTCTGCCGCGGGGATGAGTGCTCGGCCAGGAGCCACCGCTGCATACCAAGTGTGATCCCACGGGGCGGCTTCTGAAGCATCAGCTGAATTTACGGGAGTTTAAAATTGCATGAGCAAGAGACGTGCGGATTCAGGTGGGTACTCATGCAAAGAGCTGGGGAAAGTCTTAGCTGGGGGAGCGAAAGCACAGCGCGGGGGGGAGAAAGGATACGTGCTGCAAATACGATTAATAGTGCAGAGGTGTGTGTGCCGCTTCTGCCGTGCAAAGTGGTTTATATGGGTACAGCTGCAAACCGAAGCCCAGAGCCCTCTGCACAGCACATGGCTCCTGGGCATCGGCTGCTCGTAAGGCGCTACAGCTTGGTGATGGAGTCTTAAAAATAAATCTTGCGTGAGGTGGCATCTGCTGCATTGCACAAAGCAAAAGCCCCTGGGGTTTTGCAACAGGAAAACTGGGTGCGCAGCCGCGCTCTCCCTCTCGGGCTGTCCAGGGTGTGAAATTTGAGGGCTGAGATTATGTGGACAAGCTGAAATAAAGGGCAAGGACCTGCTACTTGCTCGGCAGGGCACAGGGCTCCACGGGGACTCCCTTGCTTTCTGGGAGCTGTGTCGGTGAAAGACCGGGATCACAAACCCAAGTGGCATCGGCCACTGCGAAGAGGTGGGGTGGAGATGTGCCCAGCGCCCGCCCTGCCGGCACGTGCTCACTGAGAGATGCCAAAAGCGCTTTTAACAAACGTTTCATTTTCTTCCCAAAGAAAAAAACTCAGTTCACTAAGGCAGCTGTAAATCCTCCCTTCCCTGCAGAAGAAAACCCCAGTAAAGGACAGCAGAGACTTCAACACATCCCGCTGCAGGAGGGATTCCTGGGATGGAGCGTGCATCCGCACACCCGCGCTTAGGGACCGGCTCCGGATCGGATTCACCTCCGCCGGGGCCAAACCTCTTACCTGCTCGAGGGGGATGACGAGGAAGGAGCCCCCGCCGGCGCTCTCCGTCACGATGGCGAGGAAGCGGGCATTGACGGCACAGAAGTGGTTGTCGTGGACGTTCTTGGTGATGGGGATGCCGTCGAAGCAGTGCTCCCGGCTCGCCACCTTCCCGTAGACGTTCCGAAACTTGGAGCTGCGGTACTGCGGGCGCCATGACATCTGCCGGGCAAACGCAGAGGGCTTAGCCTTCCGAAAATACCCCACCCGGGCTGTTTCCCAGTTGCTTTCCAGTTTCCAACCCATGCTGTAATAGGGCTTTTGCCTGACAAGGCATGGCAGTATCGGGGCAGCCCAGATCTGCAAATATAACACCCTTGAAAAAATGTAAGATGTCTCCCTGGTGCAAGGTACAACTCACAAAAGGCATTAAAAGGCTCTCTACTGTTGCAAAATTTAAGCTGATCTCCTTTTCAGCATGAACTGCTTATCTAGAACACACAGCACTACTACTTCATGTGCATATGACAAATGAATTAAAGCTTTTAATGCGATGACTTGGAAATGGATTAGGCTGGACCACATGAAAGCATGCATCAGGGCAGAATAAGAGCACTTAGGCAGGGAGTGAGCATCGGAGAGCTGGTTCCCGTTGCGTTCAGCTGTCTCAGCTTATTTGGCACGGGTGTCCCTGTGTGGGCTAACCCGTAGCATCGCAGGAGCACTTGCTGCAGGCCGGCTGCCACCGCTGCCGGTGGTGAGATGCTCCCAGGGAACCCCCCAGCTGATCCCAGCGGACCAGGGATCCCAAGGACCCCCTAGCTCATCCTGCTTCCCCAGAGCAAGTCTAACCGCTGCAGACGCAGGCACAGAAATGAGCGCGCTTTCGCTTGTCCTCACTACTTCGCTTTTTCTAAGTAAAAAAAAAAAAGACCACTTTTTTCATTTCAGTCTTCTTTTGTAGCACAAGTGTTCATGATAAAATCTATAAAGATTTAAGGCACTTTGAGCGTGCAGAAGAGCATAAGCGTTTAAGCCACCCTAGAGCAACATAAGTACTCAGCTCAATCCAAACACACGGTAATTGCATGCCCGAGGACTCGTAGCCGCTCACGTCTTCATAACCAGCATCTACTGACAAAAGCATGTAAGTGTGTACTTAAACGCTGGGTCACCTGCTAAGAGCATCTCTCAGGGAGGGGCAACACCACAGAAACGCTCCGGTGGCTGCTCTAATCCTAAATAAATCCAAGTCTCCGCTTCCCCCCCCAAACTCAACACCATGGGCACACGGTTGGGAGCACGGCGTGTTGGAGCAGTGTCTGCCGAATAGGAAAGGGGAATGCTTTAAGACTGGAAACAGTGCTCTTTCCACCTCTAACTCTTACGAGCAAGCCCAACGGCAGGATTAACTCATGGCTACGGGGCAAAAGGCCGAGTGAGGAGCAGCAGAGGGTAATAGCCTGCACCGTGCATTATAGGGCTGATGTCAAGGGACGCGTTGCAGCGACCTCGTGCAAGCAGAGCCCCGCTGTGCCGATATTCCTCGCAGCATCTGGCACCCTGCATGCAGGAAACCTGCACGAGGGTAGGGGAGGCTGCGGGGCTGCCTTCACCCCGTATCCACCCATCACACCCCAAATCCCAGCTGTATTTTCCATCCCACCCGCAGCACATACGCTGGGAGCATCCTTCTGAGGATGCACGGCAGCACCGGGGCTGCGTGTTTGCCGTGGAGGCGATGCTGCAACCCCCAAGCTGCAAGGAAAAAGGATGCAGATCCTTGAGGATTTAACCCGAAACGAGAGCAGAGACGTTTTTGGCTGGAAAAGTTTCTGCTCTGAAAAAATGCAGACTCACGTCCAACAAAGCGCTGTGAATCTTTGCCAAACCTACCCAAGCGGTCGGAGCCAGGCAGGGCAAGGAAAAACACCCCGACCGCAGCCTGAGGAGTGGCTTTCAAGAGTTTCACTAAATCTTGCATTTTCCTTTGTCTGAACAGATGAGTTTTCATAGTGAAATTAAATTTTTTACAATGTTAAAAAAGCACAAAAATGTATTTCGATATTTTTTAAGCGCTCGGTTTGCTTCGTGATCCCGGGACTTTGACTTTGCTCTCGTTTCTGCCGTCTGTGCCCCTCTGCTCCAGACCTATTGCAAAAAAAGCCCCAAATTCTACCGAAAGGGCCATTTGCTCAATCCTTCCCCCCACTAAACTTTTCAGATGCCTCGTAGCGTATCCCCACGCAGGAGAAATCCCACAGACCCCCCTGCAGAAACCCCTCCTGCGCGCGGGGGTAGCAGAAAAGGGGCTCCCAATAGTTTCTGCATCCAGAAATTCAGCTTAACGAGTCGCTGCCCAAACGAAGCGCCAGCACAAACGAGCTCCAAGCAGCCCGGAGATGTGTTTTTACCCTTAACGTGGGTCCTCGCGTGTGTGTTATGGATGCTCCCTACTCGTCGCGGTCCCCAGGAGCGATGCTGCTTCCAGGACCTCAGCACTTTCGCATCTCTCTTTTTTTTTCCAGCCCTCCCTGTTTTATTCTTTCACCAAAAACTGGGCAAGTCTCCACGCAGCCCCCGCCACGCCGGGAGGAAGCAATAAGCTCAAGTGCCTGTTTCACTGGAGAAATCCAGAGTTTCTTTCCTTTAACCTCAGTCAGTATTTCCTGTAAACAGCGTCACATCGCCCTGCGGCCCCGGGGATGCAGACAGCCCGGAAACGCCGGCAAAATCCCTGGCAAAGGGCTCAGGGCTGTCCAGAGCCGGCATTGTGCGGCGGGCGGCTCCCGGCCGGGCCCTTTCCTGCAGATTTCTGGTTTTGGCAGCCGGCGGAGGCTTTCCCGCACAAGAAATAGCTCCTTCTGTCACTTGGGAGAGCTGGGGACATGGGGGGGCTTGCGGGGGTCCCAGCCCCACCGGCTGCGGGGAGCGTCAGCCTTTGGATGGAGAGGGTGCTGCGGTGCGGGAGGAGCGGGGAAAAGCAGCTGGCGGGACAGTTTCAGGCTGACGGGGGCTTTGGGGTTGAAAAATAAAACGCTCAGCGTCCTTTGCCCCTTCGTCTGGCTCTGAAGCAGGCTGCTCCTGCCGGCGTTTTGTCCCGTTGCTGGAGCAAGGTGCTCAAGAGGCGGGCGGGCAGGAAAAGTCCACTTTCAAAACCTCATCTCCCTGTCTGGTCCTTCAGCAGATGGCTTTGGCAGAGGTTGCGTTCTCCGGCTGGAAAGCGTCCTGGGGAAAGCAGCCTCTTGCTCTGCGGTGCTGTTCACGCCTCCGGGTTTGGCACGTGGAGGTGCCGCTGGCTCCGGCGGGATCTGCCCACCCGGGGCTGCCACGCTCTGCCCAAACCCCTCTCACCGTGGAGCCCACTGGGCTGCAGGAGGCATTGCCTACAAATAAAAACCTAGAAAGATATTCTGGCCAAAAAAAAAAAAAAAAAAAAAATCACCAGTTTCCCATTGCATTATCCCATTTGGGTGTCCTTGTGAGTGATGTTTCAGTTCTGGACTGAGGAAAACTTGGAGGAGCCCTTTGGTTTCTGCTGGCAGCCCATGGTGGCTGCAGCAATGAGCCCGTGGCAGCGCCGCCGGGGACACCACGGCTCCGATCCGGAAAGATTTCCCTGGTGCCCGGCTGCTCCTGAAGGATGTGGACAAGAGCGTAAGCCCAGGCGCAAGGCCACCAAGGGACCTCAGGGATGCCAGGAGGAAGAAAGTCAATGAAAAACCAACGTGTGAAGGGTGATGTGCTGCCCTTACGCTGCAAACAAGGCGCCGACGGGTGGCACGTGGGAGGTCTTCCCAGCAAAATACATGGTTTCACAAGAAACACCACTTTATGATGGAAACCTGTTGAAAACAAGTCGAATTTTCTAGCCAGGAGGATGAAAATCTCTTATCCCGCAGCCTCTGCAATCCAGGGTAGAGGTATAGTTTCAAATGGGAAATAGTTTTGTTATTTACTTATTTATTTTCCCTCCGCGTGCTGCTTTGCAGAGTCCTTCGCTCCCCAGGGTTTCCAGGCTCGGAGGGGGCACGCTGGAGTTCGACGCTGGACAAACATCCTATTTCCTGGCCGAGCCAGCGAAGGCTTTTGAAGATGAGGAGGGGACGGAGAGGAGGGGGGATGCGAGGATGCTTCGGACACCGGCGGGATGCAGCTCAACGTTCCCCTCCGGCACCGAGTGTTTTGCAGGTGGTGCTGACATTTCCCAGTCGGGAGGAAAACAGCCCCTTCCCCAAAGGAGCTCGACTCGGGCGAGACAAAGCGGGAGAGGAAAGGCTGGAAAAAGCGACCCAGCCGCGGTCCCACGCCGGCCCCTCTGCCCCGCGCTTCCTCCCGAGGGGGACGGTGACGGTGGCCGGGGGTTTTGCACGGGTGTTTGCATGCGGAGACCGAAGTGTCTCATGTCCCACGGGGTGTGGGGAGAGGTGGCCGTGATCTGGCCGTGGTGGCATCGTTGTGGCAAGCCCTCCATGTGCCAACGGACAGGGACTTTCCCCAAAATGTAGAGAGAAATGTTAGATTTGCTGTCTTCCCCTTGAATTTAAACCCTTGCTCCATCTGCATTTCAGCAACCGTGGAAATGAACAGCATTTCAAACTCTTGGGGTTTTTGTTCCAAATTTCTTTTCCTTTTTCTCCTCACTTACAAGCTATTTGCAGGGGTTTTGACTTAAATTTTGCAAAATTGTGTCTGTTCAGAACCTATCATTTTCATTGCAAATTATTTTCCCCCTACGAATACCCTTCCCTCTGCTCTAGAACAGAAAAATGAAAAAACAGAAACGGGGTGAATTCAGGGATGCTTGTGAGCCCCCCAGCCATCACCCTGCAGCCGACAGGCACGCTGCTGCCGGCTGCTCTCCGGGAAGATGGAGGATGCTGGAAGACCAAAAAGTCCTGCTAATTTTAGCTCCTGTGTGCCGCTTGCCCCGGTGCACTTGCATGAAGCCGCAGGCGTCCCTGGAGCCCCGGTCGGCCCCGGCTCGGATCGAACTCCCGGCAGCGAGGGAGCAGCTCCTGTCACCGTGCGATGTGCCACATCCAGCAATTCTGGAATTTATTATCCAAAGCATTTGCTATCCTACAATACATAGTTTTTATGAAACTCGCTTTTTGAGTAATTCTCTACGTTCTGCTGATGCTAATGGGCATTTTCGTTTTTCCATCACATCACTCTCAATGGCTCAGAGGCATTAAAAAAAATATTATTGATTTATTGGAGTAATTTCCATCCATCTCCAGAATCAGACTAATGTGCCACCATTTCCAAGGTTCATTCTAGTTCTGCATTATTCTTGGACTCTGGTTTTTCCTTTCATTACAGAACTCCTCGCTTGTTTTAGGTTGAGCAGAACTTACACGAAAAACGAGAATACTATAAAGCACTTTGAAGTGAGGCAATAAAATAAATCACATCCCCAATCACGACATTCAGCATCAACGTTAACCTCATGAAACAAGCAGCAACAGAGAAATTCTCCGCTCTGCTCCAGCGTTTTTAGGCTCATTGCAATGTTTTACTTATTTAAGTGCTTCGGGGGAAGAGCGCGTCCCAAAATCCCACGCTGGAAGGCGGAAATCTCCTTTGTAACAACAGTTGGTGCAGAAAACGGGTGAGCCGGGAAGCCCCGAGCAGGGATACAGGCCAGTGCAGAGCGTCTCTTTCCCCTTCCTCTCCTTCCCCTGCTCCCCCAGCAGCCCTGGGGAGGGGAGGGCCGGGCAGCGCTGCCATCCCGCTCTTCCCCTCCAAACAAAAGAACAAAGCAGCTTATTGAGGTTTCACAATCGGAGCAAGGATATCTGCCACCGCCGGGCATCCGCGCCGAGCCGGGCGCTCAGGCTGGGGGGGAACATCCCTCGTTTAGCAAAAATGTTTCATTGAAGGAGAAAGGCAGAGGAACGCCGGAATGTTTCTGTGCGTCGTTGCATCATTTTTTGTGCTGTTCCTCAAAACCAGAGGAAAACACACAGACCTGGAGGCGGGGAAAGACCCCAGGGACAATATTATAGGCAAGGAGCCCGGCGTTTGCAGCTCGGGGTGAAGCCTGCCACGTTCCCTGGCACCTTTGCAGCGTTGCATTAATATCTTACCCTGACCCTGCTCCACTGCAAAAGCAGATATGGGGAGAAGATGGACAAGAGCATGCCAGGTAGGTCGGTTAGCAAGAGCTTTTCCATATGCGATAGGGCTGGATTCAGGCGACGATGCTGAGCAGCAGCTGGAGCCCCATACCAGGGAAGGGACGGGCAAGTTTTCCTCTCTGAGAGCGCAGGCTGGTCCGTGCGTGGAGGTTGCAGAGAGCTGACTTCCCGCTTTTTCCCCATCTATCCCAGGAGGTGCAATACGGCATCCCATATCACAGGGCTGACACATGAGCAAGAAATGGAGGCATCTGCCCGAGCGCATGCGGGGAGCTCCCCAGGACGAGGAGCAAAGCAACCCAGCGCCTGTGGAGGGGTCAGAGCTGTCCCGTCCTGGGCAGCCTGTGAGCTCCTGCTTCTTGCTGGGTGGGGAAATAAGCTTTTAAGTGGGTGTTTCAGGCCTCCGTTCAGTTTTATGGCAGAGAGCAGCTTCAAGAGCTATTGCATTAAAAACCCAAACCAAAGGACTTTTTGTTTTGCAGGTTTTTCTCTAGGACAGAGGACTGGTACCCGCCCCGCAGCCCCCATCAGCCGCGCAGAGCAGATGCCGTGGGACAGGCGGATCTGACCCACGTGTCCCAGCAGCACGCACAAAACCCACGGGGACCAGCATTCCCCTGGGAACGGCACTGCCATCCGCCTGGAAAAAAAGAAAAGGAACCAAGAAGCAAAAACTCAGCCTCTCTTTGGAGGCTTTTCTGATCTGCTGGCAGCGCCAGCCTTTGCCTACCAGCAGCAGCAGGACACAGCTCTTGTCTCAATGTGTTTATTTTTAAATGCATCTTTTCAAGCATCGGGAGTCTTGGCAACAGCAGCCGGGAGGGAGAGCTTGCGCAAAGAGCCCCTAACGCTGCAATAGGCAGTTACACAGCACAGTGGACTGTAATCCCTAAAAAAAATCCGTATATCCTATATATAGCACTGTTTAATCTGCCTCAATCAGGAAAGCTTTCAGAGAAATGAATTTCTGCTTTCACCTGTACGAAGCAGTCATTTTGGGGGGTTAGCAATACCCGCCCCCCCCCCCAGCCCCGGTGCAGCGGGAGCCCTTTCTCCTTCACACTGTGCCCCCCAGCAGCGCACTGGTGGGGTGACAAGGGGGCTGTGGCACCTACAGCAGACCTTCGGGTTGCCGCGATGGCACGTAGCATCTCCCACGGCCTTAGAGAGGTTTTTAATGGGAAACCAGCGCTCTTTCATCGTCACTCCCCTATTTGGTGTTCTGCACGTGGTTAAGTATCAGGGTTATGGTTGACTAGCAAGAAAAAGATATTTGCATGAAAAAGTGTGTTGGGAAAAGGAAATGCAACACTCATTGTTTGCCTAGAAAATCTGGGGCTTTCAGGAGGGGTTTTGTGGCACTCCAGGAGACAGTGCCTTTCCGAAACCACATTATTCCCTTTTTTCTTGCCTCCTCCTGGCGCACGCAGAGGTTCTGGTGAGCATTCCCCATTGGGGGCTTTCCAGTTAAAGTCAAGGCACAGTTTTGCATGAAGAAAACCAAATACGACTGAAACCCACCCCCTCATTGCCCCGTGGGGTTATTTTCCCTCTCTCCTCTCCGGAGCCAACGTTGCCTGCGCATCCCTGGGAGCCGCTGGGCAGAAGTTATTTTCCATCAGAAAGGTCAGCGGTGCTCAAGTTTGACATTTCAAGAATCGATCAGCCATTAAGGCAACCAAGTGTTACCGGGCAAAAACAAGAGCTGCTTTTTGGCAGGTCTTAACCGAGGAGATGGCTTCATTTGTAGGTAGCACAGGGCTGCCCGATCCCCCCCTGCCCTTGCCCAGGGACAATCCTCACAGCTCCCTCATGCAGGGAGCAAGGAAGAAAACATCAGAATAGCTCACCAGGGCTTATTTTAGAGGAAAAAGCCACTACCAGACTCGCTGCCATGCCACACTCCTGAGCATGCTGCCATGTACCTTCCAGGAGAGAGCCATCATCCCTGAAGTCCCCGTGAGGCAGGCACAACCCTGCTCTGGTCCCAGTGCTCCTCCACATCTGGTGAGCATCAGCACTGGGGGATTTAGGAGCCTCGTGGCCGAGGGGGGATTAAACCCCTTCCTGAAGGACGTGGTACATATTGGCCATGGGCTTGAGGGGGAGCCCAGGTCCCGCCACGGCCAGAGGCAGGGGACCTGTGCCCGCAAAGCACTGGGATGAGCAGGGCTGTCCTCATAGCCTAAACCAACGCTGGCAAACAGCAAAACACCGTCCCTGCAATCACTACGTGGTGGGGGAGCCCCCGCAAAGCCACCTCCCCACCCCAACCCCGTCCCCGCTCGCTTTGCTTGAGCAAAGCCAATATTTTTTTCCACTCGGGAGGGAAAATGCACAAGCAGGAGCCGGCAGAGCCGCTCGTGGGCTGCGGCAGGACGGTGGCACCCCGAGATGTGTCCTGCCCGGGCTCCTCCGGACACAGAAGATGAGACCTGCTCAGTGCATGCCCGGTGCATTAGTAAAGCATGTATGTAGGATTTATGCTGCTGGAATCCACTCTCTAAAGAAAAGCTTGAAATTAAACAGCTATATTTTGATAAGATACCCAGCATTGCCAAAATTAGTCATCAAATGCTTATTGTTCCATGCACATTAGATTAGAGCCAAACAAATGCTGATTTGAATCTCTCCAGTACTCTAATGCTCTGATGCTTCTCAATTCAACCTTGAAAACGGCTTTTGTTCACTTTAATGGCTTTCATGCTAACGAGGCTCGGTAAGATTTAACATTTAGGCACATCCCGTTCTTCATTTTAATAACAATTCCGCCACAGAGAGCAACACATGTTCGCAGTGTGCAGGCGTAATTCAGCCACCAAACGTGTCTGAAAGTCCAGATTCAGCATTGCTGCAGGATTGACGCTTCGGCCGGGGCACCCGGGCGCGTTTGCAGCCCGAGCTTGCCTTAAAAGCAGACGGGCTAAGAAATGCCGAGTCTCCGGTGTAAATTAAGTGGTTTCTCTTTTGTGCCAAAGGACCTTCAGAGCAGAGCCAGCCAGTTGGGCTCTTGGCTCGCTCAGGCTCAGCTGCTGTTTCTATGCATCTCTCTGTCCCAGCCTTATTAAAATGCCCTGCGCGGGACACTCACCAGGCTGCTGTGCTTGCTTCCCAGAACGCTAGACTTGTGGAGGTCTCTCATTGACTCGACAAGAGCTCTGTGCAGAGAGGGAAAGCAAAAACATTCAATTCACCATCCCGGGAGGCTGAGATTAAACACACAAACCCTTCCTGCTTCTCCGCGCTGCGGCGTTGGGCAATGCATGGCAGGATCTGACCCCCGCGGGGCTGCTCCCGGGTAATTTTTGCACGAGCCGGAGCATCGCCGGCGGCAGGGCGTGAGGCTGAGCCCCCCGAGCCACCGGCAGCAGCCATCACACCGACCCCTGTCTCCTTCTCCCTGGCGACTGCCAGCCCCGTTTGGGATAATTACGCGTTGCCGCCTACTTTCTCCTAGAGAACAAAGTAATTCCAACACAAATAGTTTTTGCTCCTGAGACCGTTAGCAAATGGAAGCATTTACGTACACGGCACATTACCTGACTCATACACAGCTAACGTGCTCGTTAACCTGTCCAGAAACCCTGGGATCAGCAGCGGGATGTAAAGCAACATCTATTCATACGTCCAGGTAAAGTTTGCCGGCGAGTCGGCTGCTTGCTCAGAGCCCCCAAAACACCGGCGTGGGCACAGCCGCCCCTCGCCTGCCGCAGCCAGGGCAGGATCCGGCCCCAAACCCTGCACGGGGACAGCCTGACATGGCAGCGGGGCTGCGGTGGCTGTGACAGGCGAGGGGCTGCTCCGTGCAGCCGCCCCAGGGCAGCCCCTTCCTTGGGGAAACACAGAAGGGGGGAACGCTTTTTTGCTGGATATTTTCGGTGCAACCGACTTCTGCAAGCACCAGAAATGAGGGGTTGCAGTGAGCTGCGGGGAAAAGCTGTTTCACACGCTGCCATGGAGCAAACTTTTAAAATGGTGCACGTTCGAAGGCTTCAATTTTAGAATTTGTGCTTCGCTGCAAGAAGCCCTTGCTTGACCTTTGAAAAAAGGCGGTTTGCATGAAATCCCGCACAGGCTGATGGACACAGCTTGTTGACGCGTTCCCAGCCCGTGTCCCCCCCGAGGAGCAGCCCCAGGCCTCGGGGACATCGGCCAGAGCCCCGCACACCCATACCACCCTGACAACATGCAGCAGCACAGCAGCGATGATGATCAGAGCCCCGAAACCGAGTCCTGCCGGCCTGAGAAAGTTACAGGGGCCAGAGAGGAAGAAGGGGTTTAATAGTTGTTTGAGGTCGGTTCAGGATCATATACTGAGCACTAAAAAGCAGATTATGGGTATTTACGAGACTGGCAAAACTGCACATCCCATTACAGAATAACTATGTCGATAATGAAGAATAAAGCTCCCCATTAAGCCTCCATGCAGCTATTATGGTTTGGATGGCTCGATAGTTATGACTCCAAGATAACATCAGTGGTGCCGCAGGACCTCATCCATCTCCCGCTGCTGTGAGAGCACGGTGGCTCCCGGGCCGGGGCTGGGGACGGTCACAGCTCTGCTTCCCCCCCAGCGCCGGTCCAGCCAAGCCCCTGCAGCCCCGTGCAAGCCCCTCCACGGCTGCCCACGGGCAGAAATGCCACCTGGAAATGCTCCATTGCCAGCACCAGGAACACAGTCCCAAACACCATCAGCATCCTGATGGCGCTTTCTCTTTCAGATCAAGTTTTTCCATGCATATTTCGAACCCTCAGTAAAAAAATTATTGTACATATCCCAAATTAGTTATAAATGTTCAAGAACAGAGAAAAGAGTCTCCTCCTTGGGAAGAAGCTTTTTTTCCCTGGTCCTGATATGGGTTTGATCCCCATGAAATGCTGGTAAGCAATGGCATAATTTTTGCTTTATTGACAGAACGTGGAGCCCCCGGGCACTGCGCCGGGCAGAGCTCAGCAGCCTGCAGAGCGGCGGGCACGCCGATCCTCGCCCCTGCCAGCTGATGCCGCACGAGGCAGCATCCCTCGCTGTGTGCCCGCGGCAGGATGAGGTGCCATCGGCCCTCTCTTCTCTCGGGGGGAGAGGTGAATCAGCCATGCAGGGAGAGGGTCCTCCTGTTCCCTTCTCACCCCACCAACTCCGTTTTCACCATCTCCTGCCACGACATGGTGCTGGAGCATCTGTCCCACGGCTCGTACGTGTTCGTACCACTGACGAGAGACCCCATCCCCACCAACCCCAGCAGTCCTTTACGCATACGGAGTCCACAGAGCAGTGGAGAGCCCTTCAGCCTGCTCTTGACAACACTTTGGAGACCCAAATCCTACAGTAACCAGCAAAGCTCCTTGTTTTCTCCTTATTTATGCAGCTGGCTGATGGCACAAACAGCTGGAGCGGCAGAGGGAAGCTGAGCGAATGGCTTCAGCTCTGCACCCAACCACAGGAAACACCTTTGGGCTCTAATAAACACCGGAATAAATGCACTGAGTGGGACCTCAAGAAAAAGCATGTTCCTATAAAACATGCTGTCATGTTCCCATCCCCTCTGTCCCGCTGGGCTTCACCCTGCCCGGCAGAGCTGGGCAGCAGCGGTGGGGACAAGCTTGCAGACCGCAGGGCAAAGCTAAAAACTCTGCTGGGGGGAAAGTGGAGGTGGCTGGGGGGAAAGCAGAGGTGGCTGGGGGTCGGTGCGGAGCGGAGCTCAGGTCTCAACCCATACAGCATCCCGCTGGCAGCTCCCTACCAGCAGCAGCAGCCCAGTTCATGGGCTGCTCCACAGCTGGGGACGCTGCCAGCCCGTCGGAGGGCTGTACGCTGGCGTGTGGGACATCGGCAGCGCGGGCTCGTCAGAGCACACATTGGGTTAAAGTCGCATTAAAAAAACAGACTTGGGGTTTGATGCTGAATTCACTGTGCCCGTACCCGTGGGGTTTTGCATTTGCCTGTTCGCTATAGCAAATGATGAGATGATGGATTTAATTGCCTTGCAGTGCAGGAGCACCAGCGCTGACGTGGCCTGGCTGCCTCCTCCACGGGCGGGCTGGCACCGTCCGCTCCTGCTGCGCCCCAGGAAGGTGCCCCCCACCAATGCATCCACACACCGAACCTCTCCCCCCGGCAGGCACGGCAGCAGAGGGGGATGGACCCTGCTGACACCGAGCCCGACAGCGAGATACAAGTGCTGCAGGAGCGGTGGCTGTGCTCAAGGGCTGCGTTTGGGCTGCCCCACGCTCAGCCCTGACCCAGGGAGCAGCACCGGGCTGCCGTGAAGCTCCGCAGGGTGATGTCCCCCTGCAAGGAGGTCACGTTCGGGTGGGCAGGCAGGAGCCTGGGGCATCCCCTGGGCTGGCTCTGCCCCACGTGCCCGCAGCCCAGAGCCCTGCCAGAGCAGCCCCAGCGAAGGGGGCCAGGGACAGCAGCACGTTGGGACGCTCCAAAAGGCGATTTCCAAGGTTGCGCTGCAAATCCAAATGCCCCTGCATCAGCTTTGCTCTGCACCGGCCCTCCAGCGCTTCAGCGGGTGCTCTGCAGCAGCTGGCACCGACAGGACAAGCAGCACCCTGCACCCCGGAACAATGCTATCATTAGATTTATGATGCTGTGATGATATTAGTACTGGGGCAATGTTCTGGCAGAGGAGAGACCGGGGCCATCAGGCAGTCGTACAGCCCAGGGCAGAGCTCCCAAGGGGCTGACATCCCCCCACGGCAGCACTGCTCTGATTTGGTCCCCCCAAGTGGGGCTGAGCTGCCAAGAGCCAGAGCAGATCTCTGCTTCTGCACCCATCGGGGCGGTGGGTGCACCCCAGCTCCCTGACAGTGACCCCGGAGCAGGGCGGGGGGAGCCCCGAGATGGGATTTTTGGCAGGCACGGTTTGCTTTGGGAAAGCCACTTGTCCTTATGCACAGACAAGAAGAGGCTCCATGTTTATCCAACTTGCAAAGAGCAGTAGACTGATTTTACAAATATTCAGGATTAATCCCATGGTCTAAACAAAGGACAAAAGACAGATGAACATTTCTGAAGCGATATCTGCCAGCTGAGTTTTTTCCGGCCTGGAAGGAAGTGACTGGGATTTCCCTGGAGTTCAACTTTTCAATGATTTCTTCTTTCTAGAGACCCCTGACTGCCTGGGAAGAGCCTCTCCTCTTCCCAAGCTGCTGGGAAAAAAGCACCAAGCGAGGCCAGATGTCTCCTGGCCATGGGGCCGGGCTGTCACCGCGAGTCCCCATCCCTCCTTGACCACGGCGCTGCTTCCCACCCTCCCCGGGCACTTCCCATGGTCCCACAGATGTCACGGACCGCCTGGGAACGATGCAAAAAGCATCCCTGGCACCAGCATTTGCAGTACTGGCGGGGGCCCCATTTTGGACCATCTTCCCCCTCAAGAAACCTTCCGGGGGAGGCAAACCAAACCTCTCCTGGGCCCACGTGCTGAGAAGAAACACAAATCTCACGTTCGTCAATAAATTCTGTAAACAAGCACAATTTTCCTCCCACTCTGTTTCCCAACTCCTTCCCACCCCGTGAAGCTGGCGGAAACATCCTGATGAAGCACAAAGCATTTCTGGCCCCCGGAGCTGCCCTGGGTCACCGACCACAGGATTTTACCCTCCTCCCTCCTCCAGCTTCTTGGAATAATGTTTCCTTGAGGGCAAAAATATTGCGTGCTTTTTCTCAACTTGAGAGGTTTTTAGGAAACTCAGAGAGGGGGGAAAAAGTCTCTTTTCACATGTTGAGATGAGCGGGTAACCAAGCCAGGCGCTCGTCCGTGAGCGTTATTTCACATTGCATCACACGTCATCAAGAAGACAGAGTCGAGAGACTTGGTTACAACAGTTTTTTTCCAGCCAGGATCCAGCAGTTTTAAGCAGAATAAGAGGGGCTGCCTGTATAACAAGAGAAAGCCCCCGGTGGGAGGATGCCATAAATCCAACCCCTCCTAAACTCACCTGCTCTTTAATTGTAAAGAGGTAAAAAGCCACACGCACGGGTATTAAAGGGCTGGGGGACAGTGGGGACGCAGGCGGCTGCTCGACCCCACGGGTAAGAAACTGCTTGGGAAGATGCTATGGGTGGGTGAGGGTAAAAAAATCAGGGCAAAAAGGACTGCTGGGAGCACTAATATTTCTACTTTTGTGATAGCCTGAAAAAAACCCTTACTAAGCCTCAGCTTTGTACGGGACATGAACCATAGAAACTTATTTATCCTGGCAAACAGGGCTTCTCTAAAGCAGGGAGATAGTGCACGGGTGAGCAGCTCAGACACCTCTCCCTCACTTGGCTGTTTTCCATCCAAAAACCCCAAAATGTTCCCCGGGAATGAGCAGCCTGGAGTGCTCCTCGGGGCATGGGGCAGCATCCCGCAGCCCAGGCTCCAGCGGCTCCTTTCCCGTCCCAGCCGCTCCCGCACGGAGCCATTCGCTCCTGGACAGCTTACAAAACCGCAAGGGTTTTTTGGAAGTTAATCCCAGTTGGGGGCAAAAGTTTTCCAAAAGAGAAGAAGGAAAGGAAGAAAAAAAAAAAAAAAGAGAAGAAAAACAAACACTATCTTCTAAATATTTCAGGCTTCAGAAACCCGTTTCCTGGCCAGTGCGAGGAAGTGCCAGAGCCTGGGTGGATGAAGGTCACAGGACGACTGGGGCCGGGATGCGGGAGGCACCGACCCCCCCGCTGCCAGCCCCGCGCGGTGCCCGCCGGGGAGCTGGAGCCCGGACAAGCCCTGCCTTGTGCGCCGGCTCCCAGGAAGAGGGAAACCATCCACAGAAGCGAAACGGAGCCTTGTTCTTCAGGCACAAACAAGAGCGCAGGGAAGCTCACGGAGGAACGGTTGCGATATTCCTCCCCTGCCCTCTGATGTGCATGCGTTCGCCACAGCCTCAAATCTCGCCTTTTCCCTATTTTTCCTTGTATTTTAGCACACAGTGCTCTAGAATCAGGTTTCTTTGCACTTAATATAATTATGAGAGCAGCCAAAGCCACTCTCTTTGCCAGAGGTTCGCAGGGAACTGACCCAGAGCTGTGAACCCCCCAGGAAGGTGCAGGAGCCGGCGCTGCGCAGGCTGAGCCCGCACGGGATGCTCGCTGCACACCGCGGCCTCGCCCACGTTCACCCAAGCAATATTTCTGTACGTTCAGCTTTTTGGCCACTTGCTTAAAGGACTCAGCATTTCCACAAGGACTGAGTCTTCCATGGATCTGCTGTCATCTGACGTACAGAGCTTCTTGGGGATTACCGGGTCAAATTTTGGGAGGAGGAGAGCTGCAGCAGCTGCTGCACTCCTCTTGATAAAAAATGCTTTTCTGGACACGCAACCGCCTGCCCAGCTATCTGTAGAGCAATTGGGGATGGGCGAGAGGGGCTGCTGGTGGCAGACCCCCACCCTGGGCATGGCACCATGTCCCTGGGCTGTTTCCATCCCTCTCCGGTCCCCCCCAGGGCCACCCCGGGGTCCGTCGGGGCGCGGGCACAGCGCGGGGTCCTCACCTGCCCTGCTCTGCTCCGCGGGCTGGTCGGGCGCCTCCTGACACCCAGGAACAGACGCGGGGCTCAGGGAAACGTGGGTGCTCCTCGACCCTGGAAGAAAGGGAAACCCTTTGGTTACAGCAGCACCGCTGCCACCTGCCCCAAGCCCCCGCCGGGCACAAAGCCTGAACCTCGGCTTCACCAAACGCACTCGAGACATGCCGGGTGCCGACATGCACCGGGGTGCAACCGCCGGTGCCAGTGCAGCTGCCAGCAGCTAATTCCTAATGACATTGGGACTAGCTCCAGCCCCCTGCTCTTGTCACCGGCCCCCAGCCCCACACGGTGAAACTGCTGCTTATCCCAGCTGCGAGCAGAGATTTCATAGCGTGGGCTGAGCAATCCCTCATTCACTGGGGGGGATATCGAGCCCCAAAGCACCCAGTGCAGAGGCTCTGGGTGCTGGCAGCCAGCACAGGGATGGCCCCAGCCACGGGACCCCCAAGCACCATGGCCGCACTCCCGGTGCCGCTGGCATGGATGGGTCAGGATGTAGCCCCCATCACTCTGGAGCCCCCCCCAGACCCTGCGAGGGCCAGTGTGCCTCGGGGCGGGCATGCAGAGATGGTCCTGTGCACGAACAGAGAGGCCATTATTCACTGGGGAATTTATAGCAGCTATTGTACAGGCGGAGAGCAGGGATGCTCAGAGCGGAAGGCAACCAGGGCTGGGCTGTCCGAAGGGAAGGCCATGGCTGCAAAGGGACCCTCATCCACGCATCGCTAACGACTCGGGCTTCAGTGACAGCCCCAGCACCCCTACAACCCCCGGGAACCAGCCTTTTAGGTCCTTCTCGTTACCAAAACCAAATGGCATTAACTCTGTGACAGCGATGCCCGGTGCTGGCACCCCCCTGTCCCCAACACAGGCACGTGCACGTCCCCAGGCTGGCCCCAGCAGCTTCCCCGGCTGCGCCGTGGGGCTTTTTGGTTGGAGTGCGGCTATTCCCCACCCTTCGGCACAGGAGGTGGGTGAGGATTTTTCCATAAGGCCCAACAGCTTGTTCGAGGGATTCGCACAGCAGGTTGTCAGCGGAAGAAACCAGCACTCCAAGAGGGGGAAAATCCGGGTCCGCATCCCGGCGGGAGGACGGGGGCTGTAGTCGGCACCCAGACGGGGAGAGCAGCGCATTGCAGCTTGCAGGCACAGCTCCCGTCCCGGTGCTGAGCAGGAGCAGGCGCTTCCTCCGTCGTGCTTTTACGTGAGCGTGGAGCAACAGGTTGGAAAGCTTCATTTGTGGTGCAGCGCGGCGGCTGTCACCCTGCCCCGCTCGAGGATGCTTGGGTTTCCCATCAAGCAGGGTCTCTGTCATGCTCACCAGCTGCACGCCATAGCAGGACCCCAACCTGGGCTCGGGTCTGAAGGGTTTAGCCCCGTTTCTCCGCTCTCTGCAACTCGAACGACGTTTCGGCTGCTCCAGCACCGCCCCGGCACGGCCTCTCCCAGGACAGTTTTGTTCCCAGGGCTTTTCACAGCAATGCTCGAGGCTCTGCAGACCGACTCTGGCCAGAGAGCCGCAGCGAGGGGGCTTTGCCAACAGCTTTGCGATGAACAAAGGAGCGCGGGATTTCTGGGAGCTGAGCTTGGCGCTGGTCCCCTCCCAGCTCGGGAACGATGGGATTCACAGATTTGTGGGGGACTCTAGCAGCTGGCTCCATCACGCAGATTTTGCTTGCTGCCAGATTTGGGTAATTACACACTGACTCGGGAGATAGGAATCCAGGATTTGACTCCTTCGAGCTCTCTTCTAGCTGGGTAATGAATTGAACTATTCATCATTTGATAAAATTTCCATGAAAAGAAGAAGAAGAAGGGGGGCGGGGGGGGTGTGACCCTGCGTTGCATTTGCAGGGTATGAATTACAGCACCCGGCGAGCCTGCTGGCCACAGACAGGCAATATTAAAGCGCCAGATTAATGCTGCATTGAATCTCAATTAAAACTCATTAAAAAGCCGCAGGCCAGACAAGTTGCCTTTGATGAGAGTAATACTTCGTGAAACGGGGAGCTTCCATTTTTAGACTCAAAGCGGCCCGTTATGCTTGTTCCCAACCCCCAGAAATCCCAGCAAAGCTAAAGATTAGTGAACATCGTCCCTGTTGGAGACAATGGGACTTGTTCTGTACTTTATTAACAATTCAGTACTGACTGCCTTGTTCCATCCCGGCCCAGCTGGTAAGCAATGTGACCTCCTTACCTCCTTCCAGCTGCGGCACCACGCACCATTACGTGACCTCCACCCATCAGGTGCTGCAAAGCAGCTCCTCCAGAAGAGCCACCATCCCTCCATACCCGCCTCGGACCCGCCTCGGGAATCCCTTTTGCCCAATTACTTATTTATGAGCAACGTCTGCCTGGGCAGCCCAAACGAGCGAGGCTTTTCCAACTGCCGCGTTGCTGAACCCCACCTAAAAATAGACGGACTTTAAGGCAGCAAGAGGCAGAGAAAGCCTCGCTCCTCCCGTGCCCTCCGTGGGTTGTTTCTGCCTTTACTGCTGCCTCCGTGCCCCTCTCCCACCGGGAAGAGCACCTGCCCTTTGTCACAGCACTGTGCCAGCGGCTCCCTGTGACACTCGGTCTCGCGTGGGGACCCGGCCCCGCTCCCCGGTGCACAGCCCCGGCTGGGTTCGGGGTTACAGGGGCCCTATTGATCTGAACACCATGAGCAAAACCCCATGCAATGATAAATCCCGTTAGTCTATTTTCTAGAGATGTTGGTTAGCTTGCACCTAAGCCATTAACGTGAGTTTTATTAATAGTATTTGGAGCCGTTTCTCAAGCATCAGAGCACACACAGTGCTCCATCAAATTCCTTTTTAGCGAACCGCGTAGAGAAGACGTCACCCATTATTTCTCCAGAAATAAAGTCAAGCTGTGCTGTCCAAAGCCTAATTTCCGCAAAGCCATTTTCCCTGATAACATGGCCCAGCGCCTTCAATCAAGCTTCCTATTGATTGAACCAGTATCAGCTTTTCCATGGGATCAGCGTTTGCCCCAGACACTCTAAATCTGCCCTTACCGCCGAGGCAGAGGACACTGCGACTCGGCATCAGGAGCGTCATGGCGTTGTAACCATAACCTCCCAACCAAGGGCCTCTGCCGTAATCACTATTTACCCGTGTTAGGGCATCATTTATTCACGTTTGATCACGTTTGATTTACTTTTGCTCACGGCAGGCCATAGTTGCAATTTCCTCTCCGGATTTTAGTTTTGACTTCATCTGCTTGCTGAACTATGAGGATGAGCTGTTAGTTAGGCAGCGTGGCTCGATGACTAATGCCAACTGATACATGATAAAGCCAGAGGAGACCATAGGATAATTCAGGCTAATGCATGCCGTGGGACCTCCCAGATGGCATCCTCTTTTAAACTGCGTCTTTTCGAAAAACCTCCTGTCATTTTAAAACTATATTCCCAAAATTAACATGCCCCCAGGCCCCCACTAACTTGTGTTCATGGTTAATTATATTTAGGGCTTTGGAAACAGCCTCTGGCGATGGGTGGGAGCTGGAAGCACCATTGCTGTACCAAGGGACTTCTGCCATGCCTCTGCCTGCCAGAATACACCCAGCACAACCCCTGCTCGGAGGTTAAATTTGTCCAGCCCTTCCCTGACCGCAGGATTCCCACTTGGGTATCCCCAAAGATCCCGTTACCCTTTTGATGGCAAATAAATGCGGAGAGCCCAGCCGTGGGCTCTTTTCCTCCCGCTTCTGTTCTCCATCCTGTGAGTCACATCCCTTCTCCTCCGAGCCCCGCACCACCCACCCACCATCAGCCCAGCTTCGTGTTCTTCCTGCTCGCTGATATAAAGCAGAAAGTCATCCGGGGTGAGGAATTACTTATCCAGCCCTGGTAAACCACAGCCGTCGAGAAATTCCCCGTTTGCCGTGAGACCCGGGCCTGTCAGCACTGCTTGCCTATTGCTTTTGCAAGCAGACTTGTCCAGCTCCGTAACACGGACTCTTTTCTTTATACATAACGCATTTGGGCTGGTTTTTGGTTTGCAAGGAACAGAGACCAAACCTGAGCCCCAGACCCTCGCTGATCTACAGCAGGGATGAAGGTGCCCCTGATTCCTACAGCACCTTCTCAGCTGAAGGCCACCAGCTCGCTGGCTCTTACTGCAGAGCCCGGAGAAAGCTCTGGCCAGGCAGAGCTGGTGTGGCATGGCGTGGCATGGCACGGCATGGTATGGCATGGCGTGGCATGGCATGGCATGATGCCAGGGAGGCGTGACAGAGTTTGAGCAGATCCCCGAGCGTGAGGCATAGGCTCTTTTTGCATTTCAATAAGTCCTTCTCCATCCCACCTAAACTCTCCCGGGTAGCAAAATCCCCCCAAAAGAGCGAGGTCTGGGGATGCGCTGCGGCTGGTTGCATTTCTTCCTGTGGGAGGGAAGGGGGAGGCTTGGGACACGGATGAAACCAGCTTGTTTCACATACTGACAGCAGATATTTCTGCCCCCTCCTTGCCTTCCCCAGCTCCCCCCCACACACCAAGAAAAGCTTTTTGTGCCTCCCCATGCCTCGAGCTTGCACTAGGACAGCTCTGCCTGGCATTAGGTATCCAGACCCGATTTTCTAATCAATTTTCCTCTAAGGATGAATTGCTCAGGAATATTTGCAAAGTTTGTAAAATCCTACCCGTGGCTCCTGTTTCCAGCACCGCCTGGGAAGTGGCCCCAGCATGCAAGGAGCTGTTGCAGGAATGCCGTAAATGCCTGTCCCTGACAGCACTAGGAGCTGTGGGCTTTACTGGTTTTAGACACCCGCTGCTGGGCAGGATGTGAAGACCCCAGAAGTCCCCTGGGGCTCCCCCCTTCCCCTGCCTCACTGTGGGAACACATGCGTTTTCCGAGTCCCCAAATCCCTCTGTTCCCCCCCACAGCCTTGTGTCACCGGACCCTTCCCCGAGTCCCCGCCTCGCACTGACTCCTGGCAGCCAAGAACACACAGAAAAAGCATCTCCTCTCCCACGGGTGCTCGTACCACTTTCTTTTTCCCTCACCACATCAGCCTGGGCCGTGCATGCCAGCCTCACGCCCAGGGGATGGACCGGTGAGTTGAGGACGCATTCGCCACCTCGGTGCTGGGGTCCGTGCCCTGATTTGCCTGGCAAGACCCCGGCGCCGATGCCGTGGCAGGTCAGGAGCCTGCTCTTGGGTTTTCTTTACCTTGCATCAGGATAGTTCATATTGCAGGAAATAAAATCCATAGGGTGTATTAGAGCTTTACAGTGCTTTAGCAAAAGCATACTTTGTGCACAACATAGATCTTCCCAGTTTGCACCTCCATTCCCTGAATATTAACAGCAGAGTCCTTCCCTGTCCTACTGAAGGTGCTTTCCTTACAGCCCTGCGGCCTTTTCTCAACGTAGCTCTGAATAAATCTATTTGCACTCAGAAAAAAATCTGTTAATGAGCACTACAAATTAGTCAGCCTGGCTTAAAGCTGTGACACTTGATATCAGTGAGTTTGTAGTTCTTTTAACCCAATTGACCTTTCAGGTCCGTCCATAAATCCCTCTCTCAGCACCCAGAAGAGCTGGAAACACACTTTTTCTTGAACACAGATGCTGGTGGGTTTGTCGAGCTGGCAGGGGCTGCGGGATGGCACGACACAGCACGGGGCGTGCGGAAATACCCAACAACAAACGCAGACACTGGTGACCGCCCCACAAAAGCCAGGCAGGCAAAATACAAGTTACTTGCTAAGGACAAAGACGGGCGAGAGTGATTGCTCCCCAGCAGCATCTGCACCGGGGAGCCTGGGCACACACCAGCGTCAGCTCTGGAGCTGCTTCAGGCTCTTGGGATGTCCCCAGCACGCCCATGCCAACACGTGTGCCCCCGCTGCGTGTCCCCCTCCTGCCAAGGAGGCCAGTGACATGTGGGGTGAAAGGCAGCAAACAGAGCACAGCTACCGCTGCCCTCCCTGGACACGTCCCGCCTCGGGGCTTGGAGAAAGACCCCAACAGCTTCAGTCCCGTTTGCTTCCACTCTGCGTGCACCAAGCTAGTTAATTCGGTGCCGTGCCCAACGCCCCGGCAAGTCCGCGCTATGGCCCCGGGAGCTGTGCCACAGCCCCGATCAGCGGTGTGGCACCAAACACCCGCAGGGACCCCATCAGTCCCATTCCCTGGATGGTGATCCCAGCCCACTGAGACCCTTCCAGCTATGGCCAGACCCTGCCCGCCGCGGGGCCAGGCAGCCCTTCGCTTGGGGGGGCTTCCCGAGGCAGGGGGGCTGCTGTTTCCCCTCAAACGTATGAACAATTAGACTCATCGGCATGACCACATCCTCATGTTGGGGCCACGGAGTGAGGAGGAGGGCTTGGGCCAAGCAGGTCCAGCTTGGACTGCTCTGCTCCCAAAGTCCCATGGCTCCCACAGTCCGGAGGTGGCACTTTTCCTCCCGACGTTGCCATATCACGCACTAATTCAGCAGGATGCTGCGTGCTCTGGACCACCCCGGTGGCAGATTCACCCTGGCACAACCCTGACCCGCTGCGGGATGGGGCGAGCGGGAGGTGATGAGCTCGGCTCCCAGGATCGTGGGGACTGGGAGAAATGGGAAACAGTCCTCAGAGAGCATAAACCTTCCCCACCGCAGCACTGGCAGCAATCTGGGAGAGCGGAGCGCTAAAGCTGATCCAACAGACAGTTAGAGGGCAGATTTGGGGGACCCAAGCAGCTCCGCATCGCCTCCGACACCCAGCAGCTCTGCTCGGGGTGGGTTCGCTCAGCCGTCGCCGAGCCCCTTCCACCCCGCCGCCCCCCTCCTCCCGCTCTTTAATCCCCCCCCAGCCTCATTCCCGAGGTTTCTCCCCCCCCCAGAGAAGCCGGCAGCCACCTGTAGAGATCTGGGCAGCATCTGCCGAGCGGCCGTGGAAAGCGGCTTATAGCGGGGTGCGCCCGCGGGGGATGCTCAGCCCTCCCCCGGCCCTCCCGGCCGGCTGCTCCAAGGGTTAAAAATGCAGCACGGCTACGAGCTGGAGGGGCCGAGCAAGCGGGAGACGCGAGGAAAACAATAAAATACAAGAAAATACAAGAAAATAAAATGCAATAAAATAAAATAATAAAGAAAAAGTAGCAACCTGGGCCGGGGGAGGCGGTGGCCGGGCCCCGCTCCGCAGCCCCCCCCCGCCCCCCCCAGCGCGGCACCTTGCGGGCAGCGGGGCGGGGGTGGCAGGTCGCGGGGCCGGCACAGCATCCGAGCCGGGGAAGGCAGGTCCTTACCTTGGTGACAGTCATGCGGGAAGTCGCGGAGGGGTGAGGGAGCTCCGCGGGCGGCGGGGGGGGGGGGGGGGGGGGGAGCGGGAGATGCGCGGGAAGGGGGGGGGGGAGAGAGAGAGAGAAAAAGGGAGGGGGAAATAAAAAAATAAAGAAGAAAAAGGACGCTGGGGGGGGGTGGGGGGTGAGGGACGCTGCTGCTGCGTTTTCCCCGCAGAGGAGCGGGAGGCAGCGGCCGCAGCAGAGCGGGGAGCCCGCAGCCCGCAGCCCTCCGCCGCCCGCCCGGGCGAGCAGCAGAAGCGGTCGGTCCTCGGTGATGTCAGCCCGCGCCGCCGTGACGGAGCAGCCGCCTCCCGCGGGGGGGGGGGGGGGGGGGGGGGGGGAAGGCAGGGAGGGCAGGCAAAGAGGAGGGGGGGGGGCTGTGGGGGGGTGTGGGGTGAGCGGGACGCGGGTGCCGCTCCGCTCCGGGGAGAAAAGGCCATTTTTTAACTCTTTGCCCACTCGAGTTCCCCTTCCGCGGGGGTAGGAGCCGGGCAGGCACCTGCTGCCGCCCCCAGCCCCGGGATGCGCAGGGGGATGGCGGCCCCCCTGCACACACTCCATCACCGAGGTCCAGGGGTGACCAGTAAAGACCAGTGTGCACACACTGGGAGCGCAGTAGCTCTCCTCTCTCCAAAGCGATGAAAATAAATGCGGGTTTCTGGGCACTGACCAGACGACAGAGCTGCGTCGCCAGCTTCTGCAGGGTGACTGCAACCAAGTCACATATTGTATCATCGGCTTTCTGCAGCAGGAGCTGGGGATATGCTGCAGGGCTCACACTTTGCTGCCTGGTCCCTCCTGGCTGGGCATTACGGTCCTATAGCATCCGTAAGCATCCATCCATGTTCTTGTTTCCCTTCACACACAACGTGACTTTTTTTTCCCCCTATTATAGGCAGTGACAAGTGACAACACCAGAGACCACTGCTTTGTCCCAGAGCTGTCAGTTCCATTTTCTAGGCGAATGAAGGGCGGCCCAGACTGGAGGTGGCACTCGGATGCACAGGGTTACTTAGGACTCTGGCATCCCACCGTGCGCCTGGGTGCCCGGGTACCTCCACAGACCGGGGCCCAAACAGTCGCCATGAAGTCACTGATGAGGGAATAAAATCTGCGTAATTTTATCCCGCTTCCTCTTCTCACCACCAAGCAAACTGCCCTCCTGACGGCACCGACTCAAAATAAATTCGGGAGTGCAGGGTACCAGGAGGCACTGAAGCATCCCTGCTAGCCATGGCCTGCATCACCTGGCCTTGCACCCTTGCACCCCCTTGCCTCAGCCACAAAACACAGGCATTTTCTCACATTTTTAAAGATCCCCATCATTGGAGATGAGAGAAGCAATACTTAGAAAAAGTAATATTTTAGCTCGTTGTCTCCTAGTCACGTGGAAATGAAAGCAGCAGGATACAGCCCAGGCACGGAATTATCCAGCCGTTAGATTAGATGTTGCACCAACTTATTTTATTGTTGCTGAATTGAGAATACTTGAGGCCAATACCAAATGCATTTCCAATTCCCCTTAAAGAAAAGCACTCTGCCAATAAACAAAGGATTTCCTTTTTCTGAGGAGATTATTCAGCCAAGACTCTGATGAAAGATTACTGAGTTTTATTCTAGTGCCGAGCCTTCCCATAAAATATCAGTGGATCTGATAACAAGTGAATACCGAGAGTTGTAAAAAAATGTCTGTCCTCTGATATTCTTCTAAAAATCAGCTCTGTTTTTAAAGATAAACCCTGTGCTGTGAGCTGGACTGGAAACTATGAGAAAGGTTAATGCAATTAATGTAGAGCTAATGACATTAGCCAGCAGCAGAAGCCACCTCTAATTCCCGAACCACCCAGTGATGACCTCTTCCCAGCAAAAACCCCCTTTTCCCGGGAGCTGGTGATGGAAGTGGAAGGCTCGATGCGGACAGAGATGATGCTTAAAACTAAGCAGAGCTTGGGAGGTGACCGAGACAGGGGACATCGAGGCCCAGATAAGGCGAACGGGGAGAAACCAGGCTCTTGCAAAGCCTTAGAGGAGCTGCCATGCCCCAGCCACCATCCATCACTCGTGCTGTGGAAGCAGCAGCGCCCGGGGCCCGCTGCGCCTCCTGCGCTTGTCTGGAGCCGCTGGGATTAATTAACACCAATTAGCTGATTGAAACAACTCGCTTGGAGCAGCGAAATGGGTCAGCCAGCAAAGGTAGGGTGAGAAGGGAAAGGCTGCCGGGAAGGCATGCGTTGCTGGGTGGCTCCCGGGGGCCTGATCCTGCTGATGGAGGGAGGCTGCACCCACCCGGCCTCTCCACATCGTTGTAAACCCCAGCATCCCCCAAACCCCAAATGCTGCTGCTGGGGGGGAGCCTAGAAATGTTGGGGAAAGGGCTGGGACCCCCTTCAGAGGGGGAGCATGGAGCAGGGAGGGCTGGGGGAGCCGGCACAGCCCCGCCAGCTGAGCCCTTGCCAAGGAGCAGGAGGGATGCTGGGGCGGCTCAAGCCCTTGCTGGGATGCGAGGGTGGGATTTTGCAGCGGTGGGGAAGCCGCAGCAGTGCTGGCCCTGCTGAGCACGGGGCAATTCCCTGCCCTGAGTGCCTGCGCTGTGGCTGCCCTCCAGCAATGCCACGGGCTGAGGGCACCCGTTGCAGCATCTCTGCACGAGTCCCAGCAGAAAACGGCATTAATGGGTGCGTGGGGCACCGCCGAGAGCTGGCGGGGGCTAACGGGCCCTTAGCTTTGCCCCATGGCCAGGAAAATAGCACGGGCTCCTTGTTTCACCAGTACAGCGCAGCAACTCCAACCCCAAATCATCCGGCTTTTGGCAGACTGGAAAGGATTTTTTTGTATTTTGGATCAAAATTAAGCCAGTGGTAGATCGCAGGCGCTTTGTTACCAGGGTTTTGCTTTGAAGGTTTGTTGGGACCCCATTCAAGTCCTAGACTGGACTGGCCCTCCTGGGGGGGCCAAGAAGGGGGGTTTGCCGGGGCTGTGCAGACCTGCACTGACAGCACCCGCTCTCCTGCTGCAGCCCCCGGGGAAAGGGAGATGCTCAGCACCCGCAAAGAGTTAAAATCTCCTGCTGGCACGGTGCAGGATCCGTCCTGGCCTCCTCCGGCTGCAGTTGCCGGCAGAGGAAATCAGCATCAGAGCATCAGACATCGGCGGCATGGGGAGGATCGCTGGGTCCCCATGCTCTCGGGAGGACACCGATGGGATGGCCAACGGGAATACTCCTGCGGGGCTGGCTCAGGCCGTGCAGCCCCAACCCTCTGCAGATGCCTCTGCTGCAAAGAGCTGTGGAGCAGAGCCCTTGCCGGAGGGAGCCGGGATTTCCCACCCGCAGCGTGTCCTCGGTGACGCTGAGAGCGGTGCGGTGCCACGCTGCCTCGCCGAGCTGAGCACCCATGGCGGGCGTGGAGCTCTGTGGGTGCCAGGGGCTGGGGCGAGGAGCGGCGGTGGGGGTGGCTTGGGCTCCCTCTCCCGGCTCTGCCGAGATAAAATTGGTGCATATATCGTGGGGATGGGAAGCTTGCAAGCTTGTGAGCACACGCCGGCTGCAATGGATGGCGTGGGGACAGGACGGAGGACGCCAGGAGACCCCAGGGACAATGGGGGGGGCATGTGGCACTGCACATCCCTTGGGGCAAGCAAAAGTCCATAGCCATTGCTGCAGCAGAGCAAACCCAGGCAGACGGATGCTCGGGGGCCTGAACTGGGCTAATTAACAAAAGCCCTCCCGAAACCAGGCTGGGGGGGCCCATGTGCACCCCCACCTCCCGCCTCGCAGCATCTGGAGCCCACGAGCGCAGCACGGCTGCGTTTCCGTCCTGCCTGCCGTGCGGCTCATCCCACCCCTCTATTTGTCTGTGTGTTTAATTTACTGGCGCTGCTGAGCAGGAGGAAGGAGATGCTGCCTCGGTGGCTGTCAGCAATTAAAACAAGTCATCAGGGAAATTGGAGCCTGCCTGGCTGGCTGTGCAGTGGGGCAGGGGCTGCAAGAAGAGAGTGGCTCGTAGCGCCTGTGTCCAGGAGATTTGGGACATGTAATGCTGGAGATGCACGTCTGTCTTCAGCACAATACATCACCTTGCTCGAGGAAAGCTCCTGAGACGAATATTGCCGAAGCCATCCCGAATCATAAGTCTGGAGAGACTTCATCAACCCATTACTCACTACTTGGCTCGCCCGAGCCAGGCTCGGCTCTGGGGCAAGCTCCGAGGTTGAGCTGGTTACACCACGGATGAGTTTAGCCCTTCGTTTGATGAAACTCTCGGAAAGGCACATCTCTATTGCACCAGGCTCTGCTTGCAGACATATGAGACTAATAACGAAGCCGCGCTGTAACACATAATCACTGTGTCACCAGAGAGCCCTGGTTATGAGATGATTCATGAATGGAGCTGGCCAAGTCGCTTGCTGCAAGCCCATGATGGCTCTGCTCTGGGGATGCAGGTCAGGCTCCAAATCTCCTGCACGAAGTGTCTGCCCGGCCGGCTGGGAGACGGAACCGCTCGGTGCTTGGGGCTTGGTGGGCTCCGTTAGCACCGAAGCGCTGGCGGGACTGACCGTGACTGATGCTGCCATCGGATGCGGTGGTCCCAATGCTGCCGTTGGAGGCGGTGGTCCCAATGCTGCTGCGAGCATGAGCCGCCCCGGAGGCAGGTGGAACAAGTCTTCATGTCTTCCAGGTCCATGCTCTTTCTCAGCAATGCCATTCCCTCTGAAATGAAGGACGTGTGGTCCTCCCTGAGCAAATACTTGATTCTTAAGGAAAGATCCACTGAGCTGGTTCCTTGCCCCATCAAAAATGAGTTACAGTTCTCGGAGACGCTCCTGTCGCTGGACTGGTGAGTAGGGTGGCCAAAGCTGAGCACATTGTTTGCGCTGGCTAAAATTACATTGAAATAAATATAGCATAGATACTACATACAGTCTGTGCATGGCAAATTGCCCTGGATTATCCCCAGAGTTACTGCAGCTGTGAATTATACAGAGGTTAACGTTTGGATTTCATACCAGATAATTTATAGAGAAGCCCAGGGACGGGCTTTCATCTGCTTTGATGAAAGTTCATCTGGAATAACAATACTTGGTAGAACCTGGCACTTGGACCGCACTGAAAACCCAAGCCCTTCTACTTGAAAGCAAGATGTTTCCATTTAAAAACACTGTTAGCAAGAACAAACATCTCTCTATTACTGACTCTCCTTGCTCTTCCCCTCCACTGCAGTCATCTGGTTCAGATTAGTCCTGGATAAGGTCCCGTTTTGCTCAGGGAACTAGGAGGGGAACTTGGAGCTATTTCTACTCATTTCAAGTATGAATTGAATGTGGTGCACAAATGAAAAAGCAATGAGCTCCAACATGCGAAGGGAATCAAAGAGACATGGCAGATCCTCCCAGTGGAAAATCACTTCTAACGGCGCGGGAGATGAAGGGTGGGAGCTGAGTTTCCCACCTCAAAGCGGTGCCCTCGGTCCCCAATCCCCAGGCAACCACCAGGACCGGTAGCAATGACCCCTGGCAAGGGGGAAGCCGTGGTTGAAGGGTGGTTTGGGGCAGAAGCCCAGCTCAGTTAGGCCGGGCCAGTGCCGGGGTCTGGGGCTCCTCCTCGCCGGCTGGGAGCAGAGGGTCCCAAACCGCTCTCCTGGCACCCATCATCTTCTCACCCCAGCGGGAAACTGCTGTTCTCTCCAGCAAGGAGGATGGACAGCCTTCCTCGCTCACCTCCCCGGCGAGGGTGCCAGCAGCCTCTACTAGCTGGCTGGGAGAAGAGCCCTCCTCTCACGAGTGGGGAAAAGCTATTCCCAAGAAAAAACAAGCAAGAGGGAGCCTCTCAACACCAGCGAGTTAAATCCAGCCCCTTCTTGTGGCTTCTTGTTTACATAGCGCCTGTTTCTAGCCAGCTCTTGCCATAGCTGCTAACTTGATAGCATGTGACGGATCGGAAACGCTTTGCAGAAGATGACAGAGAGAAAAACAGCCGTTGCGTCAGAGGCTGGAGCGAAGCAAGAGAGCCGGGGCGAAGAGCTGTTTAGATTTTGGGTCGGTGTGTTTTGGGGAGATAAAGAGATAAATATAACATATTGTGTGTATATATATATCCCCCTTGGGGTGCTCAGAGCTTGACCCTGCCTGGTGTGCTCCTTCCATACGCGTAGGTCGGTGGCTGCTGCAGCACTCGAGCATCGGGTGTGAGGTGCAAAGCGCCCACGCAGCAACGCCGTCTCCCGCAGCAGGACTCGCCGCAGTGAGGGGCCAGCTGCCTGCAGCCGGGCAGCGCAGCAAGGAAAGGACGGCCACGTCCTGCAAGCGAAGACCTCAAGTTCCCTCGGCCACAGGAGAGCGATTCAACGCGTGCCTGAGCTCCTGACGGCAGCAGAAGTAGGGATGTGCTTGAAGTTAACCACGCGTCTGTGTGTCCTCCCTCGGGGTCACTGTCTGGAGGTGAGTCTGAAACAGCCTGAGCTCATTGCAGAGTAGCCAAGGTGTGAGTTACCTGCAGAGGAGTCGCCGTTCTTTTATTTTTTCACTCTGCCCGAAGAAAACTGTGGTTATTCAGGTGTTGAGATGGCATTTCCAGCTCCTGAAGTCCTCTGAACTCAGCTTCACCCGGTGCCAGCTAGCACAGAAAACCTGTCCCTTGGCAGGGACATTGCACCAACGTCTCGGGGAGATAGATTTCACTGGAAACGCAGAGCTGATCTCCACCTTTGAACCTGTTTCACCCTGTCCCTGGCCTTGCAAGGGGGCTGCCTGTCCCCACCAGCATTTCCCCAGCTCAGCAGAGCCACCAGCTTGCAGCAGCGCCTGTCACCAACCTGGTGGCTCACCACCGTGCCCCACGCTGAGTGTGCATGTGCTTTCAGGCATTCCTTCCCCTGCATCTCAGCACACCAGTAACGGCTGTGATCTGTGGGCTCTGGGCTAACTGGGGTGGAAAACACCCTGAGGTAAGCGGGTTTTTCCAAGGCTTTTCAGGAGGCGGCCGGGCTCTCGCTGCTAAACCAAGGGCTTGGGCTAGGGGCGCGAGACTTTAAAAGTATTTTTAAAAAGAAGCCCTTTAAAAGCGTTCGCTGTCTTTTGCTGTGCTGGGCATGTTGTGGGTTTGGTGGCTCGTGTCCCAGCAAGGATATTTCTAGTGACCTCTCGGACACGCAGCTCAAGGACAGATTTGCATCTTCTTCCATGCAGCATCGCTCTCCGTGTTGACAGCTCTGGCCATGGCAGAGGAGACGGCGGCTTCCCCTTGAGCTGCCCACCCAGGGAGGTTTTCTGACCCTTTGAAAGGAGAGGGCTTTTGGTAAGAGCAGCTTTTCTGACTCAGCCTCCTTAACCCAACGCGTGCCATGAGGAGCTGTGAAATCAGACGGCTCATTTGGGTACCCACGAATGGGTGCTGGCTCCTGAGCTTGGGTGAAATGCTGCTGCCCAAAGGAGGTGTGAAGCCTCTGTTCTCTTCGTGAGACACAGCAATGTCCTTCCCCCTCTTCTCCTATTTACAGAGGTGCTCCTGGTGCTTCTGGTCTCCAGCCGGCACGGCCGGGCTCCCCAGGGGCACGTGGATTTGCGCTGGCAGGCACAGAAGGATGGGCACGGATCAGAGGCAGTGCTGTAAGCCGAGCTTTCAGCATCTCGGTTTGCTGTCAGCTCCGCTCCCTGGCTAAATTTTTTATGAAAGGCCTGTCCTGTGCCTCCTGCAAACCAAGACCTAGCCCTCCTTTCCAAAGATGCTTCCCAGCTTCCTTATTTTTTGCCCATACGGAGTTTCTTGGTGGAAAACCAGAGGGCTGAGCATCAGATGGTGCAGAAGAGAAGCTGGGGTCTCCTGGGGCTCTTCCATTGCTCTCTGCTGGAGGAAGATGAACCTGTGGGGTCCCAGAGCAGCTCTAACCCTAAACCAGGCAGGAGACTGAAATGAGTGATAAGTGGGAAAATCCAAGGCGATTATAAAAATCCTGCGGAAACCAGCTTTTCCCCCAGCCCGACCAAGGTGAGAAGCCCTCCTTGCACGAGTGGCTCTGCTCCATCACCGTCCCCCAAAGCCAACGCACTCCTGACACGCTCCCCCCATCCTCCAGCTCCGAGGCAGAGCTGTGGCTCCCACCACAGGCTGTGTGTTATGGTAACCCCCTGCACTTCTCTCGCAAAGCCCCTCTCTGCTTCTAGTGCCAATGGCTAAAGCACGAGAGATCAGAGGGACAATATCGTGTTAAAACCATGCGCCGAGGTCCAGCCTCAGCCTCTCAGCTATCTCCTACAGAGGATGGTCCTAACCCAGCAGCATCTGGGTACCGTGGGCCCCACGAGCTGTGGATGCATCTCAAGAGGTTCCCAGGGTCTTAATATTGTCCCCTATAGAGAGAGGTGCTGGGTGGACACAGGGAAGAGCAGCAGAAAGGACAGAGGGGTGCAGTGCAAAGTCTCCCAGTGGGGACCCGGGTTGAGCCCCTGGAAGCGTACGGGGAGCTCGTTTCCCAACCCTCGTCAGCCTGGCTCTTCCTGGCTGAACCGCCACTGCTCAGACAGGCAAATGCCTGATACGGATCTCTGTTTAAACGGAGTCCAGGTTTAAGGCTGCACTAAGTCACATCTCCCGCTGGGGAAAAGCATACTTTGAATTTGGAAACCCGGAGGATACGGTGGCAGATCAGAAAGTGGCCGGACTGGGGAGCGCTCCCCTCGCAGCGCGGAGGGCATGCAAACGGGACTTCATTTTAAGCAGAGCATCCTGACAAGCATCCTGGGCTGTGGGAAGCCAGCCTGGGCAATTTAAGAAGGGTTTTCCATAGCTTGAGTCTGTTGTTTGGTGAATGTGTTTGGCAGTTGCCTCCAACATGCATTTTTAAAGGCAAACCTGAAACGCCTGGCCCACTTGCTCTTTTTCCCCTCGCAGCACGAGCACCCCCAAGTCTCCCTGGGCTCAGGGGCAGCGGGGGGGGGGGGGGGGGAAGCCCACCAAAGCTCCTCACTCCCCCCAGTACCCCCAACCTCTGCACACCCCCCCCCCCCCCGTCTGCCATTCCGACCCGGTTTGCCAGGATGAGCTGGAGAAGGAAAGCGCTGAGAAATGAGCCCCAAGTCAAACACTTCTCCAAGTGGCTTTTGTGTGTCGCCTTCCCACGGCCCTTCATTTTGGGTGCTGAGCCTGGGCACGCCATCGCATTTTTGGGGTCCGAGCCTGGGGCACTGCAGCATTTTTAGGGGGCTGAGCCTGAAGCACATCGCAGCATTTTGGGGGTGAGCCCGAGGGACACCATAGCATTTCTGGGGTCCCCGCCTGGGGCACTGCAGCACCCTTCAGGGACTGAGGCCAGGGTGCACTGCAGCATTTTTAGGGGGCTGAAGTTGGGGTACCACAGCCTTTTGGGCGAGGCTGAGCCAGGGGCACTGCAGCATTTTGGGGGGCTGAGCCCAAGATGCACCGCAATGTCTTTCAAGGGTTAAGTCTGGGGCACAGTGCAGCATTTTGGGGGGGCTGAACCCAGGGTGCAGCACAGCATTTTCAGGGGGCCTGAGCCCAGGATGCACCACAGCATTTTGGGGGGCTGAAACCAAGATGCACTCCAGAATTTTTGGGGGGCTGAACCCAGGATGTACTGCAGGCTTTTGGGGGGGGGGGGGCAGGGCTGAACCCAAGGCACACTATTGCATTTGGGGGGGGCTGATCCCAGGACACACCACAGCATTTTGGGGGGCTGAAACCAAGATGCACTCCAGCATTTTGGGGGGCCTGAGCCCAGAGCTCACCGCAGCATTTTGGGGGGGCTGAACCCAGGATGCACCGCAGACATTTGGGAGAGGGGAGTGCTGAACACAAAGCACACCGTTGTATTTGGGGGGGGCTGAGCCCAGGACACACCACAGCATTTTGGGGCGCTGAAACCAAGACGCACTCCAGCATTTTGGGGGGGTCTGAGCCCAGAGCTCACCGCAGCATTTTGGGGGGCTGAACCCCGAATCCACCCCAGGATTTGGGGGGGGGGAGGGACGGGGACGGAGCCCCCGAGCTCGCCGCAATATTTTAGGGCCGAGCCCCCCACACCGGCAGCACCGGCAGCACCGGCAGCACCGGCAGCACCGGCACCATCGGCGGCCGCGTTTGCCCTCTAGCGCCGGCCGCCTCCGTGCACGGCGGCCGCATCCCGCACCGGCCCGGCGGCGGGGAACCGGAGCCTGCGGGCACACAGCATCCCGGCTCCCCTCTGCCCCGGGGGCTTTGCAAAAGCGACCTCGCATAGCCCGGCCCCACAGCGGGACTTGCCTAGGGTGCTGCCCCAGACAGCCTGGGGAGGGCTCCCTGCCCGCCCCCCCCCCCCACCCTCGGGGGTCTCCCCGCGTTCCCCCCCACCCCGGCCAGCCCTGGAGCATCTGACCCAGGGCATCCCAAATCCCACCCGGCTCAGGCACACCACATCAGCTGAAGCTTGTGCCGGTGCCGGTGGCGGTGGGTGCCCGTGCCACAGCAGGGTGCTGGGCTGGGGTGCCACAGCTGCGGTGCCAAACCCAACAGCACAACCCTGTGCAGGACCAGGGGTGAGAGAAGGTGCACAAAGCCACCACAATTTCCACCAAAGCCGTGAAATAATTATATGTTTTTATCAAAATGCATAGCGCTCTCCCCTATCACCCCTTATTTTAGCCGCGGGAGGCCAGGGCTTGCAGCATCAAGGCTAACTGCTCGTGTGTTAACCGGATGGGGTGCTCAGCCTTCGCAGGGGACGGGCACCCCAGCAGCGTGCCAGCACGGACACAGGGCTGTGACAGCATCGAATGGGACAGGACAGCACACGATGCACAGGACGTGCCAGGCAGAGCCCCGGCAGCGACGCGCCACGACGCCGACAGGAGCCGTGTGCCTGGCACTGTGGCTATAAAGCCATTTGCATTCCCCGAGCTTTTTACAAATATTTTTGAGCAAAATAAATAAAAGCAAACAAAGCAGCACCCAGGAAAGCCACAAAGCATGGCCAAGGAGGTGGGCTGGTGGGGTGCATTTCCAGCGACCAGAAGCTTCATCAGCTCTGCCAGAGCTCAGCTGTATTTTACATGCGGTAATCGCTGACCCCGAGACTCATGGTGATAGAGGCTGCTGGGGTGCTCGGCTGCCTGTGCCCTCCCGTGCCTCAGTTTACCCAGACAGAGCATGGAAGCTGCTGCCTTCCAAGCACTGACTCTGGGCGGGCGCGGGGTTTCTGCAGTGCTCTGGGTACATTGGCTGAACAATACTTCACACCCCCAAAATAAAAATTTCTGAGCATCGTTGCTAGCAGCTATGTTTATTTTCTAAATTCTTATTTAAGCACAAGCATTTTCTGCCCAGGAGGGGTGAGTTTTGGTCCTACTGCCTGCAGCCCCACGGCCGAGCCGGGGAGCGAGGGAAGGCAACCCTTCGTGCATAACACACAGAGAAAGTGCATCAGCTCTCGCCTCTCTTGGCAGTTTTTAAGAGGCTGTTTGACCCTTCTGCGGTGCCAGAAGCACTCCCGGCCCACCCACACATGCTGCACATGTTTCGTGCAGCTCCGGGTTAATTTCCTGGCAAATATCAGCAGGGTCCCGTTGGAAACGTGGGTTTGGGGCTGGCGATGGAGACCCCACTTCCGCGGGGTGACTCACACTGGAAGCACGGCAGTGTGCAGCGCACCTCTCGGCCAAACACTGCTGCGAAAAGGTCTCTCGCTGCCGCTTTGTACCAGTTCTGTCTCCGATTCTCCTTCCCTGCTTATTTTCATCACCTTCTGCTGCGGTTGCTGGTAGGAGAGAGCCCGCCGGAGAGCTCAGACAGGGAGGTTTCGGTCGGCTTTGCCGAAGCGCGGGTGCATGTCACGAGCTCTGGCCGTCTGTGTGCTCAGCCCCGGCTGGGCTGGAGCCACTTGGGTCAGATCCAGCGCAGCAGCTGCCGGAGCCACAGCTAGCCCCAAATCCTGCCCTCTCCCAGGGGATGCACCAGGCAGGGTCCTCCCCTCCGGCACCCTGGGCTGCTTCACCTCCCTCTGTCCCCCATGTCCCTGTCCCCAGGGCTGCTGAGGGAGCACCCTAGCACCTTGGTGCTCCGTTTTGGGGCTGCAGCAGGAGCGTGCTGTCAGCTGTGAGCTCAAAGATAAATGAGCTCATTAGGCTGCAAGGGCTAATTAGCAGCCTTTGCTTAAAAGAGCTGGAGCTGGACCAAGGGCAGTGTTTTGTTGGTGCTGCAAGGAGTTGTGGTGGCCTACAGCACAGGAGTCTGTCCTGGAGAGACACCAAAGTCTTTCTGCCCAGCTTTGCACCCAGAGCAAGTGTCTTCCCAGGCTGGATCCATGCCTTTGCATGAAGGGTGCTGTGAGGCAGTATCCCTTTGCCCGGCTGCGGATGGTGGGCCACTGTGTGCTCCTATGAGGCTTGTCCCATGGGTGGTACCTGCTGTCATGTGCATCTCCTGGGAGAGGTGACCCAAGTGATGGCGAGTGAACAGCCCTGTGCTGGCAGCCTCTGCCTGGGGTGAGTACTGGGGTCTGTGGCTGCTTGAGCATAGGAGGTGCTGTCCCGGTTGGTCTGTGGCTGTTAGCAAAGCTCAGCCGTATCTCTAGCAAAGCCTGCTGGACCCCACTGGGTGCTGCAGCACCCATGGGTGCTAGGTGGCTCTCAGCACTTTGCTGTTAGGGTGCTGGAGGTCTAGCCTGGCCCTGGTGTTGCTTATCTGCATGGGTCTGCCCATGGGCTCTGCAGGGGCAGCTTCTCCTCTGAGCAACACTTCATGGTCTTCCTGCTCTAAGTGGTGTTAGCGAAGGCTGGAGCGAGCTGTCAGCTCTTGCTCTGGGGGCTCAGCTCTGGAGGATGCTGCTTATGTGGGCACGAAGTTACGTGACTGGGGGCTTGCTCCTGTATGTGCCATGTAAGTGCATCCCTGGGCTAGTGAAATGAGCCCTGAGCGTGTCCCCAGGCCCTGCAGGCTCCTCTCTGGCTCCGTGCAGGGTGAGAGGGAGCTGCTGACCCCGCTCCGATGAAGCCAGGCCAATGCAACTCCTCTGCTGTCAACATCTCAGCTGCTTGCTGGAAATACCCATTCTGTCTCTCAAATAGGAAATCTCTCTATGTAGAGAGAAATGCCTTAATCTCTATTCTTGACTTACTCTGAATGACCATATACCTCTGTTTTCCTGGCTCAAACACTACCTGCGGGGCAAAAAACCCCAGTGCCACCCTTGCTGGCGTGTGTCCCCCCGAGGTGCCCATGACCGCAGGGCTGAGCATGGCAAGCTTTGGCAGGGGCTGCTGCAACCCCAGACCAGGCGTGCTGTGATGTGCCGTGCCGTGATGTGCCGTGCCATACCCACGTCCTTGCTCCATGGCTGGGCACCACGTGGGGCTGGGGACACCGAGCAGCCCCAGGAGGTGGGACATCCCCCTTCCTTTAGCTGGGAACATCTCCGAAGGGCTTTGGGGTGGGAGAAGGGTGCATGCTACAGCCCAGCTGCTGGTACAGGGTGACATCCCACAATTTCCCTTCCAGTGAGCAAGAGAGCCGGCGCCATCCCCCTGTGGAGGAGCAGGCAGGGGAGAGCTGCCTGCAGGCAGCAGGGGAGCCAGCACGCTCATTTTTTATGTATTACATGCTTTTCTGAGAATAAACTTGAGAGTTTTAATAGCAATATTGTTTGTATCAGTCTGTGAACGTGCACACATGTAGGAAGAAGAGGGCGGAGGGAGCTGAAATGACAAAATATGGCAATTTGGGGATCAGGGGCCTCCCCAAGTGCTTTGGGGCCAGTTGGGCTGGTAACTGGGTTGTTGTCCCTGTAGCTGCTGAGGAGGCTGTGTGTCCTGGTGAGCTTGTTAGAGAGTCCTGGCATGGGGATGTGAGTCCTGATTGTTAAACAGCTTCACCCTCCCCAGCGGTGCAATAAATTGGAAGGAGGTGTAGGGCACAGCTTGCCTGCTCTGCACAGAGAGCTCTCAGGAATGAAAAATGGGTTTTTAATTCCAATCCTGTGCCGTTCTTTGCAAGTGGGCCAGGAAAAGGCTGGTTCTCCAAAGCGTTGACCACTGCCACCTTCGCACATGGTGCCCCCAGCCCTGAGCTAGAAGAGCTTTGCAAGGGAAATAAAAGCACCTCAAGCATGAGAAGACCCTGCTGCCAGGCTATGGCAGGTTCACTTCTGGTGTTGGGGACCCCAGAGCAGCCCCCCAAATGCCAGAAATATCTGCAAAATTTCTTTTTAGGGTGTTTCAGCTTTGCTTTATATTTCTCCTGCCCAGCCCAGCGATGGATGGGGGGGTCTGGCTGCAAAATGGCCTGGGTAACCATGGGGCTGGATCAAAGGCGTTCATGTTTGGTCTGGGCCCACTTAACACTTTGAAAGGTGATGAAAAGGGGCTGTGTGCATGTGTGTGAAGTAAAAAATACTGTAAAAGATTCCTCTTCTATAAATCCCCGCAGCTGAAATGGGGGCCTGGGACAGGCTGCCAAGTGCTGCGGAAGAGAAACCGATCCACCGGCTCTGGTTTGATTTTTCTAACAGACCTAGGCAAGCACAGCAGCAGAACAATAATTTAGAGCTCCCCTAAATGGTTTTCAGGTGTGAGTAGGTAGCATAACATGGGCTATAACACTAAATGAAAGGAATGGCTTTCTTTGCTTCCATAAATGTATTAACAATACATCATACTTAAGAGTAATAGAGACTTGGCTACAAAACCCAAGATCTTTTTACATGATAAGAGTATGGAAAAAAAAGTTGAAGTAGTAATTTTACAGTTGAGAGGTCCTGTAGTGATGGTTATGGCAGGGTTTCTGGACTGGAGAGATCCAGACTGGGTCTGGATCTGGGGTGCTCAGGTGTCAGTAGCATCTGATGGATGCAGGTCAGTGCAGTCCAGGTGCTGTTGGGGTGTCCTGTGCTGGCATCGCTGTGGAGCAGGGTGAAATGTCACCCCAGCCCCTGCCCGGGCACCCTCCATCCCTGAGGTCTTGCTGAGCTTGGAGCTGGTGGATGCACCGTCTCCAGCAAGGACCTGACTGGTCCCAGTGAAAGGTGGCTGCTGGAGGAAGGGTCCCTGGCTGTAACCCTCCCCGGCTTGCCGTGCAGGGGCTGCAGGATCACGCTAAGGGCTGGATGTTGCCTTGGCTCCCTCCATCATGGGGATGGGGGTGGGATTGGGGCGAAGGCTGTTCAGCCTTTGGCGCAGGAACCAGCTCTTGGTGGGTTTCTAATACAGAGCTGACGTACGAGGACCTGCTCCCTTGGGGCTGGGGGGGTCCCCACGTAAGCAGTGATTTATAAAGTCAGGCTAAGCTTGCATCAGGGCTCCCTGACTCCCTGCAGTCTCCAGCCATATTCGTGTAATGCTCCCAATACAATTCTGATGGTGTTGGGGGGAAAAAAGCACCTTTAAAGGGTTTGGCAAGTCCCTCCTCATTTCTAGAGCAGGGGGAGTGCAGTGTCCGGAGGTTTCATGACATCATTTGAGGCTTTTTTCCCTTCCTCACAATAAACAAGTACATTTGCCATGGGGCTGGCTTCCCTCGCCCTGACCACCTGCACGACTTACTGTATCTAATGAAACACATGTTTTCCCAGCAGTCTGGCCTGGAGGAAAACGTCTGCAAAATGACATATTCTTCTAGTTACAGTTTGCAAATTTTTTTTTTATTATTATTTTTTTATTTTTTTCCTAAAGTGCTAAATATAGCCTCCTCGAGTCAGGAGTGGGACCGCTTCTGCCGGCTCGGTGGTAGGAGGGAGCAGAGTAGATGTGCTGCAACGCTGGCGGCAGCCGTGGAGGAGCAGGAGAAAGGAGAAAGTCTGCTTTAATATGGATAGTGCTTGCGGGGTGATGAAAGTTGTCTTTCCTTATTACATGCTTAATTAAAAAGGAAGCAAAGGGGATACTTGTGAATTCTCATGTTCAGCCGAGCTTGGAGACTGAGCCGAGGGTCCCTCCAGCGGAGACCTCCCTGGCGTGCATCGGCCCGTCCCGCTGGAAAAGGCTGGTTTTAAAAGCGAACGACATGGAAATAATTATAACTCCAGGTTTACAAAATTATTTCAAGCTTTTTAAATCTGTAACTACCAAAAGATGTTGAGAGCTTAAAAAAATGCAGCTTTTTACCAAGAAGCAGCTGAAATGGAAGGGAGAGAAAGCCGGGACGTGCTGTAAGCAGTCGGTGCCACTTTGCACCCGGAGCATTGACAGAAGTGGACGTGGCCACCGATTCCTTGGGTTTTGAGGGCTCTGGAAAATGAGATTTGCTGAAGTTGCTGTTATATAACATCCTTTTTCTTTTTAATCTGAAATCCAAGTTGTTTTTCATATTAAACACCAATTCAGCCCGCGTGGGACAAGTGGTGTGTGGCACTCAGCTGTGTTTCACACCAGGTTTTATTCCATCCCCACAGCATCCTGACATCAGAAGAGGTGCCTTTATACATAATACTCGACTCCATCACAAATATGGCATGCAGATGGCATAGAAAAATCTGCTTGTCCACTGAAAGAAAGATCTTAAAACCTGCTTCCCGACAGATTTATTTGGTTTACAAAGGTGCTCATTTATTACAGCGCTGCATTTGGTATAAATATCTTTCATGAATGGAATAATGTTTCATTCTTCATAACTAGGAAAATACAAAGTAGGCAGCCTGTTTTCTCTACTTTTATTTCATTCTGATGCATGAATCTCTTTAGGATAGGATTTTATTGGTGGCGAAGAGCGTTACAGGTGCCTGCACTGTCTGTCCAGGCTCCCCTGCAGCATCCCTGGGCCGGGTCAGGGGGTGTCCCCTGCTTTGGGACAGGCTTGCAAAAGACCAGCAGCAGCGGGACCCAGCTACTTCGGGAGGTCCTGGCTGCAGGGAGAGGTTGAGCGATGCAGATCGAGGGTGACACGCAGCACCGTCTGCCGGAGGAGACGCTGGAGTTTGGTTTAAAACAGGCAAATTGCCAGGAAGGTGGGCAGCCCTGGGGATTAACTAATCCCTGCTCTGTCCTCCCGAGTGGGTGACGGCCCGCTGCAGCCGCTGGCACGTCCCTGCTGCGTGCTGGCAGGGAGTTTTCTCTGTTCCTAATCTGTCCCAGGCTCCGGGCTGGTTTGGGCAGCAAAACATCTTTTTCCTGTTACAAGCCAGGGCAGGTTTCTTGCTGATGCTGCATCCTTCCCCCGTGAGCCGGCATTTCTGTGACACTGACTCATCCCCGCTTGCTGAAATACAGTCCCTTAACCACCTCCTGCCTGGCCCTGCTCCTGCCTGGCCCCGGGGGAGCCCCGGCTGGGGACGGTCCTGGGGGTGCGATCCCCAAAATGGGCAAGTGGAGAGCAGGTACGGGACCGCCAGGCAGCGAGGGCTTTGCAAGCCCCGCTAGCCATTGCAGGCAGGGCTTCTGCACATGCCGCAACTTGGAAACTAATAATAATGCTAAAATAACATGTGGGAAAGAGGTGGGAGAAGCCAGAGGAAACTGTAGTTTGAGAGCTTGAACTAGGCAAAAAGAAAAAAAAAAGGGGGGGGGAGTGTGAGTACAGATCCCTGTGGCTGGGGGATTTCTCCCCTGCAGCTGCTATAGCAAAGGGGTGACTCTTCCTCCATCCCATTTCATTGCAAAAGCCATGGAGGGAGCCAACATCCAAGCAAAGGACAAGGAAAAAACTTAGCAATGCTGTCATATGATTTTTAAGCAAGCGATGGAGTTAAACCTTCAGTGAATTCCCAGACAGAAGCGGGAGCAAGCAGCTCTGATGTGTGGTTTCAGAGCAATCTTGTCCCTGGGACATCTCTGGGCTGGTTTTATGAGCTGGAGGGAGGAAAAGAAACCACCTGCTCGTTGAGCTAATAAGTTCCTTAGCCTGAAATATTTCTCTTGTGGATCTCCAGGATCTGCGAGGCGTTTGTTTAGACGTTGAGACTGTGTTTTGGTGAGAGCCAGTCTGATGGCGGCAGCTTTAAACGCTTTCACATTTTCCTTTTTTCCATTTTTCTTGGTTCCTTTAGTTGGATGCCTCCGGACGGCGTTTCCTGCTCTGCAGACAATGCTGCATGGCAGAGCCGCCGGTGCTCCGGCCAGCACAGGCAGCCAGGGGACGGTGAAAAGTAGGGTCAGCGTTCTCTATAAAGAACTGGCTTTCTTTATAATGTCTTCAACCTTTTTTTTTTTCCCCAGGAAAAAAAAAAATAAATCTGAGAATGTGCTGGCATTCAGCTTTGGAGCAAAACCTCAGATTTCATTAACAAAAAAAGCACCTTCTTTTGGCTGATCTCTACTTAAAAATCCAACTTTCAAATACTTTGGCAGAAGCAGGAAACTTTGCACTAACTCCAGTATTAAATCTAAAGCAGTGCATATTGAGACAGGTGATGCTTTGAGGATGATGCTTTTTTCTCTGCCTGGCTCCGCTGTCCCCAACACCCGACCATGTGCAGCTCCGCACAGCGTGGCCATGGCCGGGCTGTCATGTCCAAGGTCAACGTGCATCCCCTCTGCTCTCACAGGAGCTGTGGCCAGGGAGGCTTCTCTCCTTTTCTTTCCTTTTTTTTTTTTTTTTTTTAAGCTAATCACTGTTAAACATCAGTGTTCTCAATACATGGGCAGAGTTTGCATTGTGCAAGAGAGCATTTTGGAAGTTGGAGGCTCAACGCCATTCCCAGCAAAGTCCATTGGCTTCGGAGATGATGGCCAACGGGCCGCTAAATGCAGCTGAACTCACACCTCCATGCTTGAAACTCAGGGCGGTAGAAAAGCTTTTGACCTTCTGACAAACTGAAGGGGTACGAAGCCGCTTGCAAGCAGATTCACAAACGGAAAGCAAAGAGGGGACACTTTAGAAGCCCTAAAAGACCACGGGTGAAGGAATTCGCTCTGTAACACTAGTGGTGGGAAGGGAAGAGTAGAGCAATTTGCCTTTTGGGAGGGCGCACGCCGGGGACGTGAAGCACACCGGGATGCTCTCGCAAGAGGCAAAGCCCTCTCCGCTTGCTCCATTGCAGGGCAGCCGCTGCCAGCCGCCCCGCTGGGAGGGAACCCTCCATCAGAGGCTGCTTAAGTTCATGCAGGTGATGAATCACAGGGCAGCAGGGATCCGCCACCGGTCTGCAAGTGTTATGGCAGAGGCAATATCCCCGGCTGCCACCTCGGCACGGGGATGCAGCCGGCTCCTGGCTGCTGGGCATCGGTGTCAGCAAGGCAGGGGACCGCGGCACTCATCCTCTGCAGGAGCACTCGGCCGGTAATGGCCTTACCAGAGCAGGGACAGCAAAGCAGAGCGCTCTCCAGGCACCTGGAATGTGTTAAATCTGTCTCCAGAGTCTAAAAATGGCTCATCCTTCCTTTTTTTAGAGAGGGCTGTCTAGAAAATGCCAGCACCGAGTGCCCTTGGAGCCAGGTGAATGGGGAGATGGGGATCCGATTTTGCTGCCTGATGGCGTTTCTGGTTTGGAAAGGCATTTGAGCTGCTTGGAGGAAGTGTTTTGCAAAAGTACGAAGGCTTGTTATAGTAACACAACTGCGTCTTGGAGTGGGTAACGTGCTTATTTACTGCAGTGGAGTGTTCTGGAGAAATGACCAAAAATATTCAATTCCTAACCTGCATCCAGAGGAGCAAGAATTCCCAATAAAAGTGATGCAAGGGCTGGGCTCACCCTTTCGACGCGACTGGTCTGCAGGGAGAGTTGGAAGCTGGCATGGAGGCAAGCAGCTGGAAGGAGCTGGTGGGACTCATGCCGTGACAATCTCGAGCCTCAACCAGATTTCAGGTCAAATTTGTATTTCCCTTTTCTGAAATTTTTGAATCCCCTCAAAGCTTGCGCTAAGAGAGGCTGTTACACTGCTTTCCTTTAAGAAGGAGAAAACCACATTTTGGACTCAGTGTAAAAACTCACGTCCCTTTCCTTAACCTACCCTGAAGCACGTTCAGTAAAACCACGGAGCTCTGCAGGCGCTGGCTGGGTGATGCTGCCAGGGCACCGTCCCCACCCAGAGTCCATCCGCTGGGTTTTTTTTCCTCCCACCCGGTCTGCGTTAACACAATTCCTGCCTTGGTAGGGCCAGTGAAGCGCGAAGCTGTGTGGGTGCAAGCAATACCCCTTGTTTAATCCCCAGGAGAACGGGGGGAGCCCGAGCGGACGGCGCAGGGGAGATGGATGGTGCACGGGAGATGGATGCAGCACCCTTCTCCCGGCTGTGCCTCCCCTTTTCACGCAACAGGGAAGAAACCAGGTTGGAAAAGCTTTTTTTCTTCCTCCTTTGCAAAAGATTTTGTGCCCAGAGTTACTTTTACCGTTGCATATTTTCCCCTCCAGGAGGTTCAGCAGCGTATTAATCAAGCTCTCCTCTGATGCTGTGATTTTTATGGACTGCCAACTGCACACAGCCAGTTTGGCATCTTCTCTGACAAATCAAGGTTTAAATGGCTTTACCATTTGTATTTAGGGCTTAGCTGCGTGTGTCACTTCGGCAGAATTAAACTGGGGAAAAAAAAAAACCCAAAACACTCCAAACTAGAATTCATATTGCACAGCGATTGCCTCCAGACAGGGAGGAATTGCAACATGCGGGCAAATGGAGGTAGCAGAAACCTGCAGCTGTGAACAGCACTGCTGTGGAGCGGGAGATAAAATAATAGTCATAAGAGATAGCTCAGAATAGTTACGTAAGAGGGTTTTTTCTGCAACAGAATATTTCCCAGGGGAAAGATTCTGTTTTGATCGGGGAGTTATTTAATTCCTTTTTCTTGGTTTGAGAGGGGGTTTAAGTGCTTGGGATGCAAGGGCTTTCCCAGGGCCTCTCTGGGGTGATGCACTGGGGATGCGCAGGGATCCGGCCAACGCTGGCCACTTGGGCCTTCCTTATAGCGGGGGAAAAAACCCCAACTGTATGATTTTGTGTGTTTGTGTGTGTGTTCTGTATGCGTGGAATATGTGTGAGCAGGATCCAGCCCGTGCTGCAGTACCTGGGAACTCGTCTAGACAGCATGTGCCACGGGTCAGGTGGGGAATGCAGACCGCAGTTACTCAGCACAAGCTCTGCCCCAGGGGATTCATCCTAATAATTCGTTATCCAGGCAGGGTGGATGTTTGTTCATTCAAAGTAAGAAATAAACAGGGAGAGACTAAATAAATAGCAAAAAAAAAAATAATGCTGGCTAAGTAAACAAAGAAATTCCTCGGTAGCAAACACTTCTTTTTACGGTTAGCGGTCTGTAAATACGGCATCGGGAAAGCTGCTTGAATCGTGAAGTCACCGCGGCAGCGCCAGACACCTGGGGAGCCTTGGGTCCGGGGTCCAGCTGGGAGAGGAGTGACCTCAAATATGGGGGGGACCCCATCCCCGCAGCTGCTTCCTCGCCCCCCCTGCAGCCCCATGGTCCATGTCCCCCCCCCCGCCCCGGGGGAGGCTGCGGCTCGCCCAGCTCCCTGCCCTCGCCATCGGGTCCTGGGGCTCCAGCAATTATTTTTTTTTTTTTTTAGCAGGGTTTTAGCACGCTTCAGAAAGCAGCTTTTGGAGTGTAAAGTCATCTGCTCGGAGGTGGATGTTTATAGCTGGGCGCTGATTGCCAAGATAGCAAGAAACACCCAACAAGGAATGTCTCAGCTATTGAATTTTTTTCTTATATAATTTTGCAAAAATATCGTTTGCAGGGGCTTTGCCACCTACCTCAGCTCGGCACCCCCGAGCCCCCGGCGAGCCCTGGTCCAGCTACGAAAGCGTTTGGCCCCAGCACGAGCGTGGTGGCATGCAAGAAGAGGAGAGAAGCGTTTTGGCAAGGGCTAATAAATACGGCTTATGCTAATTGAGTGCTGGGAGCTAAGGGCCAAAGTTCTTCCAAACATGGCGGGGGTGCCAAGTCTCTGCTTTCCGGAGGTTAAATTACTTTCCTTTTTTTTTTTTTTTTTTTTTAAAAAAAAGCCAATGGGTCTCTGCAGCACCATTTCACTGGAGGAGTTTCTCTTGGGTTAGTGTATATTTTATTCCCTGACGTTGCTTCTGGAGTTGGGTGTTGCTTGTGGCTGCCTTCTCCTTAGTTCCCCCAGAGAACCGGGTGGATGGAGGTCTGTGCCCGCCGGGGACGGTTAGTGTGGGTGGAAGGACCCTGCAGCCGACACGGGATGCTGAGAGCGGGAACCCCAAACTGCGCCGGCAAGGAGACAGATGTTGAACGTCGGTCTTGTAGTATAATTCAGGATTTTTCTGCTCCTATGGGCAACACCCCCGTGGGTGCCCTGGGTCCTGGCTCAGCATCTTCCCCTCCTTTCGCAGGCTCTGGTCTCCCTCCGCTCCCCTGGACAAGGCTGTACCCAGGGCGATGCCAGCTGGGACATTGCTCTTGTCCCTGCGGTAGCGCGAGTGACAGGGAGAACCTCGAGGCACAGAAAGAATCCTGGAGCATCCCAAAGTGGGAAACCTCCGGGTCACTCCCCCTGGGTGCAGCGCTGGCAGGGCAGGGGAGGCTCTCGCCTTCCTAGTCTTGTGCTCTGCAGAGACGTAACGTCTCCTGGCTTCGCACAAAGCTGACGGTCTCTGGGAGAGGCTGGCTTTCTGTTTACATCAGCTTTTGTTTTGGACAACCAACTCTCCAGAGCTCTGAGCTCAGCGGGGCTGTGGGATGGCCAGGCGTGACGGCATCACGTGCTCTGCTGGCCCGCGCTCGCCCTCGGCAGATGGCTTTGAGCTGCTCCCCATCACCCAAGGGTGACAAATCTGTGACAAATCTGCTGGCGCTCGACTGCGTCCACCCAGGGGTCTAAGCATGTCAAGACCCCCAGGGAGCTGCTGGTGGTCCGGCTTCACGCTGCCTTTTCCCTTCCTGCCGTGCCAGAGCTGCTTGCGGGTGTAATCCTGACCCCAGACCCAGGTCTCGAGCAGCGTTTGGTGTTCCTGAGCTGGGGGATATGTGTAACCTGAGCATCCAACCTGCACCCATCCTTCCCCTGAAACTGTGGGAGAAGCACCCCTGGGAGCATCGGGTGCATCCCGGACCCTCTGCAGCACCGTCACCCCGGGGCAGCTCGTGATTAAATCCCTGCATGACACCGTCAGCCCTTCCTCCGTTTATATTAGTGAATTAGGGATTTTGTTTTCATTCCTGGCCTCTGTTTACATTCCTTGTATCCTAGCTTAATTCTTCCAAAACTCCAGAAGCAACAGCATCCAATACATGACACCCTCTGAAAGGTCAGGAACAAGGAGGCATCTGCCACGGGGAAAGGCTGAAGTTTGGAAAAAATGACCATACGTGGGAAAACCTACAGTAAACTGCTGGGATGAGTTCAAAATGTAAGGGAGGAAGGTCAGGCAGCCGGTGAGTCGGTAGCACAGGCTCACGTAGGGTTTGGAGGCGTCGGGGTGAAAGCTTGATCTGGGACTCAGATGCATGGATGGAAGTTAAAGTTAGTTACTTGTAGGTTTTTCTATTTAAGCGGTGCACGAAGGCTTGCCTGGTTCAGCCGTGCAGCTTGGGGTCATCCTCACGCAAGCCGCAAGGGCACGGTCAGTGCAGTATCCTCCTTATCCAGATTTTATCAGAAGCCTATCCAAGGATGTCAGTTTGGGGAAGACACGAGATCTTCCCTTTGGGAATGGCTCAGGAATGGCTTGTGTAATTCCCTGACCAGATCTGCAGCCAGATGAACTTGCTGCCTGGGTTGAAACCGTCCCTGCGTGCCCTCTCCTTGCTTTTTACCGACTCGTGCTGGCATTTGCAGAAAATGCTGATGGTCGGGAAGGTAAAAACCTTGCTCAGGGCTCAGGTGCAGAGTTCAGCTCCTGGGTTTTGCTTCTGCTGAAGGGAAGGGGTGGTTTAAGCCCAGCAGTGTTTGGCCAGCGAGCATGGATGGTCTCCAGTGTGCAGAAGCCTTAGTTTGCACCTTGACACTTTTCTTGGAAACTGTCAGGCTTGCAGAGAAAATATGAGGTTTTTTTGGTCACAAACTTCTGACATCTGAGCCACGAGCAGAAACTTTTCTCAGGAGCCAGACTTTTTCAGGGTCGGAAGCTGAGGGCTGCCCTTCTCCACCAAAAGCTGTTGCTTTGCTCTGTTTTCAGAGGAAAACTGTTTTGTTTCTCACTTTCTCCACCAATTTATTCCTGGCTGCCGGAGGGCCCTGAGGGCTCGATGCCGCTCTCATCGGGTTGGTTTTGCAGCACGGTGGGAGGCCCGATTAACCGGTAGGGACGGATCCTGCAAGCACCTGCAAAGCCCAGCATCCTGGCTCTGAGCACCCCGCTATCCCTACCTCCCCCAGCAAAACCCAACGTAAAGAAAACCATCCCAAGGGCTCGCTGAGAGCCAGGCAGAGCTCGCAGCAAATCTTTTCCTACCGCCGGTCCAAGCTCCTGCGTGGGGACCGGCTGTTTGTTTGCGGCCACGCCGGTCTCTATTGGAGATGCTTGGTGTGTATCGGCTCCGCGAGGAAGCGGTGCTGCCAGCCGGTCCACGTCCCCGGCGATGCTCATGTGCGAAACCGCTCCCCTTGCCGCTGCATTCGTTGCGGTCAGCAGCTGGGAGATGGGGAAAAAAAAAAAAAAGAAAATAAAAAAATAAGAAAGGAACCCGCCTTCAGCTGCCTGAGTTTGTGTTTCACCCCGTGGCAGCACGTGTGGGTCTCCTCGGCTGCCCCCGGCTCCGCGCTGCTGCAGGCAGAGATTCTTTGGAAAGTGCTGCCTGGGCTGGATGAAACAGCGCTGATATTGGAGCGGGATCCAAAAATGAAGTGGGAAGGCAGCTCTTAATATGCGCCCAGCTTTTTTCTTTTTAAAGGATTAATATCATATGATGAGTACATGAAAATTATCTTCTGCAGGCTTTTTAGCCATTAAGGAGCCCTGCTGCTGAGTTTTCTGCCGGATGTCATGGGATGTCCCCATAACAGCTTTTTGCAAGGGGTTGAAATACTATTATTTCCTTGTTTTTTGTTTTCCCAGCCATCACTTGCACTGACAGCTGTTTACATTTTGGAGGTACTACATCAACGTTATCACAGCACAGCTCTTCTCCTTTGAACCCTTGGCATTTCTTGCTCATGCAAAGGGGCTCATTAGGATGTCCGAGGGCGAGCGCTGATAACTCAGCAGAGGAGGGGTCTGCAGAGCGATGCAGCCACATGAGTGACCGTATAGTTTAAACCAGTTTTGCAGAAGATCAGTCGAGTAAGACCCCGCTCCCCTGCTATCCCAGTCGGGTCTGATTTAGACTAATGAGAAACCCCCAGGGATTTGCAAGCCGCTTGCAGACAACCAGCAAAGAGAGACGAAGCAGAAGCGGGCTGACGGACATCGCTCAGGAACCCAGAGCAGCTCCTGGAGGTTTCTCCTTTTGCTTTGCTGCACAGGAACTGCGGCCAGTGCAGAGAAACCTCTCGAGGCCAGCCCTTTGGCAGGAGTGGAAAAGCGGATCCCTGTAAATCCGAATTTCTACTGGTTTCCAGGTCAGGGAGTTCGAGGCAGGAGGCAGCTGCTGCCGCTCGGTTTTCCATGGAGATTTTTATCTTCTGAAATGTTGTGCTTGAGACCCCACTTGCTCTCTTTGGGGAGGGAGAGATAACACGAGGCCCAGGACCCTTTCTCTGGTGTTATTTTCCCCGTCTTTCCTCCAAAACCCTTCAAGCCGGCTGGCTCTAGCGACCTGCTTCCAAACAACCTCTCTGAAAACTGAAGCAAGATGCAAATTTCAAGATGATGTAGGCCTTTTGTAATTTTATTTCTTTATTTTTTTTCCCATGAAGAACAGGCTTGGCTTCCAACTGCATGGGAGACTTCAGTTCCCAGCGAGGGATTTCCCCTCGCGTGCCCTGTCTGCGGCCCCGGGCCGGGAGCAGGAGCAGCGAGGCTGTGACTTCTGCTCAGAGCATCCACTTCTCAGGGATCCCTCCCTCTGTGCTCTGGTTACTCTGTTTTAAATCTCATCTGTGCTTCCTGCCCGAGCTTTTTCATATTTCCCTTTATTCCCTAAAAAAAAACGTTTTTAACTTTCACCAAACCAGAAATGCATTTTGTTCCTTTCAGTTGTCCCCTGAAATTCTGCTTTTTGCGCCAGAGTTATATAGGGGAAAAACAGCTGGGAAATGCAGTTAAGAACTGAAAACGTCTGTCAAGCAGCACTTTGCTGGTGGAAGGAGCACTGTACAAACACGCTAAAGAGCAGCCACATCTCTGTGCCGCTTTGGATCCTACTGCTGCTTTGATCTCTGTTCCAGACATGTGTCCTCTCCCGCATGCAGACCCCAAACGTATATTTTCAGGAGGGAAGAGGGGAGAAAGAAAAGAAACTGGATCTCCCAGACACTCTGTTTCATCCAGAGTGTCTCGAGCGGAGCTTATCTCCCTCCCGCAGACCCCAAACTGTCTGACAGACACTTGGTAGACAGAGACGTCGGCGTTTGGACCCATCTCAAAAGATCTTTGCTCTCGGCTGGGTGGGAAGAGGGACAAAAACCCCACCCGAGACCTTCGCTTGCTCTTCTGCTTCAAGGGGAGGAGAGCTGGCACCACGGCGGTGGCTGCAGCAGGCAGACCGCTCTGGCTTTGCTTTTCTCCTGGCTGCGAGGTTGGTCTCGCTGAGCTTGATCGCTGCAGGTAGCAACTGCACGTGGAGATGCTCTTGTTCGCAAACAGGGCTTGGGCTGGAGGGCGGGTAGGGAAGGACCTCCTGGGTCACGTCTACTCTATGAAAATAAACCAAAAACTGGATTTATCTTTTCCACTTGGAAAAAGTGGAAGCAAGGCGGTGGCTGGTCCTACCTCCACAGCAGAGCTGCCCCAGCTGGGCTGTGTGGTCTGGTCCATGGGTGCTCGGGGCTGCATCCCAGCCCCAAAGTCTCGCCACGGTCGGAGCTGAGCTCCTGCTGGGGCTGCCTCCCAGGCATCTCTTCCAAAGGATGTCCCCAGCCCAGGGAGGAAGAGGATGGAGGGAGAAAGTCCCACCCTGCTGTGCTTCGGGTGTTTTGGGCTGTGTAGCCCAGCCCAGAGGTGACAGGGCCCTAAATGACGGTGGTGGCTCTTGCGGGGGCGTTGGGGATACTGGCCCAAGAGCTGTGTGCAGCAGGAGCACCCCATCGTGCCTGAGGGTGGCCCTGGCAGAGGGGAAGAAAACACTCATTAGAAGTTTTCTTCCTGCTCTTTTGCTGTTTGCTTCCCAGCCGGGCTCTCCTGGGTGCCCGTGCCAGCGGAGACGTGCTCCGTGCCTGGGTAGGTGCTGGGGAAACTCAATGGTGTGACCAGTTGCCCCAGCGCTGCACGGTGCCCTGCGGCATCACAGCAGCCTCCTCAGTGCCGTGGGCACTGGCCCCGCTCTCTTCCACCCCGGGGGTGGCATCTGTGTGGAGGTGGCACCTGAGCAGAGGTGGTACCCAGCGGGAGGTGGCATCTGAGCAGATGTAGCACCCAAGCTTAGGTGGCATCTGCCCAAGCAGAGGTGGCACCTGAATGGAGGTGGCACCCAGCAGAGGTGGCACCCCACAACCATCAGTGACCCCATACAGACCTTCCATCACCAAGCCCCCATCGGGGCAAGGGGTCCCCGGGGGACCCCAGTGGGGTGCCACGGGGAGAAGACCAGGGTGCTGCCGTGGGGTTGAAGTTCCCGGTTGGCCTGACCCTGCTGGGAAGCCGATCCCTAAAGGGTGCCGCGGCCATGCGAAGGCTGTCCCCTCTCCCGTCCTCTCCTGCTGTACCTCCTACAAGTTTCGCTCGTCCCTCCCACTCCCTCCCAATGCTCGCCTTCTGTCAGGGAGCCGGGAAAGGCTGGGGATAAGGAAAGGGCTCTGCGAGCGAGGCTACCAGTCTGGCTGGCTGCCTCCCGCGGATGCTCGGGGCCGGGGAGCAGGGCAGCCGGCGCTCCCATGGACCTCCCCAGCGGGATGCTCCTCGCCTGCTCCCTCTGCCTCCTGCCCGGTAAGCGCCCGCTCCCCCTCCTGCACCCACCCCAATTCCCCAGGCAAGGGGAAAGCAACCGGGAATAACTTTTGCTTATTTGGGAAAGGTGTTGGAGAAAGCCCAAGGTTAATTAGGCTGTTGGAAGAGTCTTGCCGGGAGCAGGAGGGAGGGAGCGAGGCGGGTGCCTTTGAGGCAGGCAAAGGGGAGTTGAAGGGGATGCAGATCTTTGATGGGCTCCCCAGGAATGAGCGGGCGGGCAGCGCGGCGTCCTCCCGGCCCCCCTCCTCGGCTGGGCTGCAGTTGGAGCGGGATTAGTTAGTGTTTTTCTGCAGCATCAGACGGTGGGGGAAAAAAAAAGCCCCCCCAAAATAAAGCCAGACCCTTTTACCTAGGGTTAACTTTTGTGACCCACAGGTGGTTTGTCCCGTTGCACATGAGGGGGCTGTGCAAAAGAAAAGTGCTTGGGGTTAAATAAGTTAAGAGAGGTTTTAGGCAAGCGTTTGGTTTCAGGAGGCGAGCCCGCAGCTTCCCCCCCATACGGCTCAGTGCATGCGGGACGAGCCCTGCCGGGAGCTGGGGCGGGAGGGGGAGGTTTATGCTTCTTGCTGGCCCCTCGCCGGCATGCTCGGGCTTTCTTCTTGCAGAAAGAGACTCCCCGGCAGCGGTCATTTTTGCTGCAATTACATCTGGCATCCTCCTGCACGCAGCCCAGGCTCAGAGCAGCCAGGCTGGGACCGCTCGGTGCTGCAAAGGGGAAAAAAGAGCCTTTCCCTGCTACCAGGAGCACTGCCACCGGCTCACGCCTCCCCGCCAGCCTGCAGCGCTTCTGCCGCTGCAAACATTTCTAAACATCCTGATGGAAAAGCACGCCAGGGTGGTGGGTTTTTTTACTACTTTTATTTTTTTTTCCCCCTTTCTAATTGCACTGTTGCTTGATCCTTTAAAGCAAGCCGCAGCGGAGCTGCCTTTCTTTGCTTAATAGGGAACATGTGTGTGCGCCTTGCATGGCGGCGGCGAGCGTGGCGGGGCGCGGGGCTGCCTGCGTGGAACTGCCGGGGCCGATCGCTCTGACACCGACATGGTGGCACAGCCTCGGCCGTGCTTACGTGGGCAACCGAGCCCATGGGGTGAACACCCCTTAAAGAGATGCTGCTCGTGGATATATATGATGGTTATTGCAGAGTGTAGTTGGGGGATGTGGCAAATCGGCGATTCCACCTCGGGCTGAACAGAAATCCTCCGTGTGAGCGTTTCTGCCCATGGGGGTTTCTGCCTGCGCCTGGCGTGGCCGGCGATGGCAGCGGTGCTGCAGCAAACGTGAGCCATGTGCCGGCAAGAAGGGTTAATGCTTCCAGCGCTCCATGGTGGTCTCTGGACTGGGATGCGTTGTGGCTACTGGTCAATATATTTTGCTGAGGACTGTGCTGGTGTTTTGCCATCCGGACTAAAAGCAAGTTTGCACGATGTGCGGGATCCCCTGGGGCCCTGGGCTGAGCTGAGGGTGCTGGGTTGGGACGTGCATCCTTGGGGATGGTCCCTTCGCCGTGCAGGCAGCGCTGCCTGTCCTGGCACAAACCCTCGGGTGCTTTGCCCGAGGGAAACCCCGCTCCTGGCTCCGGGGGAATCTCCTGCCCATGAGCTCTGTCCCTGCTCTTGCATCGTCCCACAGGCTGGGAGTCCCCAGCAGCACTCCAGCATCCCTGGTGATTGCCTGGCGATTACTCAGTGCCAAGGGAGGAGGCAGGCGATACCAGCACTTGGCAGCTGGTCCCCTTCCAGCAGCTACCTTGCAGGGCCAGGGACCCCAGCACCATGCCTCTGTGCACAGCCTGTCTTGGGGACAACCCAAGGTGTCCCTGAACTTTGGATCCGGCCAGCTCCTCTTCCCCGAGGCTTCAGTGCAAGCAGGGCACAGGTCTGGGCCGAAAGCGGGAGAGCCCAGCCAAGGGGTGCTGAGCCACGGCTTGTTAAAATAAATGTATTCAGTGGCCGCGGATCGCCCGGTTGCTTGCTGACACCATGCGCTGGCAGGGAAGCTGCGACTTCCAGAAGGATCCGGGGAGGATGCGCTGAGATGCGATAACTTCCCTTGTGTCAGACCATGCGTTTGTTTTCCTTCGCCGGTTTGGTTTTCCAGAGAAGGTAGTCAGCTCCTTCCCTCTCTAAAGGGCCACCAAATGGTAAAACCATTGTGCTTGCTCCATGGGGCATGTTTGGGATTGTCCAGGTGGGTTCCCAAGGGACTCCCCAGTCCAGGCTTTGACGGTGGGTGCTTAATTTTGGGTGGCTGCACAGCCCCAACAGTGGGGCTGAGTGGGAGCCCACCTACCAGCTGGCCATCCACTGGGCAAGGTTTGGCCAGGGAAGGTCTGATAAACAACCCCCCCGAGGTGCACGGGGCTCTGAGAAGGCAACCCCCCCCACGACCCCCACAACCCATCGCTTTCCTGGCATCTCCCTGGGAAAGGGGCGGTCAGAGACCTGCCGCTATTTATTCCTGATGCCGTTTGCGTTATCGCTAATGAATGCGCTGCAAATGAATAATCAACGCGTTCCTTAGGGCTGCAAAACATGGCCATCAAACAGCTCCTCCCCAGCTTTTGGGGGGCCAGAAAGCTGGAATTATGGAAGCACAAGGTACGTGTGTAGCTAACACCCCAGGGCTGTTTGTCAGAGATTTTGTGGGTAACCAGGAATGTTACAACACACGAGCCGGCGATGACTGATCCTCTGTTCATCCTCAGTATTCCCTGGCTCTCCATCCACCGCTGCAGCAGCCACCAAACCCCGGGTTGTTTCCTAATAGCTGATGACAAACACTGGCTTTGAGATAGCGACCTGGAGAGGAATTTCGTGCTTTCAGCGTCTCATTTGGCAAAGAGCACTTGATGGGAATTAAACCTAGAGGGAAGCACGAGGACACGTGGCCCACCCTGCTCCTTCTCGGGGCCTGCTAGCTTTTGCCCAAATACCCTGTATCAAGCTTAAAGGTTTTCTGGTTAAGCTAAATATTTCAATCCTAAGAAAAGAAAAAGTCATGTGCATGGCAGATGGGTTGCAGAGGAGCATCCAACGCCACCAAAGCCCACGTGGTAGTGGGGATGCGGTCACAGGAGCCCAGCCCAGCGCCGGGTGGCCAGCCGCATCCCCAGGGATGCTAAGGATGCAGGGGTCACAGAGACGACGCCAGGGTCCATGGATGCGCTTGCCCCATTGCAGAGGTCACCTCTCCTGCGTGGGCTTGAGCGATGAGAGAGGAAGCAGGAGCAAGAACAGCAAGGCGAGTTTCAAAGTGCCAGACCGAGCTGCTTGACCCCGGCACGCTCCAGGTTTTTGGCAGATGTGAGCTTTCCCCCCCGCCACGCACACCCGGGCTCCTCCAGCGAGCAGCTCGCTCGTCCCTGCAAGAAAGCAAGAGCCCAGCACGGCACGTGCTTTTCTCATGTCCCAGGCATATCCTTTTCCTTGGGTCACCTATAGTGCCCCCAAATCCTGTATGTCCTCTCGTGCTGCCCCCAGGGACCCACAGCAGCCCGGCAGCGGGCAAGCTGCCTTTACCCTGGGGAATTCGGCAGAAGAGCCCGTGTGGATCCGGACGCAGGTTCCCATGGGCCAGATTCGGCCGCAGCCTTTGAGATGCTTCTGCCCCCCGTATCACTGCCCCGTGTCTCGGCTTGGCCTCTCTCCAGAAACTCTGTCCCACGCTGTGAAAGTGCTGGAGGCCAGCGAAACAGGCTGGGTTTGCACGATGCAGTCAAAAAAATTGAGTGTGTTTTCCCTGCAGGCAAAAAAAAAAGAAAAAAGGGAAATTTTTCCAGTAGCTCCACTGGCCGGCTCGCGTCTCCTTAAATCGCAAAAGTTTGGAGCAAAGGCAGCGAGCTAAAGCCCCAAACCTCTCACGGCAGCAGAAGCAGGCTTGGGGCATCACAGCAAGCGCTGCCGGGCTGCATTACGGCACCTTCCCGGAGTCCCTTTGCTGGCAGTGAATCCCATTGCCTGCCCGAAGGATGCAGGCAGGAGGCACGGGCAGAGGTATGGGCAGGAGGACGGTGCTGGGGCCCTGAGAGCATCCCCCTCCCAAAGGTTTCCCTTACAGGGAGGACTTATTTTTATTCTTTTTGGCAGGAAAGGTGGCTTTTATTCCCAGTATTGTTTCCCAAATGTGTTTTATTTTTTTTCTTTTCAATATTTGACCTGACAAGAATCAAAAGTTTGGACTCGACAGAAGCTCCAGTTCGGAAAGGAGGTATTTGAGGCTTCCTGCCTTGGCTGCATCGCAAGCAAAACATGTGGCTTTTGGTCACTTATTTATGACAGTGATGCCACTCCTGACAAGAAAATGAGACTTGGTTCTTTGGGTTGCTAAATCTCCTTGACAACCTCTCAAAAAGCTCCCATTAGTTTAAGCCAGTTTAAATATTCTCCAATATTTATTTCTTTTTTTCTTTCTGCCTCGAGTGCACCCACATCTGTCGGCTTTCTGAAATTCCTCCCCTCTGCCATCCGTTGCCTGGAAACTTTCTTGCAGATCATTTTGCTTTTCCAGCCCCATCACCTCCCCCCGTCGCCGCTACCTGCCGCAACCAGGATGCTCCGGCACGGTGAGCGGCACGAGCCCCTTGCAGCACTTCTCCCTGCTCCCCCCGGTTCAGAGACCTTTGCACTTAATGAAGCATTCCTGCTCTTTATTTGGGGGTTTATGTTGCTTTTCATGACCAGCCTGGCTGCCTTTTGCAGGAGGATACAGCTGCACGATGAGGTCCTAAAGCAAAAAGCCATGGGATGGGGGTCCCCAGCTTGTCCCAGTGTTCCCACTCCCCGAAAACCTCTGCTTGGGGCTCTGCAGTGCAAAATCAGAAAAACTCTGCTGAATGCAAAAAATCGGAAGAAAACCCGTGGCATCCTCACTGATGCTTGCTCTGCACCCAAGTGATGAAGATGCCTCTGCGTTACCTGCAACTGAATCTTGCTTGAAATACAAAACCCCCTCCTCAAAAGACCCCCCTCTTCCAGCCAGGTCAAGGGTGTCACCCCACCTCGCGGGTGGCAGCGATGTGACACCCCAGGGTGCTCCCAGCTCCCCACGGCCTCCCCCCTCCCCTTGCCCATCACTCCTCTCAATGGCCGGTCCTGGCTTCTGTTTCTCCACTGGGTAACAGTTAACTCAAAGGAGGTTTTAATTTGTTTTGTAATGTTAAATAAGGTCAATCTACCACAAAATATGCTGGCTCTCATCCCCTCCGTCTCCTTTTTTTTCCCCCTGCTTTCTAGAATTTCTTTTTGTAGGATTTTAAAGCTCCTTACCTCAGCTCTCCTTGGCGAGACTTTGCGGTTCTTTGCTTACGGAGCCAATGTTACAGATTGGTTCCTATGACTGCAAAAAATCAGGTTTATCCCTAACATTCCTACCTATAAAAACACTTTCCATCCTGAATTTTTCTGCCTGGGAAGCGGCATTCCCAGCCTCTCCTGTTGACAACCCCTTTATACCCCTATAAATACCAAACGTGATCCTTCTGCTGCTTTTAAAGCCATCCTTAATACAGATGCCAAGATCTTTTATTTGCATGAACCATCCAGCAGCTCCTTTCTGCCCGAAGGCAAATGAAGAGCCGGGATATCCTGGCTATCAGTATCCGTCCCTGCAGCACCGTCTCCCACGCTCCTTGCTGGGACCTGGGCCGTGCCCCTCTATGCTTAAGCAAACCTGTGGGGAAAATAATATTGTCAAGGAAAAAAAAACTCCTGGTAGAAGCCGTGAAGCATTTGCACCCGTGGAGGGTTTGAGCGTGCTGCTGGCCTGAGCCAAAGTGTGTGTGTCTCTGGATAAAGATGCACACTGGGATATCATGGGCTGATACCTGCTGGCTCTGGGACATGGACCATGGGACGTGGGTGGCTGCAGCATTTTGCAGCCACCAGTAATAGAGGCAACGCAGTGCCGGAGCTCCTTGGCACAGATAGTGCTCTTCCCCCCTGCCCAGGGGTGGTCTTTGCCCCCAGCCGATTTCTCCATTGAATGCACCCAGGGGGGCTGTGGGCACAGTTTGGGGCAGCTCCTCCACCCATGGATAGGCAAAGGGGCATCTCCAGCAGCCCCCAAACACCCCAGTCCTGGGGAGATTCACTTGACACCCCCGTCTGCACTCCCTGCTGCTGGGTCCAGCTCCTGGCAGAGGGAGGAGGTGCCAGACCGATCCCCCAAGATTTGCTCCCTGGCAAGTGAATTGCTCTTGAAGGTTGACCCACGTGGGCTGTGAGCACTGGGCTCCCCGGAGCTGGGATGCCGTGGCCAGGGATCCTGCTCCCGCTGTCCTGTGGGAAGGGGCATCCTCCAGAGCAGCCTTGGGGAGAGGACTAAGCCCAAAAATCGCCCCGTCTGGGTCTGAGCATCCATCCTCGGGGACATCCCCCTCCAGAGCTGCCTCTCCCTAGCAAACCCCCCCCAGCGGCACCGGCTTTTGCTCACAGAGGAGAAGTGAATCCCAGTTTTGTCTCTTTGGTACTGCAAAACCCTTGGGGACAGCAGGAGGTGGCCCATGGGGACAGCCGGGCTGAGTGATGGGCTCCAGACAGGGCACATCTGGCATGGCCACGCGTTTTCTATGTACCCCCAGCCCGTGGTCCCTGCCGGGGTGCGTGGGGACATGCTGGTGGCCGTCTCCACCACGAGCAGCTGCAGCTCCGCAGCTGGAGGAGCAAAGCATTGCAGAGCAGCATCGCCCGTCTCAAGGGGCTTGAGGAAATCTCAGAGGGGAGGAGGGTGCTCTCCTCTCCCCTCCCCGTGCCCGTTCTGGCAGCCCTGGCTTCAGCTGATTCACTTTTACAGCAGCCTAGAGAAAAAATACTTCTTTCTTTCTCGTAAACCAGAAACACACTTTTGCTTTGGTAGCGGTGGTGGGCACCAGCTCAGTGGCCCCGAGGAGCATGTTGGTGCCTGCCGGGGTGAAGCCCCTTTGTAGGTGGGCTGGAGAAGGGGGCTGCCCTCCAGCGCTTGTGCAGCTATGGTCTCTAAACCCTAAATGAACCCGCTTAAAGCTGCAGCCCCGGGGCTGGCTGCTCCCCAGGGGCTCAGGGCTGGAGAGAGGAGTGCTGGGTGGCTGCAGGCCAGGTGAGGCTGGTGTGCTTTGGATCTTGCAGCCTCTTCTCCGTCATGGCTGGCTGTGGGAATGCTGTGCCACAGAGCTGCTGTGATGGGGTAAAACCACCCCTGTTTCACGTAGGACCTTCCTGGGGCGTATTATACAATTTGGGGGAGCAGCATTCCCAGGATGGTTGAGGTTGGAGGCACCTCAGGGGGTCACCTAGTCCAACCCCTGCTCAAGCAGGGTCCCCTGGAGCAGGTTGTCCAGGGCTGTCTCCAGTTGGGATTTGAATATCTCCACGGGTGGAGGCTGCGCAGCCTCTTGGGGTGACCTGTTCACTCTCTGGCCACAGTAAAAAAGTGTTTTCTCCTCCCCTCTCAGCACCTTGGCTGATGGGATCCTTCTTTTCTCTCCCCAGGGTTCAGTGACACCTTCAACATTGACACCAAGAGGCCCAAAATCATAGCTGGCTCTAAGGAAGCGTATTTTGGCTACACGGTGCAGCAGCATGACATCGGAGGGAAGAAATGGTAAGTGAGCTCTGCGCCGGGCTCTGAAGAGGAGGGGATCTAAAGCCACCTACCCAAAATGCTGAATATCTCCTCCTGCTCCATCCGACCACTGGTTTGGGGTGGGCAGTGCTGCGGCTCCAAGGGAAACTGAGGTTAGCTCTTGGTGATGCTGGTGCCAAGCCAGCCTGGGCAAAGTAGAGAACAGAAACCCTCTTCCTTTCAAAAAGAGGAGTTTTATGAGGGGGATAACAGTATATTTTGTATTGATAGGTGTATGTGTATGGAGAGTGCCGTCCTCTGGCTCCTGCCCGGCTGCCTCTCGGTGGCAGGTGCCGTGCACGGGGCTTTGCTCCAGGCAGGTTCATGCTTCCCCGGGGCCCCTTGGCCTCCGATGCTTGCTGGAAACCCATCTGGGTTTTGGGTCGAGGCCATTTCATTTTATATAATTTCCACCAAAGAGCCACGGTCTGCAGAAGTGCTCAGACCTGCCTGTGTCCGTCAGGAATGCAAGATGAGACTCGGATGGGCTTTGCCCAGGTTTTGGGTTTCGTGGCAGGTTTTCCTCCTCCCCAGGGCTGATCCCTGCTGGGGAATCCTGCACAGATGTTGACAGAGACCCTTGGTGCTCTCCAGGAGCCCATCTGGATGCTGCAGTGATGAGGGCATCTCAAAAGCCCATGACATTCCCTGCAACTCAATTACTGCGGAGCTGAAGGATCTGCCCCGCGGGTGGATGACAGCCACGCTTAAGGCAGCAAGCAAACACGTAATTAATGCAGATGGATACCCCTGAAATTCAAAAATCAGACCTGGGCTGCCTTTGCGTGAACTTTGCTGGTGCTGGCGGGGGGCATGGGGCTGGACCCTGTCTTGTGTCCTCAAGCTGAGCTGATATTTCACTGCAAAGAGGAGCAGGGAGGTTTGGCTTTAACCTTGGTCTCCCCAGCTGCCGTCAGCACGGCCTGAAACCTGCCCGCTCGCCGCTTCCCTTCTGTTTAATGGAAGGTCGGGGCCAGCTGCCCAGGCATGCTGCGGTGAGCCTTTCCGCTGTCTCTGAGCCCCGATTTCCCGCAAGGATTGTGTGCTTTTCCCAAACGGTACCATGCACCCAGTTAATGGGCTGATGCTGATGCTGCGGCCCCCGTGCTGCATTGGGGCTGCGGGGGCCATCCAGGCTCCGGTGCTCCCAGCTGCATCCCAGCGAGCCATTTGCAATTAAATCCGTGCTGACGGTTTCCACTCTCCGGGTCACCGTTTCCTTCCACCATCCAGCAGAGACCCAAGTTAATATTCATAAAGCTTTGAATGGTGGGATAAGGTTCAGCTTTCCACTGGGAGCGTGTGCTCTGGGATGGGCTGGGAAGGGAGGGGGTTGGCTTGGATGCAGCCCGCGAAGCTGCTTCTGCCCCGTTGCAGAGATGGGTCCTGAGCGGGTATTTTAGCACCCAGTGGACCCCTCCAAGGTTCAGAGACTCACATCTGCATGGCAGTGATGAGCTTTTCCACTGCTTCGTCTCAAGACCAAGCACAGGGCTGCTCACAGCTGGGCTGAGTCTCCCCAGAAGCGTGACCGTGCCAGGTACTAGAGCATCCTCGCAGCGGGACATCCCCGTGATCCTTGAGCAGGTTTGCAAGCAGCAGTCAGGGAGCTTTCTCCTAGAGCTGACCCTGCCTGGGGCCGTGTTGGGGACCAAGTGGTTTCTCAGGATCCTTTTCATCCTCGCTGTCCAGGAACCTGTGCTATGGGACTGTTTCCCAACTGGCCAGCTTACACTTAACAAACCAGAAGCCAGAAATATCTGGCATGGGACACAGCCCTCCACCCTTTCTTTGCTTGAGAATGTGGATATTTACCTAAAGAAATGCTTTTTTTGGGGGGTAAAGAATTTCGGGCAGCCTGACAGCGCAACTGCTCGTGGCCAAAGCCACTGGAGCACGGCATAAACACGGCTGTGGAGTAGTTCCAGTAAATAAAGCAAATTCCTGCAACGTCCCATGCTCGAGACCTGGGTGGTGATGGCTGATGTTAACAGATGATGTTGCTCTGCTTGGCGTGAAGTCTTCCATCCTCATCTCCCTCCATGCGATGCTGGAGCACATCTGGGCAGCACCGTGCACTTAATTTCTAAGGGAATCTCAGCCCAGCCTGGTGTCTCCATCCTTCACCTGCTCCGGGGCAGAGCCCAGGCATGTCTGCGAGATGGTGGAATGGGGATCATGTTCTCCAGGGCAGTTGATCTGATGCTGCAGAGCATGCGAACTCTTCGTTTGCACAGACCTCTGCTGTGAAATATTTTCTAGCAGGAATGGATCCAAAATCCAAAAAAGTTAGTGGTGTTTGCGCTGGCCCCTGCAAGAGACTCCGGCTCCGCAAAGGTGTCTGCCAGGTCAGGGCTAAGCCCAGGAAAGGCTGTTCAGAGATCGCGATTCTCCAAAGCAGATAAGGAGTGGGAACCGAGTGTCTTTGTTTGCCATCACATTCCTCCCTGCCTCTGCTTCTGGAGGATATCCCTTCTCCATATCTCATTTCATCCTAAACATCCCAAAAGTCTCCCCTGGGAGGAGAGCAGCGTAACTGGATGCTAATGGCGCGCAGGCGCCTTGCTGCAAGGTGCTCGTGTGCCGCCGTGCTCCCCAAATGACAAAATGACATCCGTGGGTGATGGGAAACCCTCCCGGGCCCGCAGCTGAGCCTTGCTCCCGCGGAAGGACCGTACTCACCCACCCCTGGGCAGGGGATGCAGGGCACGGATGGGGCTGAGCCTGTCCCATCCCTCGGCCCATCTTGCAGAGGTCCTGGCCAAGGCATTTATGAAGGATCCCGTGCAATTCCCTCACACCCCTCGGGGTTTGGTTTCCCTGCCAGGCGGGGACGGCAGCAGTAGCTAAGCCGTTGGGTGTTCAGTGCCTGCACGGGTGGTTTTGCTGCTCTGCAGAGATTTCTGCCCAAAATGAGCCCTGCGGAGATTGGTGGAAAAAATACTCTTTTTTTTTTTCCATATTTTCAGCCCAATTGTAGCTATAGGTGCTGTTTTAGGCGTGATCCTGGCTGCACCTCGGCAGAGGGACTGCAATTCCTGTGCCATTTGGGGGCTCTTACGCTTTTTTCCTCATGCCTTTGAGCTGCCACCATCAGTGATGGGGTGGTCAAGGGCTGGCTTCCCTGCCAGCCCTCCCTTCCCAGCGAAGGGAGGATTTTTCCTCCTTTCCCAGCAGGACACTGGAGCAAAGACCAGCTCTGGCTCGTTTTGGCCCTTCTCACATCTCTGCTGCCAACATCGGGCAGCACACAGCTGTAGTTTTCTCTTCTGTTGGTTCCTCTGCATGAAAAAAACGGATGTGCTCTGCACAGAATAAGTGTACGTATATACATAAGTACAGCATCTACTGGAATATGCAATTATGTAGTACAAAATGTCTATTAAATATGTGTACACAGTTAAAAAATGAAGCCACCATGACTCACTCTGGTTAAAGGATAAATGACTGAACAACCAAAACATCTATAGTATAAACCATGGACGTACAGAGAGAGCAGGATAATAATTGTGCCGAGCCTTGGCCAACCCCAGGAGCTGGCAGGAGGCAGAAGAAATGGAGATGCTAGGATGAAACCCCAGCTGCTGGTAAGGCAGAAGCCAGACAAGCATCCTTGAATACCGGCCCTGAGGAGTTCAATAAAATCCACTGAAATACAGAAGAGCTCAGAGAAACTAAATGGTTATCTCAGAAGCGTGGATCGTATAGGAGCAATGATTATAGCAACGTGCAGAGACCTGGCTGCCAAATATCAAACGTGGAATCTGAGGACTTTGGCACCTATCCTTCAGTCTGAGCCTTTTAATGCTGCTTTTGGCTAGTGTGGATGGTTTTAGAAGGGTTTCAAAGCAGCTTTATATATATGTGTGTGTGTGTGTGTGTGTGTGTGTGTGTGTGTGTGTGTGTGTGTGTGTGTGTGTGTGTAAAGGCCTATCTGAGTGTATACAAACCTATATATAATACTCTCTAGGTATATTTTTAGTTGTGACTATTTCCCTTTTTCTAACATTCTGAGGAAGGAGCCAGATCATTTGCACATGGGGGCTGTAACTGCAGCCTTGATAGTGGAAAATCTGGGAGGAAAGAATTCAGATTATTAAACTCCAGGGGAAAAAACGCTTGGATATATACTGCTCGAATAGCTCATCGATTCGTGGGGCGGCTTTTCTCCGCTCACCGTCTTCCAGAGCAGCGAGTGGCTTTCAGGCCTCCCTCTCAACACTTTCTCTCTCTTTTTCATTAAGCTGGAGGTGCAACCCAAGTGCCTTCTCCAAGCATGTGAATGGAAAAAATGACAACAGGCTACCGAAACTCATCCTAACGTGCAACGTAGCTTCGGACAGTGGCAGTCAGGCAGCGGCTGCCCTGCCCTGGAGCCCTCCCGGTGCAGGCAGGGCAAGCCGTGCCCGGCGTTACAGGCTCTGAGCATTCCCAGTCCCCAGGACTGGGCATCTTGGGTGAAACCTGGGGGAAATGGGAGCTCCCCGTGCTGCTGTGCCTGGGGCAAAGTGGCCTGGCAGGAGTTTTGGTAGAAGGAGAGGGAGTTACTGTAAGGGCAGAGGTGATCATGGTGTTGACCTGAAGTGGTGAGTTGGCTTGGAGCTGCTCCTCTGCCCCAAGTCACGCTTGGTTCATGCCATTTTGCGGGTATTTAAAATGTGACTCACATGAGTCCAGGCAGGTTTGTTGCTGTGGATGGATTTATTGGGGCAAAGTAAGTGTGTTCAAACATGCAAAGAGTTTCCACAAATGAACGTGAGATGTATGTCCCTCAAATGTGGAAGCTCCCATCCCCATGTGTGGTCTTCTCATGCTGCACATGGATGTTTGTGGCAAACACAAACTGGAATCACATTGAGTTTGGGGGAAAAATGTTCTTAGAGGTCCAAGATCAGGGGGAAAAGGGGAAAAAAGTTCCTTCCATCTTTCATCTCCCCTCTCCCAATTGCTTTTCTTGATTGCTCCCCATCATCCCATGAGCCAGAGCTGCATCACTCCCTAAGGAAGGACTAAAGGACCCGTTCCCTCCTCCCACACGTGCACGGGAGGACACGCCAACCACCGCCCTCAGCTTTCCATCACCACCAGACGCTCCAGTACCGAAGCAGGAGAGGGAAAGGGGCCCGGGGGTTGTGCCTCCATGGGGCAGATGGCAGCAGCCGTGATGCTCCACGCAGCGAGTGCCGGGACTGCTGCCCCGCGCCGGCTTGTGTCTGCGGATTGCAAGTTTCCAGCTATGCAAAAAATGAAGCTTGAGAAGAACTGGCTGTGGAAGGAAAGGCCTGGGAATAAACATCCATTAGCCTTCAGAAGCCGTAAAAATAATAAATATAGCATTCCCGAGCTGGCTGAGGCCGGGGCTTCGTTGATGCTGCTGGGAAGGTGGCACGGCTGGGGAGTGGGTCCCTGACCGCGCCGGCAGCCGGATGGGCTTCAAGGGCTGCAGGTTTAGCGTTTGGGATGCTGGATGCTCTCTAGCTGCTCTCTCCCTCCTGAGCTCGTTTCTCGTGCTGTCCTGACCCTGCTTTGCAGCAAAGGGGTGCTGTGAAGCCCTGGTGCAGGGTTTGGCCCCCTTGAACCCCCCCTGTGCACAGTTCCCCGCTGCCCTCAGCAAGAGCTCATCCTTGCAAGCACCCCAGGGCTAAGCCCCGCTTCCAAGGGTGCCTGGAGGGGGGCAGCCCTGAGCCCCCATCCCCGCGGCTGCTCCAGGAACAGACATGACGTTTCCAGTCTGAGCACGGCCAAAAGGAAAAGGAGGAGGGAGAAGAGAGAAAAATCTGCTCGGTGGATTTAAAGCTATAATTGTGCTGATCTGGAAAAACAGTTAAAGGGTTTGCTATTTCCCTACTACTGCGAAAGGCTTTCTTGGCTGAAATTCTCCTGTGGTTTGGCCAGTACCCGAGCGCTTGGATTATTTTGGTGAAAGGGTACATAACTGCAAAGCATTCCTCCGGCGCGGGGATAATGTCTGCTCCCGGCTCTCCCTCTCACCGCGCCGGGGCTGGAGGCACAGGCTGGCCGCAGGGTGCGGGATGCTGTAGCAGCCCACCCCATCTCCCATGTTCAGGGGTTGTCCCTTTTTTGGCACAGTATGGCCTTTTTTTCCCAGACAATCTCGTAGACTCTGTAATTAGCATTGCTGGGCTCTTTGGGGCTGCTCGGCAGGTTGGTCTGTCCTTGCCTGGCACCTTCCCGGAGTGCCTCGGAGGACACGGGACATCTGACATCCCTGGAGCAGATATTCCTTGCCATAAAGCAGTGTGGTTATCACAGACTCAGGGGTCAGTTTGAATCAGCTGCAAGGTTAGGCCCTTTCATTTTTATTTTTTATTTTTTTTTTTTTAGAAAGCATTTGGTCTAATTGGAAAAATAGATGTGGTCTCGTATTACTCGCTGTAGGGCTTGCAGAAGAGAGGGGCTCGCAGGAGGATGTCCCTTTGCAGACAAACCCAGGCTGCACTCCGCTGACACGCTCTTTCAGCCTGCTACCAACCAAGAAGAGGAAGGAAAAGGTTTGCCGCCCTGTCCAGCAAAAAAGCAAAACTGTACTCAGTATTTTTTTCCGCAAGGGACCCAACGGGAGGCACGTACAGAGATGGGGATTGGGGCTGCACGACAAAGGCGGCAGCGGAGAGCAGCTGCCCCGCAGCTTCTGAGCTCCCCGGCATCCCAGCATCTCCATCTCGCCTTCCCCACCCCAAGGGCCTGAAAATTTCCTCGGCCCCAACCCTGCGGGTTTACCCCAGGCTTTCCAAACCGCCGCGGCAAGAGCAGCATTCCCTAACCCACCTTTGCTTACTGTGATGCACGGGTGGGCTTCCTCCTCTGAGGTGCACCAGGATTTTTAGGAAGAGCTGGAGGAAGCCCATCAAGCACAAGCTTCAGCAGCCAGGCCCTTGGTGCGCAGAGGAAAATTGTCTCCTTGGTGTTTTTTAAAGCATCCTCATTGCACCACAGCGTTAGCATCCAGGCGCAGCCCTAAGACCCAGCGCCCCTGCCACGGTGAGACCTGGGGAGGCTGGAGGTGGATGGACACCAGGCTCTGCTTGTGCCACCACAATACACGTGTGCTGCGAGATATCTATAGCCTCCTTTATGGAGATCTCTATGGAGGAAGGGGGTCTTGCTATTATTTAGGGCTGGGGGCTTGGTGCCCTGGTCTCAGAGCACCGAAGGGCAGCTGGATGGAGCTGTGATATTGGAGCCAGCGACCCAACAGTGCCTCCAACGCAGAAATACAGGGGTGGGGGAACCCCCCCAACACCGTTAGCTGGTGATAATGGGTGACTGGGGAAAACAAGAGGCACCTGGTGAGAGCTGGAGTCGCAGATCAACGTTTGCTTTGGAAACCTTCAGAAGAAAGCCAGAGATCTCACGAGTCCTGATGGACACGTGCAGCTTACAGAGAGCATCGACCAGCAACTCCAAACGCCGCAGTGGAAACCCACGGCCGGGCCAAGAATCACTGATGGACCTCGCCTGTAAACACCTCTTTATTACAATATCCCTAAGTAAAAGGGAAAAAATTACACCAGGAAAAATAAGAAAGTATCATTACTGCTGACCACAATATTCTGCGAGTTCCTCAGACATGTTTTGCAACACGCCCGTCATCTGCTATTTTAAGGAGCGCGCCGACGATTTTGCTTACTGCGACGTCTGTGTAATTGCTGCAGCGGCGCGCGGGGCTCGGACCCTGCTTGCCTTCGTGTCCTGGCGCTGGGTCCCCTCGGGGCTGTTCCCGTGACGTGGCCGCTCGGCGTGGGAGGAGATGGCCCGCCGGGTCCTGCCCGGCCACGGGAGGGGTTTGCAGACGCACTGTGGGAACGGGCTGTGTAATTAGGAGCATCCACTCCCGGCTCGACCCGGCACGCGGAACAGCTGGGTAAATTACAGTCGTGTTTATGTTTCGTTTTGCAATGAGCGGGTTTGTTATAAAGCAGGGAAAACATTGATCAGCCTTTAAAAAAACAACAGCCGAGGGTGCTTGTGCGCGTCGGTGGCAGATGGACAGCCTCTTGCAGGCACTTCCCGTGCAGGAGCAGGAGGGGACAGGAGGGAACAGGGATGGGGACAAAGCTCATGTCCAGGAGTGGGTCAGGGTCTGGACCTGGTTGCCTGCGCTGAGCACTGCGGGGTCAGTGGGACCCAAACCTCAAAGCAAGGATGCACTACATCTTGGGAGAGAAATCCCCTAAAACTCACCAAATGTGGGGATGGAGCACTGCACCTGCTCTGTCGTTAGTAGGTTGTCTATTAATTGGGGTAATATGGGGAGCGTAGGGAGACTTGGGAGTGAGCAAGAGGCTCTAACGCATCCATCGGGAATGCTTCTGCCCAGGGATGATTTATCAGGTATTCAATGGGCAAAACAGTCTTGCAAAGGGTGTAACGTTCCCCTGCAACCCCCGCTAAATAACGAGCCCGAATGGCTCGTTATGAGTCAGCCCAAAGCTGGGTGCTGGAGAAGAGCCCCGCCAGAGCTGTGTGAAGCATGTGGGCCCAGAAGCAGTGCTAGGGCTGGAGGGGATCCGGAACAGATCGGGATGAGGTGGTGTTACACGCAGGAGAGAAGGATGGGGATGAAACAGCAACAGCCACGGCCGGGAGGAGCATCCTCTCCTGGGTGGAAGCGCCCAGGGACGCTGTCCCTCGCCGAGGGTGACGGAAACCTGATACAGACGGTGCAAATACTTCCCCGCTGTAATCATCCTCTTCCTCCTCCTCCCCTGCCGCACACCCCAGCCTCGGCTCCCAGGTTGGGTGAAACATCCTGCTGCTGCCAGGTGGGAGAGCAAAGGTTTGCATCGCTCCTGGCTTTGTGCACTGTGCTTTTTCAAAACTGCTTGCTGAGTGTACCCAACTGATATTATTTAACATGCTGTTAACCCAGCACACATCAGGACGGCTTGTTGGTGCTCCCAGACCCAACGCCTCTTCTCGCTGCCAGCCTGCGCTCCTCTCCCAGATGCCCCAAGCTCCCTCCCTGGCTCCCCTTGGCCCGTGGGACCGCTCCGTAGAGAGATCAAAAAAATCAGCTCGTCATCTTCTGATCTCTCTGCTGCACCTCCCCGAGCTTTGGGCAGTGCTAAGGGATGGATCTGGGTTTAATAACACAATAGCCATCAACTCAAACTGCCTCTATGAGACCATGTTGGAGGTCACCCAGCGCTCGGCCACGGCTGCTTGTCCCAAGGATGTTTTTGCGGTGGCCCTTGGCCACCAACACACGGGTTTTGTCTGCTCGCAGTGAGCAGAACTGGCTGGAGCGGCAGTCTGCCCATTGCTGCCCATGCAAGGCAATGGGATCCTCACCATCAGCAGAGCCGTCCTGCATTGCCTGTGCTCTTCAGCAGAGCTGTCTCATGTTCAAAGATGAAAAAATGACCAGAGACTGGTAAAATGATTTGCTCGGGGCTGCACAGAAAGCTGCTGTCAGACTGAGGACTCATTTTCAGGTCCCACATCCTCCTGTGCCACCATCTCGTTGACTCCTCCGCCATTTCTGCCTCTCCTTGGACTCCCACGAGGTATTTTTTTCCACCATTGCCAATGTGGAGAAAAACATTTCAAAGTCCATTCCTCTGTCACGCTCCCTCCGAGGAGCCCCGATCCCATTTAAAGTTTTCCACAGCTGAACTCTCCCTTTCCTGAACCTCCTTAATCACTTCTTCATCCAGTTCCATCTTGAATAAATTAACTGCAAGTGAATTTGCCTTGCAGGAGATTAAGTGTCCCATTGATTGAAAAATCCTGTGAAAAGCATAGTTCCTTCTCCGTTCCTCCCTAATCCCTGCATTCCCAGATCACCAGCTAGACATACCTTCCTTTCCTGATTTCTTTCCATTTAATCAAAATATCTTAAGGCTCAAAATGAGCTTTGCAACCTCTCCGCAATGCACCCAGGAGCCTGCTGTGCCGGGGACGGGGGTTATTCCCTTAAAAAGTCAGGAATTTGCTGGATGAGGAAAGGCTGAGGGGTCTCTGGAGGACCCTTAGGTTGGGGTGTGGGATCATCATGCGTATGGGGCGAGGGGCTGAGCTACGTCTGGGCAAAGATGCTGGCAGGAGAAAGTGCGGGTAAAAGCCAACAGCACTTTAGGGGCAACAGGCAGAAATTAAAAATTATGCAATAGAGAATAATAAATGAAGATAAATAGAGACTAAATACACGAAGCAGAACCAGACCCAGGACTGTCGGAGGTGGTTTGATGGCGGTGGTACACTGCTCCGGGAGGGAATGCTGGGGACGGGCACATCCCTTCGGCTCAGTGCAGGAGCCTCTAGGTACATCCAAACGGCTGCGAATTTTTAAGCGATGAACTCTGCGACAAATTTCCCAGGGAAATGCTGGCTTCTCCATCGCCTGATGCCTTCAAATCAGGGACGGATGTTTTTCCTGGAGATGTGCTCCAGCCAAACATAATTTATTGGGTTCAGTACCGCAATAACTGGCACGAATTAATGTCTGTGACACAAGGAATTTCACCAGATAATGTTTTGACTAAGGGAAAAAAAATACCCCAATAATTCAATCAGTACCAAGCGGCTGTGACTCTAAGTGTTTTAGACACCGAAGCACGGCAGCGTTTCGGGTTTTACGTTGCCCTGTCGTGCTGCGCACGCCGCTTGTGTGTGTGTAACGAAATAATTTCAAACAGTACAAAAAAATGCAAATTAAGCTTGACACATCATTTTGATGTTTGCTGGGAGGCTTGCCCAGCCTGCAGCGACGGACACAGCCGTCCCCATCCCCATCCCGTCCCCAGCTGGGAAGCAGAACCCAGCACGGGTGCTTTGCTGGGCAAAGCAGAAATTGGGTTTCCACTCCCCTCACTGCACAGGCAGAGCAGAGGCTCCTCGGGTGTTTCCACCAACAGCCTGGTTTTCCTTTTTTTTTTTTTCCCCTGTTTTTTTCCCAGGATGAAAGTTAAAAATATGTCTTCAGACATGTTGCTCTGAGCGGTCTGCGCTTTTCACATCTAATCCCTTTTTTTTTTGCTTTTGTTTTCCCCATAAGGAGCGCATGAAAAGGAAGGCGAGGGCGGGCTTGTTTGGTTCTTATTTTCTTTTAAAGCTTCATTTATTAGCCAAGCCATGACGCAAGGGCCTGCCGCTTCGCTCTTTGCAGAGGGCTTTGCCTGTTTAGCATCAGGCCATGGCCGGGGCGGGAGCGGGGGGGGCATTGCAACCCTCCAGGGAGCACGAGGGGGGAGATTTAGGGTGACCCCAGGGTGCGTGGGGAGAGGGAGAGCTGGGACGGAGCAGGGGATGGCTCCTGGCTGCAGCAGGATGCTCCAAGTGGATTTGGGGGATTTGGGGGATTTGGGATGGGAGGTTTTTTTAAGGAAAAAAAAAAAAACCCAAAACATTTAGAGCGCAGGTTTACAAACCACAAAGTAAAGGCAGAGGTTTGTAAGCAACGTGTGAGCTGGCGAGTAGAGCAGCGTCTCTGACAGCTGACTTCGGGGAACACTTACAGCATCCCTGCAACCGGCACCTTTCAAACAGCTGGAAAAGCCTTTTCCCGAGCTGCCAAGTTTCCATGAGAATTTGACAGCTTCAGCTGATTAATCATTTAAATTTAACCGAAAAGGGAAAACAATGCCATTGTCTTTGAGAGACAAAAATTCTGGTTTCATGAGCTTCACAATTCCTCTGCATTCATGGCAGCGTCTGTAAATATTTGGGCTTTCTTTGAGCTTCCAGCCCTGACGTAGGGCTGGGGAATTGGGGGAATGGGTGGTTTGCCCTCGTCATCGCCTCACATTTGAAAGAGATGCTTTGACCTAATAACCGCTGCTCTTTGGGAATATTTATTAATGGGTAGTGTGATAATATTAATACGTGAATATTAATTAATGGGAAAGTCCCAGACAGGATTTCCTGCAGGGGGGGCACATCAAGGTGGAGCTGCTCTGAGAAGTTCATGTCAAATCCCATTTGTGTTAAACTCTTCTGTGGGAATTAAGAATTAAAAAATGAGAACATCACCTTCTGAGGTGTCTCAACCTTTATTTCTTTTCATCTAAACAAGGTCCTTTTCTCTCCCCCTCCCACATCCTTTCACTTCATTTCACATCTTCCACCTTCCCTCCCTCTCTGACCATGAGCAAACGGCCATCGCTAGTGCGGCAGAGGCAGAGGAACACGAGCAAACTCCTTGTACAGGTCAGGGAGAAGGTACCAGACTTCCCTGAGCTTCTGGATGCTACTGAGGACGGCTCCAGATGGTTATTATTTTCCCCTAATTAATCTCCTTGTTAGCAATGAAGCTGTAAGACAGGAAGTATTTCCATGAGAATCCTTAAACGCTGCTTAGATTTTGGAGCTTTTAATTTGGTGAGCAATTCCGTTTTATAGTGACGGAATAAAAGAATGAGTGTTTAATGTCTTTGTAGAAGCAGCATTTAAAAAAAAAAATGCCCATTTCTGGTCTAACAGGGAACATCTGTGCCGGGGACGGTTGCTTTGCCAGCTGCTGGGTAGGGCGGCGCGGAACAAAAGAGGTCCTGTTTATCTGGTGATCCGGCCTTGGACGGTTGCATCCACCGATAGGATTTTAAAAGCAAAAAAGCAATGGAGCAGATTTATTTTGGGCTAACACATTGGGAGCAGAAGACGCCAATAACTCGTGGTTCGGAGTATTTTTGAACTAGCCTGGAAGGAATGGTCAAATTCCTCAAGTCCTGCTCTCCTCCTCCTTTGGTTTGCTGTTTTGTACTATTCTGGTCAAGTCCACAAGAAGAAGTGAGAAAAATGCTTGCGGTGTCCCAGATACATCCTGACTAGTGGCCTGCACCCTTGGTGGGTGCATGTGTTTTTATCAGCTCCTCTTATTTTAAAGAACAGATAGATGCCCAACGTCCTCCTCCACTGCTGAGCTGGGGATCCTAACATACCGCTCCGGGCTGCTTGTAAGCAAACAACCCCAAGTTGGAGCAAAACTCCTGCAAATTCACTTTTTCAGCTTTTTAGTGGGGAAAATTCCTTGTGGATCCCAGTGTGAGCTGCCATCCCTGCTATACCAGCTCCTTGCTATTCCTTCGGGTATCGCTAGGCAGGACTCCTTCCTACGCATCTGTGTCCTGAAGACAATCCTGGCATGAAAAGGTTCCTACCTGAAGCAGCGGTGAGAAGGGATACCTCCGTTCCCCCCCTCCCCGGGGCCAGCCATGCCCACCACGGAACCTCAGACAGATGCTGAAGGTTTTGGTGCCGGTGCCGGCCGTGAGCCGAGGTGGTGATGGGGGTCCCCCGCTCCTCTCCGTGCCATCAGATGGTTTTGCAGACCTCGCTCGCTGCCAGACATTTGTTTGCCCCTCGTTGCATCTGATGGGCATTACTTCCAAGCGGCAGTGAGTCAGCATCCCTGCCTTATTGCTGCCTGCTGTCGTGGGAAGTCGAAATAGTGTTTTTGCTGCTTGCACCGAGTCAGGTTGGGGGAATGACAGTCTCCCCCCAGCAAGGGACCTTCTCCTGACACCTCCCGAACCACGAGCTGGGGACTAGGGCTGGGGAATCCTTTTTCCTGGGGTAGGGGGGGTTCCCACACCTCCCATCCAGCCTCTGGGCACTGACGGACCCCTCTTTCCCTCAGGCTGGTGGTGGGAGCTCCCTACGAAACCAACGGCCAGCAGAAGACGGGAGATGTCTACAAGTGCCCAGTGACCAGCGACACCCACAGCAACTGCACCAAACTCAACCTAGGTACCGCACACCCGCGGGGCAGCGAGGGGAACTGGGCGTTTTTAACACGGTGCTTTTTATCACCGCTTTAGTCTGTAAAGATGCACCCTGTTGCCTTGCCCTCATTGTCCGCAAAAGCGTGAGGACTGCATGTTTTAGGAGGGTTTTTAAATAAGGAATTATTTCAGGTGTTCACGTTACTCCTGGTGCTGAGCTTTAAGCAACGTTAGGGTAAAATCAAGCAAATCGGAATAAAGTAAAAAAGTCATTTATTTAATACAGCTTAAACTGGGTCACTAAATGATCAGGATAAACTTATCGATTGATAATGGTCCCACTAGCAAATACCTGACTGCACATGGCGGTGTCTCTATTCTCCGGGGGATGCTCGGACGATGTGCCCACCGCAGCAGGTTCCCTGGGCGCAGGCAAGTTTTGCTTCCAGCATCCAGCCTACCCCCGCGGCTTTGGTATTCGGGGAATTATCACCCAGCCCCACCACCCCTGGGCCCCATCACTGCCGTCGCAGCAGGAGAGACTCCGGGGGTGCTCCGGTCCTGCAGACATCCCAATCCCATCTCCCTGGATGGAGAGAGCGAGCTCTTTCTCAGGGTTACTCGGACTGGTCCAGCACCGACCATGCCAACAGCACAATATCGCGATATCGGGATGTGCCCTCCCCGGGTTCGGGCAGTGCAAAGCACGGGGGGGACAAGTCCCCTTTGCTGCCCAAAGTGGGACACCCGACGGGCACGTCCCTGTCTCAGCAGAGAACGTGAGAGCCGGGGATTTTCTCATGGTCCTGAGGAGCATCGTCTGGGGTTTGGGGCAAGGTCTGGGATTTTTCAGCACTGGAGCAGCTGTTCTCACTTTATTTTTCATCGTTATGAATCTGAACTGTCCTGGGTTTCTACCAGAGCTGATAAGAGAGGAGGAACTTTGGATCATCTGCAATATTTGATTGATTGGCTCCAAATCTTTTATTTTTTTTTAAACATTGTTTTCTTTTTTCCTTTTTTTTTTTGTTATTTGCTATGAGAACATCGAGATTCTTCAAGGAAACAAATCTCTTGTGTGTGTAAATTTGAATCTTGCTAAAAAGCAATCTTTTTTCCATTGAAAATGAGTTTCGAATGAAAAGATCGGTTCCATGAGCACATCCTATTTTATTTTTTTCCCAATTAACTCGTCTGGTTAGCACAATCCACTGAGGCCATTCGAGTAAAACCAGACGCAGAGGTGCCCTGTGGGGATGCCCAGCTGACAGCGAGCGTGCAGCAGAGATGACCGTAGCACGGAGAAGCACGAGCTGACGTGGGACCGGGGCTCTGCCCCTGCCCTTCCCACGCCGAGCGGGCAGTGGGTGCAGGAGCTGGCAGGGAGCACCCAGCTCCCCACCGCAGAGCTGCGGTCGCAGGGTGTAGCGTACCTGGGTACCAGAGCAGGACAGCGGGGTGTCAGCATCTGCAGCCGGCATCCTGGAGGATTTATAACACGGGCTAAAGCCCCTTTTTCTCTGGCTTTGCTGTAGCGTACATGCAGACAGCGGGTCGGAGCAAGCTGAGGGTGCATGGGTGAGAGCCGGGGCTGCAGCCGGCTGGTCTGCAGCGATGAAGCGAGAGGTTGCCGGAGGCTGCTCGGCATCGGGCTGAGCTCCCTTGAGCTCCGGGTTGTGGATCTCAGTTTCTGAGCCTCCCCTCAATTTAAACCTCAGCAAGAAACTTCCAGAGGCCACAGGCAATGAAACCAACCCGTCGATTTTACCATTAATTGCTCAATTTCCTCCTTCTCGGTTTGCTTCTCAGGCAAAACTGCAAAGGGGGAGCCCTGGGTCGCGGGGGGCTGCATTGCCCCCTGAAGTGAAGGAATGGCTGGGTTAGGCAGTGTTTGTGTCACAGCTAAATGATATTGGCGTTAACAGAAAGACAGGGCTGCCCTGGGGGCTGTTCCCAGTTTCTGGGCTGTGACATGGGAAACGAAAGCAATGGACAAAGATAAATCAGCCAGTAAACGCCTGCTGGCCCTGCAATAAAAGATGAGATGCTCGAGCCGCTCAGAGGGGTTTCTTCCTAAAGACTGAGTACGTAAGAGATGCTGTCTCTGACTCACAGCTTCATTCCCTAGAAGATTTTTCTCTTTCTTGGTTGTGGCATTTAAGAAAAAAAAACAGTTCTTATCTTGACAACTGCTTCCAAAAAAAAGCAAAAGCACCAAGTCTGCAGCGTAAGCAGGCAGAGACAGCTCTCCTCCGGCGTTCAGCTGGGTTCCCTTTTGCTCCAGAGATGCCGGGGAGCACCGCGGGGACGTGGGCTGGGTGCCCGGCATCCCTGCCCGGCGGCTGTCCCTAACTGCATCCTCTCTCTGAAGGACGGGTAACACTCTCCAACGTCTCCGAGCGGAAGGACAACATGCGCCTCGGCCTCAGCCTGGCTACCAACCCCAAGGACAACAGCTTTCTGGTGAGGAACGGGGGCTTCGGCACAGCCTGGCCTCGCCGCACGGGGAGGTGTCTGCAGGGTGCATGTACATCGGCGTGTAAAGGCATGCAAAAACCAATGCACGTACATAAGCATGTAAAGGCATGCAAATACGCCTCTCTCTGTATTTATATATATGCTGCATGCACTGCGGGGCTCAGAAACCACACGCGCCCTCATCTTCTGTGGGGAAAATATGCCAAAGGAGAGGACAGCCTTGGGAAGCAATGATTTAAAAGTGGCAGTTTTCAACCCATCCCTGATGCTGAATTTTTCCCCCCAGGCCTGCAGCCCACTCTGGTCCCACGAGTGCGGGAGCTCCTACTACACCACGGGCATGTGCTCCCGGGTCAACTCCAACTTCAGGTTCTCCAAGACGGTGGCTCCGGCTCTGCAGAGTACGAGAAACAATATCTGCCCTGCGGCTCTAACCCCGCCTTTGAAGTCAGAGGGAATTTCTGTTCTCTAATCGCTTCAGTCCCATTGAGAAAACAAAGCGATGTCAGTGTTTAAGCGAAGGCAAGAGAGCAGAGGAAATGGCTGCAGGGAAGTGATTCAAAGGGGGTTACGTACACAGACATCTGGTAAACATTTTCCTTTTGACTGACACCCCGGGAAGACAAAAAATACCTTATTCTTCCAAAACCCAAAATAAAAGTATCCAGAATATTTTATCAGAACAACTAGGAAGGCAAAATAGGGAAAGAATTCAGAACTTGGCCACACAAAACAAAGAGCTCATTGACTGAAAGCTAAGTATTTTGGCCTAAATTTGTAAATTTGGATACGTGATTTTATTTTGAGGCCTTAAATAAGCTTCCTGGCTTTCCCGTAGGTGGTAAGAAATTGCAGAAGCCTGTCCTGCACCGTCGGGGCTCCCAGAAGCTCCTTGCCCCAGCCGGGTGTGGGATGCGATGCCCCAGCTCCATCACCCGTTCGGTGTCGATTAATTCTCACGGTGTAGAGCAGGGCACAGGAAAACGGGACTTTTTGGGGGGCAGAGGCAGTAAAGGCAGAGCCCACCGCCAAATTCTCAGCGTCGCTTCCCTCTTTAGGGCCAGGAGATGCTTTTAGCCCTCGCTGCAAAGGGTAATTGGTTTTTTAGAGAGAAGGGGGTTAACGAGCAGAGCGTTATCGTTTAGCGAGTGGGATGTGGGAGGTTGGCTCCTCTCCCTGGGTCCCGGGGTGAGCAGGGGATCGAGATGGTGGCCCGCAGCTGAGGACCACGGTGATGGAGTGACCCACGTGTGACTCCAGTCTATGGATGCGCTCACCCATAAATGCCTCCAGTAGGCGAAAAGGGCAGCCGATAAATATCTGTCACTGGAAAATTCAGCATCGTCTGGTTTTCTGCAACTTTTCTCAATAACGTTATAAAATATAAGCAAGATAGAGAGATGACGCTGAGCAATTTTCCCCGCTGAAAACCAGTCAGCTGGCTAAATCCTTCGCGGCTCGTACTGCGGAGCCAAGCCCTGGGGTCCTCGCTGGGGTTTTTGGCTGCCTCGTCGCTGAGGATTTAATGGGAAGGGGAGGAAATACCCGACGTGCGTTATATGGCAAGTACAGGCAGGGCTGAGGAGTGACTCAGGGGCAAAGCATGGCTCTGTGGGAGGAACAGAGGCCGGATCCTGCCTGCAGCAGGCCACTCTTTGAAGTATGCAACTATATTAGACCGGATAAAGGTCCAAATCTGAATCAGAAAAGATACCGCTGAGTGTTATTCTTAGAAAGTTATCCACTCTTTTCTCGGCAGAGAGGATGCTTGTGGCTTCTCTCTACCTTGCTGAACCCCAAAGGTCTTTATGAATGATTGAAATAAGATTTTTTTCAAGCAAATCATAAGAGCAAGTACCTGACTATGAAGAATGAAGCCATAAATCTCCCCTTTGCAAGTGTTGCCAAGGTCTTTCAATAACACACTGTGTATTTTTCACAGGATGCCAGACGTACATGGACATAATCATAGTTCTGGATGGATCAAACAGCATATATCCTTGGGTTGAAGTTCAGCACTTCCTGATAAACATCTTGAAAAAATTTTATATTGGCCCCGGCCAGATACAAGTAAGCCCCTGCACAACTTGCGCGTCCCCCCACGTCATGCAGGGTCCCCTGGCCGTGCTCACGGGGCCCTTTTCAACGTCCCTTTTCTGCCAAGATGCTGTAATTTGGTGCTGCGCTTTTGCAAAATAAACTTTCAGTGTACGGATTTTAAAGCTGAGCCCCGTGGAAAGAACGCTCACATTAATGTCCCTAAGCGAGCTATGGGGAGAGCTGCATCCCACACCCCAACCGGGCACGGGGGGGGAAGAAATCATATGGAAATACAGAAGTATCACCCTGTGCCGAGGCAGCTTGTTGCAGCTGTGAAGAGCTCTCCATCCTCTTCCTATTAATAATCGTGGGCTGATTTGGGCAGGGATTTGTGCAGGGATATCCTCAACAATTTGCACAAATAACCCCCTGTTTGGTCCCATCTAGAGATGCTGTGGGTCCGCGGTGGGGCACAGCACCTCTGCGTCACCCCAAACCTTTATGGCAGGGCAGGGGCGGCCGCGCACGGGTGAGAGCTGGCAGAGAATAGAAATAACATTGAGCATTATCAATGGTCCCATAGAGGGAAAACTGGAGCAACTGGGGACAAAGTGATTGATTTTTAATGGTGGCTGTTATTTCGTGCTCGTTGTGTCGCAGGCCCTCGCTACGCAGAGGGTTGTTGGCATCCTTTGTGATATTTCTTTAATCCCTAGGTCGGAGTTGTTCAGTACGGAGAAGATGTTGTCCATGAGTTTCATTTAAATGACTACAGGTCTGTAAAAGATGTGGTAGCAGCTGCCAGTCACATAGAGCAAAGAGGAGGTACAGAAACCAGGACCGCCTATGGGATAGAGTTTGCTCGGTAAAAATCGCTCACCTTCCTGTTCATTCTGATAACAAGTTTAAAATCACCATTTATTTTTCTTCCCTCTTTCCCCCTTCGCTTTTCCTTGCTGCTCAGAAAGCAGGGGATACCGCCAGGCTAAAAATGCTTTTGCAGAAAGGCTCAGTCCTCAATTAACGCTTTGCAAATGATGCTTTGCAAAACTGCGCCGTCCTTGGTTGCAGCTGGACCAGAAGGCGGGCGCAGAGGCAGACTCTGAAAATGTATCTTCTTCCTGAAAACACCCAGAGCTGAGCTTTCAGCCCCCAAACACAACCCCCACGTCTGCCCCAGGCACCGTAGCTCTTCTGCAGACCCCCGTCGGGTACCTGGGAGCTCGGTACAGCCGCGACCCACAGCTCCGTCTCCTCCGTTATCCGGGACAAGTGCCTGCTCCTGCACTTTTTTGCCACAGCCCAACCGGTATTCCTGCCGCAGATTTAGGGCATTTTGCTGAATTAAAGGCTCCTCTCCTGCAAGGAGCCAGCTCCATCGGTGGAAAAATCCCCTTTTAAAGTCCTAAAATGTTTCCTGAGAGTCCTGCACCCGATTGCACCTCCCCAAGGGCTAGCAGCCCACCGAACACCGCTCGGTGCTTTACGATGCGGGCAATCGGGCGCGCGCCTCGGCAGCCGCGGCGGTTTTTGGCGAGCGCGCGGCGGTGGGAGCCGCGACCCGCCTGGCGAGGCTGAGCAGCCCAGGGCATCTCTTCAATTGCAGCTCGGAAGCGTTTCAGAAAGGTGGCCGGAAAGGGGCAAAGAGAGTAATGATTGTAATCACAGATGGAGAGTCGCACGACAGCCCAGACCTGGAGAAGGTGATTGAGGACAGCGAGAAGGACAACGTCACCAGATACGCGGTGGCAGTAAGTTGGGGGGGGGGATGACACTTTCAGCAGCGTAGGGCTGCAAAAGCCGTGCAGAGCTCGACGGTGCCCCACGCACCCCAATGCAACGGGGCTGGCAGTGCAGCCCACCTCCACCGCTCCCGGCGCGTTTGCAGGGGTCTTTGTTGCTGGTCCTGCTTTTGCAGGAGGCGGTGGGATGCTCAGCTCTGGATTTGGCTGCCGGAGCAGGTGCCATGGCCGGGGAGAGGCAGGACCCTTGCGCTGGGCACCCGAATTGCATGAGGGGTGCCCAGCCTGGGCTGCCTGGAAGAATTACAGCGGCTCCTTGCTTCTCGGTTTGCTCCCGCAATGGGGTGTCAGATGCCAAGGCTGTCGGGCTCCTTCCATCTGGACACCCCTCAGGTGCTTTGGGACGGCTCTATCCATTGTGTGCAAACCCCTGAGTCTTGTATTTCTATTTTAAACTTAGGTATTGGGTTATTATAACAGAAGAGGAATCAATCCCGAAGCCTTTCTGAACGAGATAAAATTTATAGCAAGCGACCCGGATGACAAGCATTTCTTTAATGTCACGGATGAAGCAGCACTCAAAGACATTGTGGACGCGCTGGGGGAAAGGATATTTAGCTTGGAAGGTGAGTGATGCCCCTTCCCACCACATCCCGTCCGGCCAGGCTGTAGCAGGTTGCTTCAGATGTGCTGTCGGTCCTCGGTTTGCTGAATTTGAATGGGTCACACCAGGGGTTTCCCTAATATCTGTTTGATACAGAACCTAAAATCATACTTTGAATATCTTCATATATAAAGAAATGTCTTTGTTTTGAGCGGTTTGCATCCCTCAAGCGTGAGGAGCACAGATCCCCTCTCCTCCAAAGGACACCCCTCGTTCCGGCCACCGGTATTTACAGAGCTGTGGTGGCTCTGTCATTTATAGCAAACCTTTGCAATTTGGTATGGGGATCATCTGGGTGTCAGCATCTTTCTCACCCATCAAACTTCTTTCAAACCCAGCCGGGCTATAAACAGGCAAAAACCACACACCGGCTGCCAGGGACTCCCTGGGGTGACAGACATTGCGGGGTTATGGGAATAATGTGGGGTTTTATGGTTTATTGGCTGAAATTAAATATCAGGAAATATTTTTGTTCTAAATGACTGTGCTTCTGTCCGCCTTGTGACAAGTTTGTTGGTCTCCAAAACTAAATTTATCTAAATTTCATAGGAAAAGTGCATCCTGGGACGAACAATTGAAATAGAAGATAGAGGGCTTTCACTGAAAATTAAACATCTCAGGGGTTGGGGGAATTTTGGTCAAAGCAGCTCACAAACTCCCCACCAGTTTGCCAGTTGCCTTGGTCCAGCCAGCCCAACACGTCTTTGTGGAAGAAAGCTTCCCTGGGTGAGAAGCTTCACCTGGTTGCAATTATGAAGCAAAATCCTCTAAATCCACACTTTTGTGTGATCTTGCAGCTAGGAAAGGAGAGAAGCGCACCGCGGCAGAGCTCCCAGTACCTATTAGCAGCACGAGTTTGTGTAATTGTGCTGATTTAGGGAGAAACAGGCTCATTCGTGGCAACTGAGGTCCTTTGTGCTCCAGGTGGGGTAGAGGTGGACGCTCATCCCACCCCGACCCACCGCAGCACCGCTCAGCCCCTCCAGGAAAGCAAAGTTCTCCATTAAATACAAATTCCCCCCTGGTTTTTTGCTTTTTTTTTTTTTTAAAGGAACCAACAAGAATGAAATCTCCTTTGGCCTGGAAATGTCCCAGACTGGATTTTCATCGCATGTTGTGGAAGTAAGAGAGTAAATGTGGGATTTTTGGCTCCTGCCGGTGCAAGCAGGCGCCCCGTGCTTTTTATCATCACCGGCAGCTAGAAGTTGCAATTTTGGGCAAGTTATTAATCATGAAGCTCAATTGCTAACACGAGCATAAGGAAGAAAACGCTGTCGGTGCTGGTTTATCCCATGGGGAAGGGAGCTGCTTGGAGACCAGTGCCTTCCTTAGGACCAGCCTGCAGCAGCTTCTCCCGCTGCCACGACCTCTTGGAAAGGACGTGCTGGGATGTGCCCTGGAGGAAGGCGCTTGTGGGTGGTGGGGTACAGAGGATGGTCAGTCCCCTTCCACCCATGGGCTCTGCGGGCTGGCAGGTCCAAGCGAAAAGCCAGCAGGGATTTCTGCTCGGGGTTTTCCTGGGGAGGAAAAGCACGCTGAAAAGATATGAATGGGGTGGAAATGTCATTCCAGCATATTTAAAAATCTCCATCTTTCCAGGTGTGCTTTGCAGAATGGTTTGCCTGACTTTTTTCTTTTTTTTCTTTCTTTTTTTTTTTAATTGTCCATTTGTGAGATTCCTCCCCTTTTCTGTAAAACGTGTCATTTGCTGTTTTTCTCTTCTGCACTCTGCAACCTCCAATAAGCGTATAATCTAGGAGCTGGGCTTTTAGGGACCCCCATATGTGTTCTCACACAAAACCAGCCCATCGGGTCCCCTCGTCCATCTCAGCATGAATCGACTTTGCCCGTATGGGCAATGAGGGGGAGAATTGCCTCCACTTGGCAAGAAATACCCTCAAACTACTCCTGCTCTCCTGCAGGATGGGATCTTGCTGGGGGCAGTGGGTGCCTACGACTGGAACGGAGCCGTCCTGAAGGAAACCAGCAGCGGGAAGGTCATTCCCCTGCGGGAATCTTATCTCCAGGAGTTCCCGGAGGAGCTGAAAAATCATGGAGCGTATTTAGGTAAGAAAGCTGAATGAGGCTCTTCTGCCAGGGCTGAATTCATGATTTTATGCTTAATAAGAGGAAGCACAACATACTTCTCAAATGACTAATAGCAGCCAGCGCTCCTAGCATAGGCGGTACCGTGCCCGGCTGTTTGCGAGCTCCTGTCGGTGCGAGACCTGTGTACCCCTTGCTCAGGGATGCAGCGTACGTGCGCATCTTCACCCGGGAAGAGTCCAGTGTCAACCAGGACGTGCAGCACAAAAGTGATTTAAATGCAGCAGTAGCTCAGCCACTGGCCAGCCCGAGTCATCTACAGCGCTTACTGGAATGGTTTAAAAAGCACTGATGAAATTTCATGCCTCGGGAGGAAATACCTGCTGGGTTAATCCGTTCCATGTGCGGCTGTTGAAGCTCCGGAGTAAAAATATCAGCCTGGTTTGCAAAATGAAGCCTCTCTCCGGAGATGTGCGTGCCAGGCCGAGCTGCCCCGTGGCAGGGAGCGGGGTGGGATGCTGCGGGGTCGCCTGCCAGCGTGTCGGGGCTCTTCCCTCCACTGGGGACCTGAACAGCCCCTGGACATGAGGGTCATCTCTTGGGGTGACAGCAGAGTGTCCCCCGGGCTCGGCTGCGAGCACCTGGAGCAGGGACGGCTGTGGCTGTGCAAGGGGTACCCATGACAGTATGTGGGAGCTCAGCTGGGCTCTGTCTTTCCCATTGCCTGGAGGAAGAAATCCAGAAATATTAGGGAAACACGGGTGCATCCTGCTGCGGAGCAGCCCGGCTTGCCCAGTGCCGGGACCTGGGGGTTTCAAGGCTGATTTTTGGCTTAGGAATATCCCCCCAGGAGGGGAATATTTAGGGAAACAGAGACCCCAGGTAAGGCCAATGCCCAGGGAAAGGGGTCTGTAAACCCCGGTAATCCCTGGAGATACTCAAAATTTGACTGGATGTGATCCTGAGTGATCTGATCCAGCTTCATGGTTGGCCATGCTTTGAGTTTCTCATAATTTAAGTAGCATTTAAAACGGACTGTGAACGTGCAGGAACCTGGAGCTGGGTTTGAAAAATAGGATTTTGCAGCCCCAGTGTTATATTCCTACATAAGCATATCTGCAACCACGGGCAAGTGCCGCAGCCCCGCGTGCGATGTGTGGTGTCGGTGATCCTGGCGCAGAAAATAACCCGTCTGGGTAGGAAAGAGGGATTGCTCAGGGTCATTCGCTTACTCAGGGTTATTTCCATAAGGACTCGTGAGCAACGGTCTTGACGGATTCATGGCTTTTATTGGACTGTGAATGTTAGCATCAAGCATCAGCAAAGTCTTTCACGCTTGGTGTCGGACGCGGTGTTGCCGGGGTCTTGAAGGAGTGGTGCGGCGGGCGCCGCAGCCTCCCGGCGTGCAGGCACCTTGCTAGCGTTTGTTTAACTTGATGTGAGCCATGAAGTAAAACACTTATCAGGACGGGAACTGGACTCACCTTCGATGAAAGAAGGGTTTTGCACCGGCTTTGCCGGCTGCGTTAAGCCGTGCCAAAACTCTTGGCACAGCTGGGCTGCTCCGGGTGTAGGTAGGACCTGAGCAGGTGGCTCAAAGCCCAGGGTCAGGGCGCTGGGGTTTATTTGAATGCCTTTATCTTTGAAGAAATCTGGGTTTCTAGCTTCCCGATCTGGGAGGTGGCCAGAGTTGTGTCAGCAGCTGGGGCCTAATGGAAAGCAGATTACCGGGAGCAGGCAGGGAGCCGCTCGGCCGTGCTCACCCCGCGCCCGCTCCCCCTTCCAGGTTACACCGTCTCCTCCGTCATATCCACCAAGCACGAGCGGATTTATGTCGCGGGAGCGCCCAGGTTCAACCACACTGGGAAAGTCATCATTTTCAGCATGCACAACAACCGAAACCTCACCATCCACCAGGCGCTGAAGGGAGAGCAGGTAACGCCGGGGCACACGCTGCCAAGGATGCTGCACTGATTTTTCCACGTGGCACGCATGCTCCTCCATCAACCCTCCCCCTTCATTTTGCAAATTGTTCTGTTTAAATGGCTCAGCAGTGCAGCACATCCACGAGCAGCTGGGGATGCCCTGGCTGTCGCTGCACCCGCAGCTCCGAACCGCGTGGCTGTAGCAGGGACAGGGCTTGAAATGTCCCTGCGGTCCCCAACGGGGAGGGTGGCAGTGCCCCTGCATGCCGGGAGCATCGCTCCCATCCCCTCCTCTGTCTCCTCCAGATCGGCTCCTACTACGGCAGCGAGATCAACTCCCTCGACGTCAACGGCGACGGCGTCACCGACGTTTTGCTGGTGGGAGCCCCCATGTATTTCAGCGAGGGCAGGGAGAGGGGGAAGGTCTATGTCTACACCCTGCGGGAGGTATGTGGCAGCACCGCGGGGGCGAGCCGGGGACACCGCAGGGACCAGGGCATTTGGGTGCTAGCGTGGGAACCGTGTCCCCTCGTGTCACCTCCCCAGGGCGGCTCCGGGCTGCACGCACCCGCCAGCTTCCATTAAACATCACGGGGCACGGCAGCCCGGCCCAAAGGCAACAGAGCTTGGCAGCGCCTCACTGTTGTGGCTGCTGCGAGACTCGAGGAGGATTTGTCTGTTTTCCTTGTTTATAAACAATCTCAGAGGGTTTGCTCGCTGCCAGCAAAGGGAGTCCAGCCTGTGCTGGAGCGGAGCCGCCTCATCTCGAGGCTTTGCTGCTCCCGGCCGGGCAAGCTTCCCGGCCCCGAGGAGGTGATGCATGGGTTGCAAGGTGGGGTTTTTGCAACGTGGGTGTCTCTCTGGAGAAACAGTCTCCATCCGCTTTGCCTCCCCCAAAACCATTCCCTCCAAGGGCACCCCACTGCCCGGAGGGTGGGCCAGGCATGGGGTGCTGGGGAGCACCAAGGTCGGTCCCTCCACCATCGCTTCAGGGCACAGACAGGACTTGTGCCACCCCCATCCCCTGCCCTGGCGCCCAGCAGCGCTCTGGGGCAGGACCAGCTTTCCTGCCGCCCTCGAATCTGGCTCAAAATGCAGTTTCTGAGCCAAATCCATCAGGCTCCAGGGGCGTGCGGGGCAGTGAGGAGGTTGTGCTCTATATCCAAGGCTGCAGAGCCCGCCCAGAGCCGCGGGAGTCCCCATATCTAAAGTACAAATTTTTATGCAATTATTTACGTAGGTGGCTATAAAAGGCAGGGAAAGCAGGCGTGGGGCTGGCGCAGGGGTCATCCCTCCCCAAGGACATGCTGAGCAGAAAGTCCTGCAGCCCCGGGAGGGCTCTCACCTCCTTCCTTAAAGAAATTGCTCACGCATCACTGCATCTTGTTTGCTTGCCTTTGAGGGTTCTCTCCTCTTGCCAGGCTTGCTGCTGATGGTTTTAAGTGGTTTGGGGTTTTTTTGCCTTTTCTCTTTGGCTGGCCCAGCAGAACGACTTCGTTTCCAGTGGTGCCCTCATCGATCTGCAGAGCTACCAGAACTCCCGCTTTGGCTCCTGCATCGCCGCCGTGCCCGACCTTAACCAGGACTCCTACAACGACCTTGTTGTCGGGGCACCTTTGGAGGATGAGCACCAAGGAGCGATATACATCTTCCTTGGCTTCAAAGACACCGTCCTGAAGAAGTACAAGCAGGTATGGCTCCTGGGCGCTTCGATTGTCCTCATCCTTCCTCAGAACAAATGTCATTTGTGCCCATTTTAAGGACTGATAGAGCACAATAAATTCACACGCAGTATTGCGTTGTTAATTATTATTGCCGGATATTTTCTCTTGTGAGGGGTCTAAGACAAAGCAAACGTAGGGTATGGAAAATGTGCTTGAAACTGAGGGCAATCCTTAGCACTCGGTGCAATGGATTACTATAGATAAAATATTTCTCACACTTGTGAGAGATAGTAAATATGCAGAGTAAATTCAGCAGAAATCTCTGGATGGTGTCTCCGAAGAGAAACTGCTCTCACTCCCTGGAAAATTATGTTTGGTGCAATCACTTGGGAAGGGGCATCTTCAGCAGCGCGGTGGCGGTCGGCACGGCAAACCTCTCCTTCGCAGGCAGGGATGCTCCTGCTGGAAACCAGCCTGGATTCTCCCCTTTGCTTTTCAGCGGATAGCAGCTGCGGACCTCGCGCCGGGCCTGATGTATTTTGGATGCAGCATCCACGGACAGCTGGACCTGAACGAGGACGGGCTCGTAGACTTGGCCGTTGGCTCTCTGGGGAACGCCGTGCTGTTGTGGTTAGCTGTATCTCATTTGGCACTCTCCTCTGCCCGAAGCTCATTGCAATATGCTGACATTTTTCAGGGGAAAACTGATCTCTCAACAATCTGACCCATCTTTCCACAATAATGACCCCCTGTCCAGCAGGGCCGTGCGATTTCAATGCCATTGGGCCCTAGAAGGATGTCAGAGTTGGTTTTGCATTGAATTTCATCATTAGTTCCCCAGGAGTTTCAAGCCAGCTAATTGATTCATGGTGATTTGCCCAGGCTCCCTCTGTTTTTATTTAATAAGAACAATTTAGTATTTTCAGATATTGATTAATGTTTGGAAAGTCCCTTGAAGCTGTTAGGATGGAGGGTAGCTGTGCCCAGCAGAGATGGGCCCCCCTGGGGCCTGCCTTGGAAAGTGCTATGTGCATGCAAGGGGCCAAATCCTGCTCTCGGTGCTGAGCTACTTCACAGGCATAAGCAGGAGGCAAATATGTGCAAGCCATTTTATTCTTCAAATGCTACATAGATGAGCTGAGAGTAGAGCAGCATGCTGTGGTGGCCTTTGGTCTTCCTCAGCACCTTCTTGATGTTGAGAAAAAGAGTGAAAAGGTGTGAAAAGGGTGAATCTGGAGGTGTGGGAGACTTTTGGAGGATACTGCAGATGTGTGCGGGCATCCCATGCCGCAGCACGTCTCTCGACCCTTGCTTGCCCCGCAGGTCCCGCAGCGTGGTCCAGATCAACGCCAGCATCCGCTTCGAGCCCTCCAAAATCAACATCTTCACCAAGGACTGCAAGCGGAATGGGAAGGATGCCACCTGCATGTCGGCCTTCGTCTGCTTCACTGCCGTCTTCCTCTCGGCTCACTTCCAGACAGCCAGCGTGGGTAAGCGGCACGGCTGCTCACGGGACAAAAACCCCAATTCATGCGTTGTTTAGCTCTCCAGCCCCAAGGGAGCACCCGGCTTCTGCCAAGAGAAACCATCCAGGAGCTTGGCATGCCTGGAGGCATGCATGTTGCCACTCGCCCCATCCCTTTTTACCCACAAATTTGTCCCTATCCTGGCTGATGTAGCAGGGACGGTGGCTCTGCCATTAAGCAGTGCCAAGAAACACCCCAAGGATACAACCTTACTCACGTTTAACCTCTTCTCTCACCTACACCCTGGGGCCAAGCTCTCCCACAGCTCGTCTTGCCATGGTACGTGCGACGGGGGTATCACCATCACCCCGCCAGCCAGCGGGACAGGAGAGGACGTGCCCGGACTGTGTCCCACAGAGCTCAGCCATCCTCCCCGCTGCAGCGGCAGGACACATCTGCCGACCATATGTGCATGTTTCCCTAATATCCTGGGGAATCTCTGTGAAGCTATTGGCCAGCTCTGCTACTAAACCCTTGCACGTTGCTGTGACCCTGAGTCTACCCGGCGGATGCCCGTGACTCAGCTGGAGCCGGGGGAAGCGATAGCGGCTCGGCCCCCTGCAACTCGGCAGCAAACACTGTCAAAGGAAAATTGGGTCCCGAGCGAAGCCAAAGGAAAAACTCCCACCCCCTAGAGCAAGAATTTTGATTTGTACTATCAAATCCAGTGTTTTCCTCCTCCCTGCTATAACTGTGGAGCTTGCAGGACAAAAAGCTGAGTGGGGTTTTCTTTCTTTATTTAATTTTGCACTTATTTCTACCCAGAAGAGCCACCCCGTGGACGGTGCGTGCTGGGGGCTGATGGTTGCTCTTTGCTTATGCACGTTTTGCATCACACTGGTGTCGTGGATGCAAATCCCACCCTGCTTGGTGCCGGGCTGGGGACCTTCAGTTTCTTTTTGACAGCACTGCAGGAAGCAAACGATCTCCAGTAAAGCATCTAGGAGAGGAAAGTGCTCCAGGGTACAATACCTCCAGCACTGGTACAGGCCAGCATGTCAATATGTAAGAGGCGAATAATTATATACCCTGCACAGATTTTACGCAGTGTCTTGTCATAATGCATTTTTAAAGTTCCTCGTTTGAGCTGGAGAGTGGACGCTTTGCCCAAAAGAAATGTCTGTTAGAAACAGGCAACGCTGGCTGTAACCTGATTTTCGTGATTTCCCCTTAGCGTAGCGCCCTGCCACGCTCCTGCCAGCGGGGCAATAGGGGTTTGAGTGCACAAAAGCCCGTTCTTTGACCCGGTGTTGCTATATAGTGAGCGTAACCCCAGGGAGAAGCCCTGACGGCTCTGCTCTCCTTCCAGCGCTGCGGTACAATGCCACCATCGACGAGCGCAGGTACACGCCGCGGGCTCACCTGGACGAGAGCGGAGAGCGGCACACGCAGAAGGGGCTGGCGCTGCTCGCCGGGCAGGAGCACTGCGACAGGCTCCAGTTCCACGTCCTGGTGAGTGGGAAGGAGGACAAGGCTGGGGTCTCTTCCTCTGCCAGCCCCCGGGGGGGGAGATGCTTTCCACCTCGTGCAAAACGGCGATGCGCCGGCACGTGGTCGGAGGAGCCTCGATGGCTTCGTGGGACTGGAGATGAGCCTCATCCCCTGCGCCTGGATTTCTCCGCACTGGGTTTGATGTGGTCAGGGATGGAGCTGCCGGCATGCGGCAGCTGCCGGGTCCCCGAGCGCTCTGACTTCATTGCAGCCCCAGCTTGCACTGTGCTCCTTTCCACGAGCTGCTAGCCGTGCCCTCAGGGAGGGCGTGCACTCCTGACGCCCGAGTCAGGCTGGTCCTCCTGCTCCAAAATCGGCGAAAACTCATTTTTCCCATTGGGAACCAAATGCCTCCATGCCAGTCCCCAGTGCTCTCACCCTCTGCACCCCTCTAACCATCAGGGTGCCCCTCCCTGGGTGCAGGAGCCAGCGAAACCCTCTGCATCGCTCGCAGGGAACAGCTGATGCACAAACCTGGCCAAAATCAAACATTCCCAGTGAATGATGAGAATATTGCAGAGGCCAGAGAGGGCCGAGCTGCCAGACTGGCCCGGCCCCAAGCCCCGGCCTGAACCACTGTGAACTTCTGGGAAATTCGAGTCTGGAGCTCGAGACGGAGCTTGTGATTTAGCCCAGGAAGCATCTCGCTTCAGAGCATCTGACTGCACCCCGTGCAGCTGGGGCAATGCATGGGAAGAGCTCATAGAGCTGCAAGAAAGGTGCAGCTTCATTACCAGCCAGATGAGCCCCGGGTAAGGGTTGCAGGACAGCGCTGTCCCCCCCCGGAGACATCCCCCCCCCCCAGAGCATCCGCCTTTCAGAGCTAGCATCTCCAGGGTAAAACATTCCCAGCATCATCAGACATGTACATGCGGATGGCTGTTGAGCAGAACCGCTGAGCCCAGGTTGTCCCTGTCCCTAGGTAAGGGTTAGCTGGAGAGGCAGGATGATTACACCCCAAGTATACCAGATTGCAAAGCTTTTATTTCATAAAATAATCACACATGCCTGTAGTTCTGCGTTACCTTGCTCTCTGGTGCTGCCCTTCCACGAGCAGGAGCCCTGTTCTTCTCAACAATGCTTTCTGTCCGTTGCAGGACACAGCTGACTATGTGAAGCCGGTGACGTTCTCCATCGACTACGAGCTGGAGCACCCCGAGAACGGCCCCATGCTGGACGACGGCTGGCCCACCTCGCTCAAGGTCTCGGTAGGTAGCAGCACCGAGCTCCCAGGGTGGCTTTTATCAGGCACTTGCTCAGCAGATTTATCTCTGGATGTAACATTTGCTTCTTTATCTCGGGGCTGTAATCCCTGATCCCTCCCGTGATAGCAATGTGCTGGGCATTCGCTGCAGCCTGGGATCACTGCCCATGTCCCTTCTCCTTGGAGTACAACCCGGGGCTCAAAGCGTCACCGAGCTGCTCTTGTTGTCCCCCTCAGGTCCCTTTCTGGAACGGGTGCAATGAGGATGAGCACTGTGTCCCTGATCTGGTCCTGGACGCCAGAAGCGATGTGCCCAGTGCCATGTGAGTAGGTTGCTCAGAGCGTCCTCCCAGCCAGTATCACAAACTGGGGGGGGGGAGCTCCGAAACCCAGCCCCAACCCATGCTCCATAGATACTGGCATCGCAGCTGGTCCTTCCCCCAACACCACCACGAGGTGCTCCTCGGCACCTCCGCTCACGGCAGGTCTCTGAGCCTCTGCCTGCTCCCTGCCTGGAATGAATCGATGGTTTTTCAGGGAATCCACAAAGCAACTAATATTTGATGCCATGGTGATGAGCGCCAGGGAGACAAATCAGTAAATAACAGGGGGGAATAAATGCAAGGCTGGCATTACCCACTTGGCAATTACAGGCTTGACTCACGCAGCAGAAATAATTATACGCTACCTCTCATTGCTTAAAGAGCTTTTAAAGGTTATCTAGGAGCACAGGAGCCTGAACCTCCGCCTCCCGTCAGCGGCAGCGGGCTCTGGACCAAGCTCATGGCCAGCGCTGCTACCTGGGGATGACTTGTGTCCCGTAATTCAGCATTTATTGCTCTGTGTTTCCTGTAAAGCTCTTGGTCCTGAGGCTGTGACCCAGGGCTTAACCGGGAGAGGGTCCGGAGCCCCCGGCGCCCCTGGCTGGGCTGTGCTGCAGGAGGTTGAAGTGAGCTATAGGTAGGGATTATGTATGGATCTTAGAGGCTGGAGTCCTACAAACAACCTTGGGCAGATGCTGTGATCTACCAGGGTGCCAGACCTCTAATTTGGTTCCTCCTGAAGCCTGTGGAGCTTTCCGAACAGCATCGGTGGGAACTGGATCGTGCCCTAGAAGAGCGGCCGATATGGAGGTGATTTCTGCCGATAAAACCACTTTTGAGGTGACTTGTTGGAATAGAGCTCTTCCTTCAAACTGGCACCCTGGTTGCCCCGCCATTAGAGGCAGAAAGGTGGCTCTGAAGGTGGCACTGTCCTACATTTTGCCTTCCTTTTTTATTTTTCATAAAGAAAATAAATGCCCAAACACCCGTCAAGTCTGCAAAAGCAGATGCTGCTGCCATTGCAGAGTCTGTGCTGGTAAACTTGCTGGGAGAGAGATCTCAGCCAGGCTGAAACTAAATACCAGCTTTACCCTTTACTAATGGTATGGGATCTATTTTTTCCTTACATCCCAGCTGGACTAAGAGCTCCTAACTGGGTTTGAGAAAGCTAGGCACCGTTAGCCAAAAATCACAAGCAAGATGATGGTCCACGGGAGGAATTTGTGATTCCTCTTTCCGTAGCAGCGCAGCGCGGCAGAGGGAGAGCAGGGATTTCCTTGCACTACCCTATGCACCGTGCACATGGAAATCCTGGGGCTAGGGCTTGGCGTGGTGCCGCAGGCAGCGCTTGCCTGCACCGCTGCCCTCCTCTTGCAGGGATTACTGCCGGCGGGCGCTGCGGAGGGCAGCGCCGGACTGCTCGGCCTTCACCCTCTCCTTCGACGCCTCCGTCTTCGTCATCGAGAGCAGCCGGAGGAGGGTGGCCGTGGACGCGGCGCTGGAGAACCGAGGCGAAAACGCCTACAGCACGGTCCTCAACATCTCCTTCTCCAGAAACCTCCAGTTTGCCAGCTTGATCCCCAAGGTGAGGCTGCCGGGGGAGATCCAGGGCTTTCCAGAGGCGCTTCTAATCCCGGCCGGATGAGAAAGCTGTGTCCTAAACCAGAGCCCAAAAATGTCTCCATCTCTCATAAATCAGACATGTTTATGGGCTTAGTTTCTAAGCACTTACAGCCCTTTCAGCTCTTTATTTTGGAAATACAAAACCGTTTGAATTTTAAGAGCCTGAAAGAAGGTCAAAGGCAGATGAAATTATTTCCCTCTATTTTTCTGCTCCAATAGTTTAAAAATACTTGCTGCACATGGCCAAGTTCCCGTCAGGGATGAATTTTTGCAGCTGAGATATAACTCCTGGAAGTATGGGCTGATAACGGGAGTGTGGCCACAGCTCAGCACTGAGCTGGGCGATGCCACTTCTCTACGGCTGTCCCCTGGACGAGCCCGTCGTGCCCCATCCGCTCCCACCCTCCCCAATATTTCACCCCCACCACTCGCTCGGTCTCGGTGCGAACTCCTCCCTTTTCCCAGCGAGGTCTGGGAAATATGCTGATGCTGCTGAGCCCTCCTTCATCCCCCCAGTGACTTCATACCCGCCCGCAGATCCCATGGCCTGCGTTTGTTTTTCTACAAGCCGTGCCAAGGGAAAATTGCGGGGCACGTTGCCCACAAAATAAGAAAAATGCATTTTCTGAGAGATTACTCCAAATTAAGTGAGGGGGAAAAACCCTGCGATGCTCTGTAACAGAAAGCACCGTGCAGCAGTGGTTGCAGGAAATATCTGTAGCTGGTTATAGAAGCATCACGGCTAATGGGTTCCTGGCTGCCGGTCCTTATAAATAAGCAAATTGCCAAGCGGAGGGGATGAATGTTTGTGTCAGGGCCCAAAACTGGAATAGTTCATCATCTCATGGTGGGGATGGACACCTGCATACAACCAGGCTACAGCCTCTTGTAGGGTTACTACAGCTTGGCAGCGGAGGAGGCAGAGCAGGGTCAGTGTCCCATCCCACCCCAGCCTGTGCTTGGGCTTTGCGACGGGCAGGAGCTTCCCCAGCCTGGCTGGTGAGCTGGAAGGTGTTCAAGCAGCAGGAATGTAATTGTTGAGATGAGGAACTTAAATATTACTGCTTAGCTGGTGGCCACGCAGAATAATAGCTCATGTTATCTCTTGGTGCTTCCCTGTGACTCCTCATCACAGAAAAATATTCTTCTTCCCAATTAATAGTGCCAAGAATAATTGGATTCATTCATTCACCGCTGTAGTTAAATTTCTACAGAGGATTTAAATCAGAAAGCTGGAAGTTGCTTGCTAGAAATGCCCCTCTCCAGCGACGGCCCTAGAAATTCGGCTGCATGGGAAGGATTCCCAGCCTGCAGCAAGTGGGGCTGCTTGGTTTGCTTGGTTGTTTTTTCCAAAAGTTAAAGCCTGTTTTGAGCCCCGTGGGTGTGTTTGCTGCTTTCGTAAAGAGCCAGGTCATGGGGCTCATGCCGGGTGTCACCGACACTTCGTGTCCCGTTTTAGGACGACACAGACATCAACATCGACTGCATGACTGAAGATAAGCACCCCAACAAGAAAGTGTGCAATGTGAGCTACCCGTTCTTCCGAGCCAAGGCCAAGGTAAAGCTCTTCCCTCCTGCCCAAGTGAGGCTTCACCCATGGGACAGGAGCCCTCTGCCTCCGGCACGGCTGCGGGGCCACATCCATCCATCTTCAGGCTGGGCGGCTTTGAACAGGTTTTTTAAAGATAAACATTTGGTTTCTTCCTTTTCTCTGTCCGTTGCTGGTGTTTGAAAGGCGCGTTAGGGGAGCCGGGATGGTTAGGATGCTGCCTTGATGCTAGGAGAGCACCAAAATTAAACCCAGCTTCTCCGAGTCAAAGAATTTGACTCCAGTCCTTTGGAGCAATTTAATGTTGGCTTCAAACCGCTGATGGTAACTTCCCCGAGCTCCTTCCTCGCAGGATGAGGCACCCTTCCCTGCCTGCAAGGTTTTCCTTGCTCTGAACACCCAGGGTCCCTCCAGACCCTCCTCCGAGCCTGCCCAAGCCCCCTCGGGCTGGTGGCATCCTCCAAACCACAGCTCGCAGCAGTTCCCAGCACTCGGGGTAAGCCCAGGTCCAGTGAGCATCATTTTTTATATGCCATAAAACCCTTTGCAAACGTTACACGCAGCATGATGGTGGGGAAGGAAAAGCGAGGAGATGCCGCTCTCTGCAGTCACCGGGGCTCCGTGTGAAATCCCACCTGCCCGTCCTGCACCCCCGTGGGAAAAGGGGCCGATACAAGTGGGATCTAAAGATAAAATCTTTCCAACCCCAGTATCCGTCTGAAGCCTTTCCTTGTCAGAAGCTTGATGATGATGGATATGCTCCAGGCACCTCGCTAGGCTTTAAAGCTCCCAAAAAAGCCCTCTCAGATGCCTGTGGCTGCACAAAGAGCGCAGCAGCCCGACTCCCCATGACCTACGGGGGCTGAGAATGCATCTGCGTGGCATCAGGTAGTCCAGGTCCTGCCAAAACAAAGACAAGCTGGAAATGGAAATTTGGCCCGAGAGCAGCAGGAGCTTTAATATTATATTCAGCTGTGCAGTCCCAGACAGTTTGAGGTCATTGCCACAGCTCTTGCAGATGTGACATTTATCACATTTTATTGTTGTTGGCCTCTCTCCGGCTGCCTTCCCCCGCCAGCCGACCCCGTGCCGCAGATGGGAGCGAGCAGCCTCTTGCTGCAGGTCCCCCGGAGGCTTTCTCTTCCAAAGAGGGGCTGCTTGCTTCTCCAATCTCAGAGCAAAAAAATGCAGCGTGCGGGGCTGAGAGCAAATCCTGCAAATCCCTGGCGTGGCCTCTTCTCTCCCTGGAAAGCCGAGGCTCTGCCCAAAGCCCGGCAGCATCTCCCACTGGGATCAGGGGGATGCTCTCACCCACCCCGCACCGCTCCTGCCTGGCACTCGGGGTTGGGTTTTTTTTCCCCTAATGGTTTCTCCAATCTGTTTCCAACTTCTGCAGGTAGCTTTTCGCCTGGATTTTGAATTCAGCAAGTCGGTTTTCCTTCAAAGCATGGAGATCTACTTGATTGCTAACAGGTTAATGGTTGCTTTCTCCCTTGCACGTGTTTGCGAGGTCGACGGGACGTTGCCTGCTTGCGTTGGGTTTCCTTCTTCCATAGCCATAGCTGATGCTAGAGGCTTTACTCGGGGAATAACCACAAGGAAACCTGATTGCCATGGGTTATTACAGGGTGCGCAGCCCTGTATTCACAAACCAGGCTATTTTTATTTATCTATATGTTTATATCCATCATTTTTCTGCGTATGTGGAGGCTGTGCAGTCACTGCCAGGCTCTGCGCTGAGCAGAAAGGGTCTCCAGCCACTGCTGCTTTCTTACCCACCTTCACAACTGCAAATACTCCCAGGAAAAATACCTCCTAACCGCTTTGCATAATTCTCCTTGCTCACTTGCCCTGCACAGGTAAAGTTTTCTGACAGCCAACTGAAATCTCATTAAGATATTTTTCATTTTCACCAGTCGTGGTGGCGGAGAGCAGCCGAGGATTCGCTCTGCCGGGGCTGCTGCACCACTTTAAGGCTGCTGGGTGTGAAACCTCTCTCCAAATGGTCTACTTTTATGGCCTTGGGCTAATAAAAGTTACAGAATAAAATTGCTTCTCTTTGCACTTTGGCCAAAAAGCAAAAGTTCAGCCCTTCCCCACCTGCTTCCTATGACACCCCCCCCCCCCCCCCAAAAAATCAGAGGGGAGCCGGCTCCCGCCTCACCCCCCGCTTGCCCCGCTGCTGTTCCAGTGACAGCGAGGAGAAGGAGAGCACCAAGGAGGACAACTTCGCCCACCTGAATTTTCACCTGAAGTACGAAGCCGACCTGCTCTTCACCAGGTGAGTGTTTTGGAAGGGGACGCAGCTTTTGGGGGGGCACGGTTTGCAGGGTGTCCTTCAGGAAAACCAGCGCCGGCCCCATGGGAGCTGCGTTCAAACAGAGCCCAGTGCAAACTGAGCTTTAATTTGGGGGATTTATTTAGAAAAGAGGCTGAAGGGACCGTAAAATCAGGGGCATCCCGCTCAGTGGGTCCTTATAAAAATCAACAGCAAGAAGCAACGCGGTGCTGTGCTTTCATAATGATTAAATGCACAAGTGTTATTAAATAGGTGTGAGGGCAATTTTTTCTTAAGGGGAAAAAGTACTTATTGTAGGTAATAATGTTCATAACATGTGTTACTAGCCAGTGTCTGGGCCGGTAGCCATCCCACTAAAAGTCATCTCACCAGAAGCTCAGCTGAGGGATGTGTGTGGAAGGGTTTGGGCATCAACACTAACTAAAGCAGAGAGCGTCCTCGGTCCAAGGAGAGCGGGGAGCTAAGGCACGGATGATAATTTACTAACCTGATTATAAGAAAAAAACATGGACCCCAGAAGCACATTCCCTGGCACCGCTTGCTGTAATTCTTAGCAGATTTTTAAGACCTTCAGTCATTTTATTTTTTTTGCACTAGAGGCAGTGGGGCACTGAAAATAAAACCACTTTAATACTTACAATTTATGAGGAGCGGGGGGATTCTCAATTTAACAAATATCAGAATTGCCCTTACGGGAGAAGGGAGAACTTGGAGGAAAACTAACAGCACAAAAAATTCACATTTGGGCACCTTGGGGAGAAAAAAAGAGGAAAGCATTTCAAAGAGTTTTGAGGGCTTTGGGCCACACACACACCTCGTGTCGTGACACCGGTGAGCGTGCATCCCATCGCAGGCGATCCTGGCCAGGCTCCCCCGGGCACCCATCGGATGCCCCTGGCTCCTTCCCCTCCTCTCCAGCTGCAAAACAGAGATGTGCTTTCCCTCCTCTGATTTACACATGACATTGAAACCTCCGACCAGGGCCTTGGGGGTCTCTGTTATATTAAAAAGGCAAGAAAAATTCTACAAAGAGAGGGAAAATACTGCAGAAGCAGAACAGCGTGAAAATCCCCCGTCTTTTCTTGCATGAGGTGGAGCCAGGTGATGGTTTCCATCCAAAATGGGGCCAGACAGACCGCAAGTCCTCTCCTTGGGGAATCTGCCTGCAGAGGGACTGGGGCTGCCCAGTCTGGTGCTGGGGGCAGCTGGGCATGGTGCTGCTTCACGCTCTGTTTGCTCCGAGCCCACCTCGCAACTTGTCATCCTTTGTCACGACAGGGCGTCGAGCCTGGACTACTATGAAATCAGGTCGAACAGCTCCCTGGAAAGATACGACAGCATCGGCCCCCCCTTTCATTGCACCTTCAAGGTAAGGAGGGGGTTTTAAACCGGCTGAGGGACCCCCCGAGCGCCATCCCGCAGGTGGGATGTGCCACGGTCACCCTGCTCGTCCCCATCCCGCGGGACACCGGCACCCTGGGCACATCCCTGTCCTCTGCCCTCGCAGCTGCAGAACCTGGGCTTCTTCCCCGTGGAGGGGGTGACCATCAAGCTCACCGTCCCCGTGGCCACCCGGGCAGGCAACCGCCTCCTGCTCCTGACTGAATTCATGGTGGACCAGGTAGGAAGGGGGTTTCGTCCCCATTAAGCACGTGTGGGTTCCTGGCGCAGCAGGGGTGGGGATGGAGACACCCCACGGCAGGTCACCCCATCCTTTTGCAAACCCCCCCCCCGTGCTCACACCTGCACGAACGGTCTTGGCTCGTGCCCGGGCTTCTCCCTTTTGCATTCACTTGGCTGGAAACACGGAAAATGGTAGCAGCCAAAGGGTTTAGTCCAAATATTTCTCCAAGCTAGACCTCCATCCAGTATGGAATGAATTCTTGAGGGTCTTGAAAGCATTAGCTGTGCCTGGGGCGAACTGGAGGTGCGAGTGACCGTAAAAGTGGTGAGAGGGCTGGGAGCAGACCCCGGGGCATCCCGAGCCTCCCGCTGTCCCTGCAGCCGTGCGGGACTCACGTACCGGTGATGGAAAGAGCCCGGCACAGGAGACGGCGTGTTTACGGATGGATTTGGCCTCGATGGGGGTGTTTTGTATTGCAGTCTGGCAAAGTCCCCGTGTCACCTGTGACACCCCAGCGCACGTGGCTGGTGTCCTGGACAGGGGCTGATTTTTGCTTGGGAGAGGCTCAGCCGCCAGCACCAGCAAAGCCCGGGGGGGTGCCGGGGTTCCCCCCCACTTCCACCAGGATGGGTGCTGAGCGTGGGGCAGGACACGGGGAGCTGGCCACCGTGGTCCCCGTCCCCGTGCTCGGAGCCCATCGGCTTCTTCCGCAGGAGAACGCGACCTGCAACGTCTGGGGAAATGCCACCGACTACCAGAGGACGCCCGCCGAGGAGGATCTCTCCCGCACCCCCCACCTGGTACGCACCTCCGTGGGCCTGATCCTGGCCCCGGGCTGAGCCCTGCTGCCCCAGGCAGCCACCAAACCAGAGAGAAAGCCCCCGGGATGGGGATGCCCCATGGCCACGGGGGAGGACGGGTGCGTGGCCCCTCCACCGTGGTTTGGATCTTGCTCCCCCTCCAAGTGTAGCAGGGGAGAAGGCCGGGGGGGTTTATCCCCTCCTTGGCAGTGACGCTCCCACGCCACAAACTTCTCCCCTTGCAGAACCACAGCAACTCTGACGTCGTTTCCATCGACTGCAATGTGAAATTAGCCCCCAACGAGGAGATGAACTTGCACTTGCGTGGCAATCTGTGGATGAAGTCTCTGAAAGCAGTAAGTCCTCCCAAAGCAGACACGCGGCTTTTGAGCAGAAATCCCCCAAAGGAGCCCTCGCTTTTGAGCAGAAATCCCCCAAAGGAGCCCTTACATCACAAAAACACGGGGTTTTTTTCTCTCCTGTAATTGCCTTCCCTCCCAGGGAGCCTGGACATGTGTGGGGCGACTTTTGTTTTCAAATCCTGCTTATTCTATCGGTGTGTGCATCCAACATCCCGCACGGCACCTCATCGTGGGGAATGTAACCTCGAGCAGTCCTTTTTGTTGTCATTTAACCACACTCCCTACTTGACCTGCATTGTCCTCCCCCACGGATGCAGCACACGGCATCCCTGGCACAGATGCGAAGCCGTGTTGGGGAGCAAAGCCATGGGGGGCACCCGGTCGGGGCGCTGGGTCCTCTCCCATGCCTGATGCTCACGTCCAGCATCTCTTTGCACAGCTGAAGTTCAAGTCACTGAAGCTTATCACGAACGCCGCTCTCCAGCGACGCTTCGGGAGCCCCTTCATCTTCCGCGAGGAGGACCCCAGCCGCCAGGTAAGCCCCTGGGCAGGACGGTCCCACACGGACCTGGCAGCTTTGGGAATGCTGCAACACCCTGCTCTGACCCCAGCGGGAAAAACCCTGCAGCCGGCAGAAGGGCTGGAGTGACCCGCGCCGGGTGTCTGACTCTGCAGAGCCCGGGGCAGCTCGGTGCAGCTGTGGTCAGCGCCGGGCAGCTCCGGTCCCAGCACCACCGGATTCAGCAGGGAAAACCTGAGCCGAATCAGTGGTGCGTGGGGTGGGCATCCTCCCCAGCAGCTCCGGCATCCTCCCAAAGGGAGGGGATGCTCAGCATCCCCACCGTCGTGCCATCCCGTCCCCCCCCCACCCCCTGCCCGCCCGGCTCTTGCACCCAGCGGCAGCAGCGTATTTCGATCCTCTTTCCTTACAGATAACGTTTGAAATCTCCAAGCCGGAGGAGTCACAGATCCCCATCTGGATCATCCTGGGGAGCACGTTAGGAGGTCTCCTGCTCCTGGCCCTGCTCGTCCTCGTGCTCTGGAAGGTGAGCAGCCCTTAAGCTGCGCGCGTTGGGGGCTCGGTGGAGACCCCCATGTGTGGAGGGACCCCCTGGCCCCCCAGCTCTGTGTCCGCAGCCCCACGAGCCCCTCGGCACCGCCGGACATCACAAAAAGCTCCTCTAACCTCTTTCCGCTTCCATATTATTTATATTCAGGGTCTAAACCTCCCGGCAATATCCCGTTAAAAGAAAGACGCTTCCCAGCAATCAGCTGAAGTAATGGTGGGGTTTTCTTTTGTTTCTCTTTAAACCCTACAGCTTGGATTTTTTAAAAGCGGGAGCCGCAGGCGAGCGGCAGAGCGGGAGCGGAGCGCCCAGGGGCTGGAGTGATGCTGCCGGGGCCGCCGGGTTCCCCCCCCTTCCCCGCGCCCTCTCCCAGCCCCTCGCCGGTTACGGAGCAGGAGGTCCGCCTCGATGCCGAGGGATTTGGGTGCTGAAATTGGGTTTGCATCGAGATGAGAGTACACCCCTTTGTGTGAAATCACCTAAACAGGTCCAAAAGCCAAAAAAAAAAAAAACAAAACAAAACACCCTACACATACCAAAAATCCCCGACCCCTACTCACGGCCCCGCGCCACAGCGAGAGGAGCTTCAAACTGGGTTTGCAATGAGGTGGCAGCGGCACGGGGACGGAGGGGCCACCGAAGCAAGGTGTCCCGTAACTTGGGGCAAACTATGGGGCTGCAAAAATCTTTAAAAAATAATATCCTTAAAAAAAAAGAAAGAATGAGGATTGCTCATTCCCGTGGCTGGGCTGTAGCAAACCCCCGGGCTTTGCTGGCCGCGGCTCTCAAACTGCGTTGTATTCGTTAACCGGAGCAATTGGGTGGAGATTTTAATTTGCCGCCTTCTTAATGCACTGAATACAAATGATAGCAAATTAAAGCACCTTAATGCAAATCTCCAGTGTCCAGCTGTACATACTTATTCTAAAAATATTTACCTGTTTCAGCAAAGGAGAAAAAAAATTCAAAAAATTTAAAAAAAAAAAATCAAAAACCAGTTTGAAGCGTTTTCTACAAACTGAGCAGTTTTGAAGAGCTTGTGTCCAGCAAGGGTCCGCACGTGTATTATAATTGTACATACTTGGTGTCACGCGAAACCGGATGATCGGTGCTGTTTGACAAAAAACTTTCTTTTTGCATAACAGAATTATTTATGCTAATATTAATTTTATGGATGAAAAGAAAGCATATGTCCGCTGGATGTGTAATGAAGTTTGTCAAATACTGTCCTACTATTTTTTAAGGATTAAAAATACAGTATTTTAAAAATGAACAGCCTCTACTCCCCTTCTGTGCTAGCCCACTTCCACGGCTCGGCTGGGTACGAGGGGGAGCTGCTCACACCCCTCTGGGACGCAGCGGAGGAGGACGGGGCTCAGACTTTTTCCTCCACTTATTTATTGTGGGAGGCGAGGTTTTTTGCAGCCTGTTTTTAAAGGGATGCCGTCAGGTGGGACGAGTGGCCGGGGGCGCAGCCTTTGCGAGCCCGGGGGAAGGCATGACGCAGAATCAGCCCCATGCATTGTATAAAATGAGTAAAAAGAAAAAAATCTGATTTTTCATTGCTGGCATCCTTACCTTGAATGGGAATTGCTCATGTCAGGGTTTCTGGCTGATTCGGGTCTTGGCTGCCCCAGGGGGCCCGGCTGGGGTGCAGGGCTACCCCGGAGAGCCAAAATCCCGGTGCAGGTACCAGGGCGGGTGCTTGGGGCTCCGTGAGTCCAGGGCAATGCTGGCACTGCCGGCGCTCCCACGGCCCCAAAGAGACCAAATTTTGCAGCTTTATTTTTTCTCCCTTTTCATGCTCAGCCAATTTTCCTTACCGCCGTTGGAAGCACATAGGCAGGCTGCACGAGGACTACTGACGGCGTCTTTCCAACCTTTTACTGCTAGGAAAAAAATAACTAACTGCTTTTCAAGGCTTTGCCCAAAAGCATCTCAGCCCTTGGTGCTATGAAGAGAGTGGCCGCTCGTCTCCCCGTGAGCCCCCACACAGGAGAGGGATCCCTCCTTCCCTCCCTCCCTCCCTCCCTCCCTCCCTCCCTCCCTCCCCAGGCTTTAGATACCTGCAGCACCGGCTTCAAGGCAAACAGCTGAAGGTCAGCAAGAGCTGGGCAGGATCCTTCAGCGAGGCATCCCCAGGGATGTGGGGGGGGTGGGTGCCCTCCCGCTGCCGTCCGGCTCCAGAGCCACATATAAGGGTATAGACATACGTGTGTGTGTACATATTTTTTATGTACTCTCTCTCTGCGCGTGTCTATATATCCTCCAGCTTTGGGAAACCATGCTCACAGGCAAGGTGGTGCACCACCCAGGGTCTGCGTGTGCGCATTTACATATATGTGTTTGTGTGTGAATGTGTATCTACGTATATGTGTACGTATATATGTGTGTGTGGTATATGTATGTAAGTGTGTGCGTAATTGAGAGAGCGAGCATCTCCAGCCTCCAGCTTTGGGAAGCTGCGGTCACAGGGGACACTGTGCACCAGCTAGGATCTCTCTGTGCGTGTATATACATATATGTGTGCGTATGTATACACATATATGTGTGCGTATGTATACATGTGTGTGTATATGCTTATGTATGTGTGTATATATATAAAAAAAAGTGTGTATATACCTATAGGCATATATATGTGTGCATGTATATATGTGTGTGTGTGTGTACATATATACATATATATATATTTCTATACTGTCCCTGCATACGCATCTCCCGCCTAGCAGCATCCCAAGGCCCGGAGCAGCGGCTGTCACCCACCGGTACCCGGTGCCTGTCCCCTGCCGAGGCGCAGGGCCATACCTCCGCCGCAGACGGCCAGCCAGCGTGCGACAGCCGCTCGGTGCCCTCGCGGGAAGGAAAGCTGCACTGTCCTTCCCGGTCAGTCAAAACACTCCAGGGACACAATTCCAATTTCTCTCTGCAGCGCGGGGGCTCGGGGTGCCCGGGGAGGATGCCCACCCTGCGGGACACAAGCCCTGCCGCGGGCTGCTCCTCACCTAAACCGGGCATCAAAGCATCAGCGCTTCTCTGAAAACGTAAAGAGGGTTTGTAACTACCGAGAACTTGGTTAAAGCTACTTACACCGACAGCTTTTACCAATTTAACTCAAAACAGCGCAGGTAAAGCAGTCGAGCTGCTCCACACGGGTACTTTGGTTCACAAATTCACGCTCGCGCTCAGGGAAGCCTCGGTGAAACGAGCTCTCTTAACCCGCCCCATCCGACCCCGTCGACAAGAAGCGGCTCTCGCCATCTTCAGATCAACTCATTAATTAATTCTGCACCTTGACATATCCTGAACAGGGCGGCACAGCCCCAGCCAGGGCAAATCCTGCTGCGAGCACAGCGGGCACCAGAGCAAACGGGCGGGGGGACGGGGCTCGAGGCGGGGGGGTCCCAGCAGAGCCACATCTGCAGGGCCACCGCTCCCCGGCCAGGCTGGCACAGGGCACCGTGCAGCGGCGATGGGGCTGGTGTACAATCCCTGCCAAACACAAAACTTGAGTCCTGTCGTTTGAAAAAAATAAGCGTGGCTTGTTTTCAGAAAACAGTTTTCTTTACTAAGCCAAGTGCTTTCCCCTGCTTGCTGATGCCGAGGCTCTGGGGTAGAGCTGAGCAGCGTTTGCCTCTGCAGCGATGCAGAAGCCTATGGAACAAGTGAAAAACTCAGCTTTTCACACAGCTACGTGATGCCAGGACCAGCTAGGGCTCTCACCGCCACCTAAGGACCACGGTTTAAGCGTAGCTGACCCAAAGACGAGCATGTGAAACGCCAGCTGCAGCTCCCTCTGCGTGCGGTGGCACTGCCCTCCTGCTTGGGCTCGACTCCCCGAGCGCATCCCTCCGGACAGAGGGACCGAGATTCCAGGTTTGCCAAGTGTTTGCATCCCACCGAACGTGGGCTGGCCTCGGCAAGGTATATTTTTAAAAGCCAGCCTGCTCTCCAACAGCAGCTCTCGGCGCTGAGCCAGCTCTATAAATAACAGACCACCACCTACGGGCACACGCACGCCTCGGCCCTGGCAGAGGGGACGTCACGCAGCTCCTCTTTCCCAGTGAACGGAGCACCTGTGGGGTTCGTACACATTTTTATCAAGAGCTTTAACTAACTCCCACAAAGAGAGCAAGCGCACTCTTTCAGCTTTTAATGCTTGAAAAAGAAATTTCCAGGCTAAGGAGAGGGAAGGTCCCGGGACGCCGGGAGCCGGGATGGACTTTGCTGCACCCATAGGCGTGCAGCAACAGGCACCCACTGTTTTTTTTTTTCCTATCCTTTGGCCAAAAGCTTCTACTGCCATAGCAAAAGCGGCAGAACAGCACATCCATGACGCCACCTTCCCGGGGCCGCAGACAAGCAGGAACCTGTCTTCATCGGGAACGCGGGACAAAGACCAGGGACCACACCTGAGACAGGAGCGGCTTTAGCATCAGCTGCTCCTTCCATAGCACAGACCTTCCCCCTCTTCCTAAAGTGCTTTGCAATCCACTGACAAGAAGTTTTATTGCTGCTTCTGGGTAACAGCCTCCTCTCTCTTCAGGTCATCACATATTGAAATCATCCCAGGAACAGCACGAACAAAGCAGAACCTCAGCAAATATCCTGCAATGGAGCCAAAAGCGGGAAAGGATCAGAACAAAGCTACAGGAAGGGAGGAAGAAGCAGCTTTTCCACAAGATCGTTTGGTGTAACGTTTTTTTCTTATTAAGAAAGCAGAATTGTGGGAGGAGCAGCTTCCTTCACCTTGTTATTACCTACAGATATTTCAGGCATGCACGTTTGTTCCAAGAACGGTTTTATACAGGTATTTCACAAGAACACAACACTTAGATTACTCTATGTCAGAAACAGGTCCTGAGGGGGAAAAAAAAAAAAAAACAAACAGTGCAAGGAAATACAGTCTTAATCAATGACACAGCAACGAAATGATTTCCAATCCAGAACGCTTTGTTACACAGCAAGCAGCGTGAGTCGCTGTGAGCGTTCAGCCCGCTCCCCTCTTTCCCCCCTCCCCCAGTCAGACAGACCCAAGGACCACTGACTCATTTTTAACTCCGTGCACATCACGAATCATAAACGTGCAAGCGTAAAAAGGAACAGCAAGGCATCAAAGCTCTGTCTGAAGCATGTGGCACAGCATAACAGAAGACTTTTTTTCTGGAACACGTACACACCAATTCATACACCGGTTAATTTTAACTGAGTCAGCTACCAGCAACTTTACTAGCTAAATAATAATCATCTGGTACATAGTCTCAAGTTGTTCGAGTTTCGGGTTCGAAGCTTTAGCAGTAAGGGACACAATCCCAAAATGGGAGACTAAAACCATTCCCCAGTTCTCGCGATGAGCCATAGCAACTTAAACTGTTTTTATTTTTTTTTTGCATTTCCACCAGCCAGGCTAAAAATCACCACTGTAAATTCTCAGCAAAATACAAACCCGCTGCTTCCCTGATGACTTCAGATAACACCCCTCAGCACACTGGAGGACGACATTCAGGGTAACCATCTACAGAAACACTAACACCTTCCCAACCGGTCGCCAGCATCCACTTGCTGCATTAAGGCCCCAGGCGGCTGAATGTGGCTTTCCCATTTTGCCTGACGTTCGACTGCAAGAGTCACGGGGTTTTTTTGAGTGCAGTAGTCCAACCTACCTGAGCTACAAGCGACAGACACCTAAAGTTTGCAGCTCAGAAGACACGGTATTTCTAAAGTTTTTCCCTTGAAGGAGACACAACAGCCAGCGCCATTGTGCTTGGCACCAGACAAAAATCAAGAGTTACAAGCTAATTCCACATTCAATGTTTATTTATTTGTTGTACAAATAGAAACGTGTGCCCAAATCTCGCCTTAAAGTTCTACCCAGATTGTTTAAAAAAAACCTACAGAACATTCTTTCATCATCTGACAGTTAAAAAGCTGCATTTAAAATAAACAGAGTTTTCAGTAGCCTGTCAAAACAAGTGACATTTTACTGTCGGAGTATCTGCAACTTCTACCAAGGAGAAGTACTTTCTCAAGCAACAGCGTTATTATACAATCAGTTGCTTATCACAAAAGATCTTACGATAGGACAATTTTTTAAAAATCAGGTTTCATAGAGATTTTCATAATGAAAGGAGTAAAAATCACGAAAAATCCTCAAGTCCGATTCAGGGAGGCACAGACTCCACGCTTATTGGAAAAGCCAGTTTCAAGCAGTTTCAAGGAAGACTCTCTTTGGCGACAGACTACTCCATTAGGAAGATACAGCATTTGGAATCCAAGAGTGCAGTTTTACATACTTTGAGTTAAAAAGGTGCATGGTGATCATTGAAACAACAAAAAACAAAAGCATTTTGAAATGTTGGGACACACACGAACACAAATACCCTATAAATTTTCTAGGTATCCATGCATGATCTTTATATATGAGCAACTTAGCTACATAAAAAGAAACCATGACTCTGGTTCATTTCGGTCAATGTGCAAGTTCCTTTTTCAAAAGTTATTCAATACTTACTGTAGTAGTGTAAATGAAGAGCTTGATATTTCAACTATTATTAGATGAACATACCACAGCTGAATTTAAACCTGTATTTCCTAACAGAGCATTCCATACGTCTGTAGCTGTTGATAACTGCTGTTCAACATTTAATTTAAAAAAAATAAAAATTTAAAACGTTACCAACATCTTCAGCATTAACTGAAAGGCATAAAAAGATGGTGAGGTATGAGAGCAATGGACTGCTCTGTATGTCGAGACTTCACTTTTAACCAACTACCACATAATTTCCAATTGTTCTTTCCCACCTCACTCCAAGAAGTTTTAAAATTTGCAAAGCTACTGCCTCGGTAGCACAGTGACACAGGCTTTCAGAGGTGCCTTTGTAATTAACTACCTAAAGCATTTGCCTGCAAATCCCAAGTGGAGATGTGTACTGGAAACGAAACATTCTGCACAAGTTACATTGGGATTCTTTTCATTTTGTTTACAAAAACGATAGATAACGAAGCAATTCTTTTAATCAAAAGAAATGACCAAAATCTCAAACATCAGATTTGACTACAGGAAAATGATGCGGCTTTTTCCCCCCCCCGCCAAGATCTGCATGAGAACTGAGGCTGCAGACCGAATCCAGAGGAACCCAAAACCAAAAGAACAGAGAAAAACAACTCCATGTATACGTATGTATTCTGCTGTCTGCAATTGATGTCGTCCCGGGATAGCACCACCACGAAAGATTTTATGTAGCCTAGTGAAACTTCACAAATTCTTCCAGAGTTCTGGGGATCTGGTTTTGGTAGCTGATGTTATAGATCCGTACTGCTCGGGCAGCCAGGCACTTGAGACTCAGCTTCATTTGAGTTTTAAGGAGTATTTCAGACACCCCTGTTGTACTTTTATCAAGAGGGGTTTTCTTCTGCTTATTCGTCATGTCTGTATGAGCACCAGCCTCCACCAGGCTAATGATGATGGAATGCAACGTCAAGAAGTCACTGATGGGCCTGTGGTATTGGACAATGATGTGGAGCGGACTATTCCCTTCGTTGTCCACAGCGTTCACGTCAGCACCACAATCTAGCAAGAGTTTTGTGACAAGCGCGTTCGGAAAGCTGCAGACATCATTCGTGTGGAAGTCGTCAACCGGCGTACTGGAATTGACAGCATGATGCAGCAAACTAGAGCCATCCCGAGTTCTGGGATCGAGGTGAATCAGGTTATAAATCTGTTTGTTGATTCGCGACTGATCCTCTTCACTGCACTGGGTCTTGGTAGAGATGCAGACTAAGTAGAGAAAGGTAAAAATGTTGCATTCGTAGTTGTCCATGGCTGTGTGGATGTCAGAGTCTTGGGTGGTTTTGATCCGGGCCATGCCTTGTTCTATTTCCAAGACACTGCACCTCAGAACGCTCTCGATGTCCTTGGCTTTAACAGGCTCGTTTAAGTGTATCATCTGAGAAAAGACTTGAGCAAACCTCAGGAGGTCCTTATGAGTGTTCCTGTTGCCTTTTTGCCTTAGATGCAACGCATGGAGCCATAGCTTGATACACTGTTCAAACTCCATGTTATCTGCATAAACAGCCCCACGGTAAATAATGGGGTGAGAAACATCGATATTGTCCGAGCCCAGAATTCTCTCCCGCACAATGAGGCCTTCCATGTGAAGGGCGTCTCTGTCCTGCCTAATAGACTCTAATTCCTGAGGAGTCCTGCATTCAGTCCTGTTTCCGTAAGCTTCAATTTGTGGAAGAACTTCTTTTTCAATTATATTCTCGCTGTCTCGGTACCTCTCCAGCATCGCTAAATATAAATAGTGGTAAGTCTTCATTATATCATAGTTTTCTCTGTCATTTGCAAATGAGGCACCCAGAAGTTCCAGAGCTTCAATCTGGCTTCTCCTATCACAGTCGGCGTGAGCAAGCAGCAGCTCTACAACGTCGGCCTTGCAGCTCTCGGCAGCGACTTTCAGCGGAGTCATCCCGTGGCCGTTCACCATCATCGCCGCCTTCCACTTGACCAGCTCCCTCACTATTTCCAAGTGGCCGGCTTCGGCCGCGAAGTGCAACGCCGTGGCACCGCAGTGGGCTTTGGCGTTGGGATCGGCGTGCTGCTCGAGCAGGTACCTCACCACGTCCGTGTGGCCTTTGTAAGCCGCAATCATAAGGCAAGTGTTGTCGTACTTGTTGGCAATGCTGATGTTGGCATTGTTTTCTACCAGGTATTTCACAATGTCCAGCCTGCCATCGAAACACGCGGCCCTCAGGGGAGTCGAATTGGTCACTGTAGTGTGATTCACATTGGCGCCGTGACTCACCAGCAATTTGACTACTTCAAAGTGGCCGGCTCCTGCCGCACACCAGAGAGCTGTGGCTCCATCAATGACAAAGCTGAAAACGTCAAGACGGAAACAAGCAGTTACACTCACGCTCTTTCGTAAGCATCTTGTACCGACAGCCGAGCAGTACGCAACAAGCATGTACCCACCCAGCCATTAAAAGATATTTTATAGCCATCCTGTTTTTGTACTTGAAGGAACTTACAGGGATAGCCAAGGTAAAAGAATGAGACTTATCAAGCACACAGACCTCCTGAAGGAAGAAGCGTGTGAAGTTGAAACTTCAAAGCAGCCAGGGGATTTAGCCACGTTTTGCACTACTACTTCCCGGGCTGCTTTGAAGATCCTACCTGCAAGCTCCAGCCCTCAGCCTATGCAGGTCTCGGGAAGAGTTAGAAGAATTACCGCTTCTTTGATGCCTTGTGCCAGAAACTGACACATTAAAGGAAGAGAGAAAACTTAAAACTGGCATATTGACACAAAAAAACCCAAACTCGGACATGAATAACAGTACAGCTATACAATACACCGGCCCTGGCAGCAAAGCTGGCTTAAGCATTTCCTATCACTTCACTTGTTCTCTCTCCCTGAGCTGCAAAATTGCCACCGCTTCCGCTGCACCGATACTTCTTGTTCGAGAGACCGCACCGTAAACCAGACCAGCAGTCTGCTTACACAAATGGAACTCCAGGAATAAAATAAAATTTCAAAAAGCAGAAGTTCTTCTGAGCTGGACTGTTTCACAGATCTGTTTTACATCATGGCCTTGTAGACAGCTTGCTGGCACTCGTAAATGAGGGGACAGTTAACTTTAGCAAAGCATCACAGTTTCTTAAGCTGTTTTCATTCCCAAATCCAGCACGTTGTGTAACTACAAAGATAAAGGCTGATGTCCTTTCCGTTCCCCTGACTTCTGAATTAGCACTTAAATGTAGTAAAAGGCGGCGTTCACACCACAGTTAATACCCAGTCAAGGCACATGCCAAATCACAGGGGGACAAATATCTTATTTCCGTATGTCCAAACAGTCACGTTTCCCAAAGTTAAACCATCATAAGACACCAACTTAATTTTAAGTGATTTTTATCATTTTATGAAGCTCTCACATAGCTCAACAGGAATAGTTGTGTGGCTGTTTGTAAATCCAAGACCTCCAGACAACACTTCAGAGGCCGTTTAAGAGCTCTGGCATGCAGAGATGTCTACACCTTTATTCACAGTAAGAAGTTCCTTATTTTGTAAATAATCACATTAAAATACTTTTCTATTAAAACAGGAGGAAAGTCAGGGCCTAGGATTTGTTAATGAACACGAGGTAATTTATTGGTGCGCTACAGGTATATATTTACAAGTCAAAAGCCTGGAGCCCGAACAAGCGGAGCTGCTGTGCCACCTTATCTCAAGAAGAACGACAGTACCGCCGGGATCACATGCCTCCTCTCTTCTCACCAGGCTGCGACTCCCACTGTGCCCATTGTCTCTCAGACAACACCTCCTTTAATCTGTACCAGGCAGAGGCTCTGGCAAGCAGATCACCATCCCATAAGGGCACAGCCGGAGAAAATTCAGCAGCAGAGGGGGGCTGCCAGCCCTTCCTATCGCTTTCTGTCAACAGAGGCCCTTCTTTGAACTGAATTTGGGGCAGACCTCACCCTAGGTATTCTCAACCAGTTTTTGCTTGTGGGGAAAAAAAAAAGGGGGGTGGCTGGAAGAGAAGAGGAAGGAAAAAACCAAACCACACAGGGAATTTGGTTCCTCCCCCTTCATTCAGCATGTAAGAACCGAGCCAGTCTTTCTCCAGGTGGAGCTGCACAGGCATAACTCCAGCTCGTCAAGGAGGAGCCAGATGAAAGATCTCAGCAGGGACCCATTACCACTCCTCTCGCTCAGTATCTGATACGAGCTCTCCTCTCTGCGCAAGCTACCTGCAAAACCTGAAGCTGTTCAAAAGCCCAATCTACCTTCGCGATCAGTCAGCCTGATGTTTAAGACTGACACACGGGCAAGAACTTGATTGAGCACTGCGGGAGATTTTAAAAACAACGTTCCTTCTGCCGCGGCAGCACACCGCCTGAGGACCTGGATGTCCCAGCCAGGCTTCTCCCCAAACAGCGGCATCACCACCGCTGCCCCGGACAGGCCCCAGCTGAGGGGCTGGCACCCCTTCCCTCTCTTTCTTCCCTTCCCATCCTAAAATGTCACATTTCGCTCCCAGCCATCCCACACGTCGGCTGCCAGCAGCGAGGAAGGGATGTTCCTCGGGATGTCTGGGCTGGACACTGAAAAAAACTCAATTTGAGTAAACAAAGGCCTGGCTCCCAGGGCCCACCCTGCCCTGACGCCTGCTCTCACCCGCGGCAGCGAGCAATGTCACAGAAAAGGCACGGCGAGAGAGAGAAGACGAGGTGACCTGCTCGCCGAGGGGAAACTCGATGAGGAGCTCTCCGGGCTGCGGCGAATATTCTTCTGTCTAGCGTTTCAGGCGGGGGGGATCTCGGAAGGGCAAAGGCATTTACGGCCCATAAAGCATCAGCCGGGGGGATCTCAAAACAGCAAAGGCATTTTTATGGCTACTAAAGCCCCTTTCCCAACAGCAGCTGGGGGAGCGGCGGAGTCCTGAGCCCCTGCGCCCTGCCGGTACCGATACCGACTCCTGGCCGGGGCGGCGCCGGGCGGCAGCGAGCTCTACGTACCCGTCGAAGCGGACCGTGCCGGTCTGCTGGGTCTGCACGCGGTAGTGCTCGAGGAGCAGGCGGACCACCTTGGTGTGGCCGTTGCGGGCGGCGATGATGAGCGGGGTGGAGCGCTGCCCGCCGTGCTGGCTGACGTAGCCCAGCAGGTACTTGATGTCGCTCTCGGAGCGGTTGAGGAGCAGCGCGGCCAGGGTCAGCACTCGCCCCTCGCTCGCCGCCTTGTACACGTACCCGGCCAGGCCCTCCATCGCCGCCTCCTCCTCCTCCCGACTGCGGCCCCGACGACCGGGCCGGCCCCGTTCGGGCCTACCGGCCTGCCCCGCCGCCGGGGCGGCCTCTCTCTCCGCCTCCTCCTCCGTCCTGCCTCGGTACCCGGCGGGGGGCACATGCGGCCCCCTCGGGGCCAGCCGCCCCCCGGGCCCGGCCAGCCCCTGCGGGCCGGCGGCGAGGCGGGGCAGCCCCAGCGCCCACCGCCGCCTCACCCGCCCCGCGAGCCCTCGCCGCCCGCCCCGGGCCCGCGGCCCATCCCCGGCGCCGCGCAGCTGCCCCGGCCGCGGCGCCGCAGCGCGGGGGAGGGGGGGGGGGAGACGGGGGGGACGCGAACCCGCGGCCCGGACGCCGGCCCCGCCCTACGGGAAGGCCCCGAGAGCGGTAACGCACGGACCGGGACCGGGACCGGCGCCGCTCCGCCGGCCGCAGGGGGCCGCGCCGCGCGCGCGCGCGCGGGGCACCGCTACGGGTCGCCGGAAGGGCCCTGCCGGGCGCGCGGCGGGCACGGGCGTCCGCCGCCGCTCCGCCCCCGCCGCCGACTCCGGAAGCGAAACCGGAAGCGTCGCCTCCTTTCCCCCTTCCCCCCGGCAACCGGCGGCACCGCACGGACGTTCCTGGGCCGCGGCCGGCACACGACCCCGGGGTGGGGGGGGGGGGGACGGGACGACGAGGCCGCCTCCCCTCCGCCGGGCACCCCGGTGCTGCCCGCCCGCCCCCGGGGCCGCATGACCCGCTGTCCGGCCGGAGGCTGCACGGCCTCCCCTGGCCTGCCCCCCTCGGGTGGCCTGGAGCTGGGCCGGGCCCTCCCGGCACTGGTTCGGTTGGGATGAGTTGGGTTGGGCTGGGCTGGGTTGGGTTCAGCTGGGCTGGGTTGGTTGGATTGGGTTGGGTTAGGTTAGCTTGGGCTGGGTTGGGTCTGGTTCAGTTGGATTGGGCTGGGTTGAGTAGGGTTGGGTTGGGCTGGGCTGCGTTCAGTTGGGCTGGGTTGGGTCTGGTTCAGTTGGATTGGGCTGGGTTGAGTAGGGTTGGGTTGGGCTGGGCTGCGTTCAGTTGGGCTGGGTTGGTTGGACTGGGTTGGGTTGGGTTCAGTTGGGCTGGGTTGGTTGGATTGGGTTGGGTTGGGTTCAGTTGGGCTGGGTTGGTTGGATTGGGTTGGGTTGGGTTCAGCTGGGCTGGGTTGGTTGGATTGGGTTGGGTTAGCTTGGGCTGGGTTGGGTCTGGTTCAGTTGGATTGGGTTGCGTTGAGTAGGGTTGGGTTCAGTTGGGCTGGGTTGGTTGGACTGGGTTGGGTTCAGTTGGGCTGGGTTGGGTTGAGTCTGGTTCAGTTGGGCTGGGCTGCGTTCAGTTGGGCTGGGTTGGTTGGATTGGGTTGGGTTGGGTTAGCTTGGGCTGGGTTGGGTCTGGTTCAGTTGGATTGGGTTGAGTAGGGTTGGGTTGGGCTGGGCTCAGTTCAGTTGGGCTGGGTTGGTTGGATTGGGTTGGGTTCAGTTGGGCTGGGTTGGGCTGAGTCTGGTTCAGTTGGATTGGATGGGGTTGGGTTCAGTTGGGCCGGGCTGGTTGGATTGGGTTGGGTTAGGTTGGGTTGGGTTCATTTGGGCTGGGTTGGGTTGGGTCCGGTTCAGTTGGATTGGGTTGGTTGGATTGGGTTGGGTTAGGTTGGGTTGGGTTCGTTTAGGCTAGGTTTGGTTTTGTTTGGTTCAGTTTGTTGGTTTTTTTATAGAAGGGACCAGCAGCTTTCATCGCCTCGGCCATGACTCCACCCCAACAAGCCTGTCGTGCCCAGTCCTAGCACACGCAGGAGCTTCATCCTTGGTTTCAGGAACGCCATTACCAGCCTCGCTGCGCGCGTATCAGCTTAACCGAGAGCTACATGCAACCCACCTGCTTGGCCGCCTCTCCTTTCCTCTGCACAGATCATCTCCCAGAGACCTTTGGGAGGTGCCCCACGCTGTGACCAGTTACCTGAGACCGACAAAGGCCGCGGCAAGTAACGTGATACACAGCCTGCGCCGCTGTCTGTTGCGTGCCATTGTTTTCAAGGGGATACGGTATCAGCTGTATTAATAGTTAATTTAAAATCATGCAACCAGAGCCGCAGCTCTTTGTGGAAAGTTTCGTGCAGGCCGGGCCGTGCATTATGTATGGGAGCAGCAGCCTGGCTGCGCGGCCGGCATTGCCAAAAGGAGCTCTGGAGAGGCGAGAGGGAAGCGAGTCAGGCCACGGTCAGCTCTACGGTGTTCAGTCAAGGAGGATCAGCTTTTAACAGCCACGTACGCTTGTAAGGTACAGCGTGACAAGCAAGGTTCATGGTAAGTTTAAGTGGAACCTGTCTCCATTACCTCAACGATCTCCTCCACTTTTCAAGGATATTTTTTCTTTCCAACAAATGCTGCCCGGGTGCCACTCATGTTCCCCCGTGGGTTAGCATGAACGGCGCAGCAAGGGTCCCTTGAGGAAGCACCGATGCTGCCACCATCCCTCCTTGCAGCACCACTGAGCAGAGAGACCGAGGTCTCTGTTCTGCAGCTTCTTGGAGCCTCATCAGCTTCAGTGGGTCCAGCTCGCCGCGGTCTGGACCACGATTCCTCAGCAGAAAGCTATGGCGCAGCTTCAAGTAGTTATCCCCAGTTACCATCTCAACGATGTAGCTGTGCACGGCCAAGGAAACAGAAACACGAGCGTGTCGGTGCAGTTACTGCAGAGCTACCGGCTCGAAGCCGATCCTGGGGCTGCCTGAGCGTGTGTAAGCCCCTGAGCTCCACCGTGCTCAATGTCAGACCCAGGAGCTACAGCAGAAGCCGAAGGGTTCCACTGCATCAAACCACTTAGTCCATTAAATGCCCGTTTCCCCTGACCAGCAGCCCATCTTAAGCTGTCTCTCCACTTGAGGAGCTCTGCTTGTTTCAAATGCAGATGCATCTCCCGATTTAGACCCTAAACTACAAGACCCAGGGGGTGCAAATTAAGGCCCAGGGGCTGCAAATCCTTCCCTGCCTCACACTTTTACTGCCCGTGAGTTGCCCCGACCTGATGACATTTATCTGGGCAAAATGAGGGAGAGGGAACAGAGCACGGCATCCGTGTCTCCCGACTCATCAGAGTAATAATGTCCGTTTGCTTTACGCCGTGCGGGTGCAAGTTATTTCGTTCCAGGGTAATGGAGACGAGACCTGCCACACGTAGTGGTTTGCTCGTGGCGATAAGCCAAATCTGCGCTGTGCCCCACCACCTTATTTCCATTAAACCTCGCGCTTAAAACGATTCAGTGATTGCGTGGGACGGGCTGTATTTTCCGTGTCATTCTCTGCCGGCCTTTTCCGACCTCTGAATCTCATTTTTGTGGCCGGGCGAGGACTTGCACGGAGATACGTGGCCGTACATCAGGGCCAAGAGCTTTTCATCTAAAGAGCAACGAAGGAGTTAAATACCGTCCTTCTCCCTTTTCCTCTATTTTAAAAACAGCAAAGATTGTCCGCTCGGGCTTTGGGGGCGGGAAGGGAAATAAAATAAGCTGCTTGGATTTTGCACGGGGAGGGGAAAGCCGGGATGGGTTGGGCTGAGCTGAGCTGGGCTGAGCCTAGCCGGGCTGGGCTGGGCTGAGCCGAGCCGGGCAGTGTTGTCCCCCCGTGTCCCCCCCCCTCCCCGGGCCGGGGCGGTCCCGGGGCCAGCGGCCGCGCAGCCGCCGCTCGTCCCCCGGCGCCGAGGCGGGGCCCGGGCGGAGCCGCGCCGGGCCGAGCCGGGAGGAGCGGGGCCGGGAGCAGCGGGGCCGGGCCGGGCCGGGCGGGCACATGCAGGGCGCGGCGCGGCGGCGGCCGTTCCCGGCGGCGGCCCCGGGCTCCCCCCAGCCCGCCGGGCCGCTCTACCCGGGCAGGTGAGCAGCAGCGGCGGCGGCGGCGGGGGGGGAACGGGAACACCCCCCCCTCCTCCCCCCCCCCCCCCGTTCCCCGGGGGTCCCCAACCCATCCAGTCCCCCCGGCTCATCCTGCCCCAAGCTGCCCCCAGGATACCCCAGCCCCCCCAGCTCATCCCGTGCCCCCCAGCCCCATCCGGGGTACCACCACCCCATCCAGGATGCTGCGGGTTGCCCAGGGTATCCCGGAGGGTCGGGGTCCCCCAGCCTCGTGTAGGGTTCCCCGGCTCGACCACGGCACCACAGCCTTGCCCAGGGCATCCTGGCTTACCTGGGTTACCCCAGCTGGTCCAGGGTTTGACAGCCTCTTCCAGGGAGCCGCAGCTCTCCCGGCTCATCCAGGGCACCCCAACTTGTGCAGGGTACCACCATCCTCTTCCTCCATCCGTCGGGTTTGGACCGTGGGCTCAGGTAGTGCAAGCTCGTGGCTGATCCGGCTGATGCCGTTCTGGTCTCGGCACCACAGGAGAGCGATTCATCCACTTTTCCCGAAGGGAGGCGAAGGTCCGGTGGTGCTGGAGGGTTATTTGATGGAAAGACTTCAGCGGGGTTGGATCAGGCCTTGCTCTGCAGAGGCAGAGGAGGAGGAGGGTCTTCAGAGTGGAAGATGAAGGTGATAGTGCGTCCAGAGCATCCCTGTGCTTGAGTACCACCAGGCATCGATGCATTTTTAGCGTTCAGCAGAAGTGCCATGGGAGTTGAATTTTGCTTTGTCATGCAAAAGTTAAAAATAGTTGCACTTAATTCAGCACTTAAGCTTTTCATCCTGCTTTTGTGCTCACTTCTCGGCCAGGAAGAGCCTTCTTACGGGGATGTACCGGTTTTGACTAACAACGCTTTGCCTTTCTGTACTGCCTCCTCCTGTCTTTGGCCTCTCAGCCTTGTTATTCCACACATCCCAAAGCCTGGAGATGTGCCGGCAGCCAGGGAAGCACAGGTTTTGGGTGGGGGTGCAGACCTGCAGTCTGCTCCCTGCCTCCTCAGAAACCTGTTACATCACTTAAGGCTGACGCTGTCACTTCTGTCATCTCTAGGCATGGAGCGGTCAAGAACGAGGACACCTTCAAGACCTCCCCGTTTCATTTTGATCTGTGGTTCTACTTCACTCTGCAGAACTGGGTGCTGGACTTTGGGCGTCCCATTGCGATGGTGAGTGTGGCAGAGGCAGGCACGCTGCTTTGCTTGCCATCAGCTTATTTAGGGTGGAGGACAGGGGAGCAGAGCCGTGGTGGTCCCCTGTAGACCTGTGGGCTGTTTTCTACACCAAAGGGACGCCCTTGAGGAGCTGTCCTTGAGACGAGGGCCGCAGCGATGTACTGGTGTGAGTAACTGGTACCAAGCGTGTTGCTCCAGTCACGGGGAAGGTATCTGGGAAACTTGTTCCATGTCGTCTATCCCACAACTTTATGTTTTCGTAACAAAAGTTACCTGGAGAGGTTCCTACTGCTCTTCCCCATACCCTGCCTGTCTCTCCAGAGCTTGGGACTCCTGCTTTCCACATAGTGCAGGGCAGAAGTGGCCATTACCCTCAAATGTGATTTTTTTTATTGCTGGCATCCGCACGTGGTGGAGCGTTAACGGAGATCCGCTGCTGCAGGACTCCCGAATGCCTTGCCGGCTCGCTTGGCCACACAACTTCATGGCATCGGCTTTGGGCAGCGCTGCGGGAGCGAAGGGCTGAGCTGTAAATACGCTGCGTGTTTTGCACCCACTTCCAGGTTGCGCTTTTAGGGATGCTGACTGCAAGTGGAGCTGCCCAACTTCGTTACTAACAGCTACGTGAAGTCAAGCTGACAATTAGCAAGCAGCGGCAGTCCAAAGCAAGGATTTTCTCTCTCCCTGTCTTTCAGGCAGTGACGGGGCTGTAATCGCGAGCTGGGTGCTGAGGATATACTGATATTATACTGCTTTTTTTCCCCCCCTCCTCAGATAATCCTACCTTTGGAGTGGTTTCCTCTAAACAAACCGAGTGCCGGAGATTATTTCCACATGGCTTACAATGTTATCACACCATTTCTTCTGCTGAAGGTAAACCTCGAGGTGGAGGTGTTAGGTTTTTTTTTAATATTACTGGTTGTAAAAACAGGGCAAACAATACAGTTTTGTAAAGGCTAAGAGTTTGTTAGGAACTTGTTGAACAAATGTTGGTTATTCACAAGCTCCTGCAAGTGAGCCGGCCCTACCGTACGTTAGAGGTTTGCCACTCCAGAAAGAATTTGTGATGCCACCTTTTAAAGGGCAAGGCAGGGACCATCTTAATACAGCTCAGTTTCCTGCATATACAAAGCCAATCGCTTCCCCTGGGAACTCCGGATTCAGGAGGAGTCAGAGCCCTTCTCCCTGGCTGAGCCAAAGCATATTTTTAAGACAACATCCGTCCGTGACTTCAAAGACCTTATGAGACAGCTGGAACTATAGTAGATTTTCTGAATTGTTCAGAGCTTAATTACACTTGCTCTTCGACGTTAGAATTGTATCCTTAGCTTGAATTTGTCTTGCTTCAGCTGCTAGCCACTGGATCGTGTAAACCATTTATGAGGTTAAAGACTGTCGTATCATTAGAAATCTTCTTATATTAAATACGTAGCAGCCAGAAGATATGAGAAAGCAATTATAAATGTATTTTAACCTTCATTCGCTAGAAATTGAATTACGTCCTAAGATGTAAATGCTTCTCTCTCTCCTGAGTCTGTCCGGGAGATTTTAAATGCTGGTGTGGCCAAAAAGGAATATTCAGGATCTGGCCCTTTGGGGGATGTGAAAGCTCTGAAGCTGGGTCTGACCCGTCACAGTCTGACACAGCCGATGTCTGCAGGCTGGGTACTCATCAGGTTAAAATTTGCTGTCTTGGACTTCCCTGGCAGCACAGCACGAAGGGTTGGTCCACAGAAAAAATCCATTTGTTATTCAGGGTGCATTTCTTTTGCCCAGTGTCCCCTCGAAGGATGTGTCCCACCGTCCCTTTCCGTCAGATGAGAGCTTTCCTGGACCTTTTGCTCTCCTCGTCCTCTCTGACTCCTCTGACATTCATACAGCAGTTACAAAGGGAAAGTTAAGCCTCAAAATTAAATACAAATAAGGAGCTTTTCACTGTTTATGAAGGGCTGCAAAGCTGATTTGGCAGCAGGGAGACGGGAGGCGAAGGTGGCCCCAGCTGATCCTCGGGCTGGGCTCATGTGTCCCCCCGACCCGCGGTTCCCGAGGCCGGCTTGGCGTCCCCTCCAAAGCCTGGACTGCTTGAGCTGGGATTTATGTCTTTCGATGTCTTCCCCGCTTTGCAAGCTGAGTGGGAGGCTCCTTTCCAGAGAGAAGCTCCTGCTCCTCGTCCCCAGCCGGGCTTGCAGGAGCTCGCCCCAGGCTCTGAGTAACGCCGGGCTCCCGGCCAGCCTCACGTGCCTGCCTCCACCCAGACCTAAGCAGACCACGAGATGGTACAGGGAGAGCTCATCCCTAAAGCTGGTGTTCAAAAGGTTGCCTCAACCGGTTTTGCTGGCAATTAGATATTTCTAGATACGGGTTTAAATGCAGCTTCCTCTTTAGGAGCAAATACACAGAGAGGTGAGTCTGATTCCATTAGGAAGAAAGAAAAAAAAGACCCAAATAGTTCAACAAGAGTCCTTTGAAAATCATCCAGCAGAGAATTATAAAGGAGCAAGTGTCTCTTAGCCGGGGGAGTGACGTGCGTGTGCTCAGCTGGAGTGCCACTGGAGGGCACAGCCAGCCTTGCAGAGCCGCTCAGCAGAGCAACTAGAGAAAGCATCTGCCTTTTTGTTTCTCATTAATCGGTTTTGATCACGTCTAGTGAAGAAATTGCTCCAGGTACTCTATTAGAAGTACTGGATCACCGATTCAGTCTAAGCATCGACTCAGGTTAAGGGTGCTGCTTTGCAGAAAGGTTTAACGAGGGCAAGAAATGTGGTTTTGTTGTTGCAAACAGGGATAAAGCGTGTACTCAAACCTGAAAGCCACGTAGGCTGGTGGAAACGTGTCCGAGATGCGTTTAGGGAAAGTAGCTGCAATCAGGGAAGCTCGTTCTGGTGCGGTCACAGCGCTTTCCCCGGGGGGACGACTGTGTTTTTCCCCAGCAGCGTGCCGGCCGCCGCGGGCAGCAGCTCACGCCCGGTACGGCAGCACAACCTGCAGCTTTCTGCAGGCCTCGTGCTTGGTTTTTTTGATGATTTTTGCAAAGCACCGTAAAGTCGGAGAAGGCAGAACTCGTCACGCGTCTCTGCTGGTACCTCCTCGCTCTTCAACACGTCTCTGTGTTTTTAGCTCATCGAGAGATCCCCCAAGACCTTACCGAGATCAATGGTCTACGTCAGCATCATCATGTTTGTCATGGGAGCCAGCATCCACCTGGTCGGAGACTCCGTAAACCATCGCCTGATTTTCAGTGGCTACCAGCACCATCTGTCTGTAAGAGAGAATCCCATCATCAAGAACCTGAAGCCAGAGACACTGGTAAAGAGGCTGTGTTTTATAGAAGCACTTAAAAAAAAATATATTAATCGCTTGTTCTTCTTTAATAGCGTCCTGTTCCCTCTGCCCTTTTAAATCTCTTTTCATTGCATTGCAGATTGATTCCTTTGAGCTGCTGTACTACTACGATGAATATTTAGGTCATTCGATGTGGTAAGCAATTTACAGTCTATCTAGCGGCCTCAGAACGTCATACAAGGAAGGGCAGATCTGATCTGATCGTAGCTTAATATGTAAAAAAATAAAACGCAGCTGATGAGAGCTGGCTGGGGATAATGTTCTCATAGCCGGCGTGATTACAGTGGATCTCTCCCTTGGAAAATCGCCCGTTCCCCCTAGTTTTGTCTCTGCCTCAGTGATGTTTCTAGGATGCGGCAGTTGTTTGACAGCTGTCGGGGCGAGAGGAACGGCTCGTCTGTTCTCGCCCCTCGGCCACCTTCCACGGGATACCCAGGTGAGGAGACAGGTTACAGCGCAGGTCTGAGGGCTCCGCAGGCTCCTTGGCTGTCACCACCCACATTTTTGCTCCTCTGGAGCTTGACCCCAAAACAACCCGACTGTGCCCGGTCTCTCTAGCCCTTCAGCTCGCTCCCCTCCTTTACCCCCCATCCGTTTAGTGACCCTCCAGCGAGAGGGAAAGGTTGCTCGCATAGCCAGACCAGTGCCGCCCAGTAACGGAGACCGTTTGGCCGTAGTGATCCAGGGAGCTCAGTTAGGGTCTGATTTCAGCGCTTTCGCCCCAAGCCGACCCTAGAACTGCTTGTTCCAGCTGGACAGCGTGCTTCATCCAGCGTGGCTGCCCTTGCTGACCCAGGGGCAGGTCATGCTGGTGGTGCCCGCAGGCTGCAGCAGGTCCCGTCAGCACCCTCCCGCCCGCCTCAGCAGCACCCGATGCTACAGCCCTCTCCCCTGTCCTGCTGCTCTGCCTGCACCGAAGACCCCCGAAAGGACCGTCTGGCCCTTTATCTGCTGCCAGAGAATCCTGAGATTGCCCGGAGCGGAGGGAAATCTCTCCCCCATCAGGCTTTCCCGGTTTATTTGCTGTTCCTTGAGCGCTATGAAGCAAGCAAATCCTGTTCTTTTAAATAAAAAAAAGGGCTCTGTTAGGTTGTTGAAGTCCTGGTCCACGCCGTGCTTTCCTGCAGTTCAGCTTTTAACACAACCAACACTCATACACAGCCTCTTAGAGCCTGGGAGTGTAAGAAATGCCATTGTTCGACCGAGCGCTTGAGCCCGGCGTTTGACCTCATCAGCAAACCTGGGCTTTTCCTGCGAGAGCCCCAGAAGTCTCATTATCTGCAGGAGCACTCGGTGCAGCCAGGACACACAATAATAGCCCCGCACCAGGCACCGCCAGCCCTTCTTCTGTCATATAGACGCAGCGGTAACCTGGTAGTAAGAGCTGTGACGCTGGCAGAGAGGTGACGTGGCCGGAGCAGGCTGAGTGGCCTCCGCTTCTGCTCTTTCACCAAATTAATTCACGGGCTCAGCATAGGAATTGCCTATGTGCATGGTTTGGAGCTGGGGGGGGGCGCGTTAAACACCTTCCAGGGTCACACCACCGATCAGAGTTGTTTATGTTTGCAGGTATATCCCTTTTTTCCTGATCCTGTTTATATATTTCACTGGCTGCTTCACTCCTGTTGAAGAGGAGAGCAGGATGCCAGTGGCTGCCTTGCTTCTGATGGGGCCCAGCAGCCTTTATTACTGGTAAGTGGCTTCTGTCCGCTCTGGATGGGCGAGGGATGAAGAGGGAGTACCGCAGGCAGCCCGACAGCGTGCAGGCAGGGGTTCTCCATTCCCCAGGGCAGAATTTGCTGCAGCTTCTGCTCTGCAGGTCTGGAAAAATCAAATCTCGTTGAAATTTGCAGCCGCTTTAGCCTTTGCAAGTTGGGACGACTTCAGGGTCGCCCATCAGCACTCCTGTCCCTGCTTGGGGCGTTTCTTCAACCACGGTCATATTGTTATTGCTGGAGCTCCGGCTTCCAGCCTCCACGGTACGTGCTGTCTGCCCCCCCCTTCAAAGGCTGCCGTTCGCCGCGCTGTTAGACAGTTCGTTGACGATTTTGGGGTGGTCACCCATTGCCTGCAGTGCATCCGCCGGGTCTCAGCTTGTGGGTGGCAGTGGGGATGCTCTCACCAGTTGTCCAGGCATTTTACACAGTGCCCAGGCTGCCTGCGTGATGCTCAGACGCTGCCTCCTCGGCTCGCCCTGCGGGTCCAAATAGCCTTTTGAGAGAGGTCTTATTTATTTCCCATTTTCATTAGCCTCATCTTCCCAAACGGTTTCCCTGATGGCAGCCAAACAACTTTTCATTCATCTTCAGAGATGATGTTCTCTCTTGCCCCTGGCTTTGCCCCCTGCTGAGACTGTTTTTATACAGTAAATTAATTTTTGATAGTCAGAATCATCAAGATGATTTGGTCAGTTCCCTGTTACCCCATTGCACTTCCTTTAAATATATCAGCATGAATCTCTGCAGTTCGCGTGCTAGCGATTTAAGAACCAGGGAGCGTAATTCCTCCTTCCCCCTGCTAACACCCGTTCAGGACTGGCCACTGCCAGATACAGCACAGGGGGAGCAGTGGATTTTTGGACTAAATGAGCGCAACATCCACGGGTCGGAGCCTGAGTCTGGCTTTGGCTCTGCCTTTAAGCATCCCATTCACAAACTGAGCCCAGCACCTTTCAAATCCCATACTGGGCACGCATTTCTTTACCCATTCTCTTAATGAAGCCCATAGCTCAGTTGTTAAATTACCGACAAGAAACGTGGAAACGAATCGCAGCTTAAAAGCTGGCAGTAGAAAGCAGCACAGCTTCATTTGTCCGGATGCAGAGCAGGAGGAGAGGGGAGAGGTTCGCCCCAGGTAAAGCTGGGAGTGCTGGGGGCTGCTGTCGCTCGGTGCTTTCTCCCGGGGGCACTAACGGGGGTGTTTTTGCTTTGTAGGTATCTCGTGACGGAGGGTCAGATTTTCATCCTCTACATTTTCACTTTCTTTGCCATGATGGCTTTAGTGATGCACCAGAAACGCAAAGGACTCGTCCTGGACAGCAATGGGCTCTTTCTCTTCTACTCCTTCATCATAACGCTGGTCCTCATTGCTGTTTGGGTGGTTTGGCTGTGGAATGACAAAATTCTCAGGAAGAAGTACCCTGGCGTGATCTATATCCCCGAGCCGTGGGCATTTTACACCCTGCACATGAACAACCTCCATGCAACAAAGGAAAGTTTATAAGTTTTGATATTTTAGAGCCATTTGAAGAAAAAAAAAAATCTAGTTTTTCTAATGTAGATGTATTTCAAATAAATTCCTGACCAACATTAGCTGCAAGATGTACCGTATGTTAACTAGACCTAGCTAGGGAGGGAGTGTTCAAACAAAAGGGAAAAATAGTCTTTGCGACTTAACGCTTTAAATCCAGGGTCGTGGCAGCGGTGCCTCCCCTGGCGTTGCACCAGCCAGCCCTCGCAATCGCACAACGCAGTTCCACGCTGGACTTTCTTGGGCGCTTACGGGACAGCACCAAATCCCTCCCGTATCGGAGCAGGAGCACAACATCCCAGCCCCACGATGGTCCACACCGCTGGCGAACCCCCATCCCACCATCACCGCCCCGGAGAGCATCCCGGCCTTTGACGGGAGCGGTTTGCCGGGAAATCGGGGCGCTCTCGCCCTCCCCGTGTCTTGGCACAGAGAGATGTATCCGCTCCTCCCACGCTGCTCCCAGCTGAGTAAACATGCCGGGAAGGGGCTGAGCCGCCCTACCTTGGATCCGCACGGCAGCTCCGCTCAGCCGTGCCTCCCCGGGGAACCCTCCCAGGGTCCCGGCCGTCGGTGCCGGGGTTAAGCCCTCGCTGCTGAGCGCAGGCGCGGTGCAGGAAGGGCCTGGCTGGCGGCAGAGGCAGAAGGGCCAATTCCCCACGAATATAGCCCGAAAAGAGCATCAGGCGGGGGGTGAGCTCCAGCGTCGGCCCCGCTCGCGTGGGGTCTGCACCGCCGGCAGCTTCTGCTCCTGCTCACCATTTCTCCAGCTTCAGGTGATGGAGCTAAGCTCCTGCAACTCCAGCTGCATCCCTGTGATGGTTTGTGTCTATAAAGTTTGTATTAGAGCCCTGTGTGACGGAATCCAAGTGGTAGAAGAAAAAAGCTATTAGTGAAACATACTGAATAAAAACATCTGGTAAAAGCTGAGTGACTCACGTTGCTTCCTGAAGCAGCTCTGTTCTTTGAAGGGAGAATCTTTATCCCATGAGATTTAAGGACCCCGAACATGTCATTGTAAGAGAGCGGGGTCTACCCTGGGAAGGGTCTGATCCGTGCTGTAGTGGTCACTACAGCCACTAAGTATTTTGTTCTCAGGTCTAGATCTCCACCACAGCCTGGCATCAGGTACTTCATCCCCCGACACGTGCTAGCCCTGCCTGCGCAGCCGCTGGGTTTCTTTTCAGGATACTTCAAGCACCGATGGATCCAGAGAGACAGAGCATCGCCCATCTCCCACCCAGGAGCACCCAGCCGAGCTGCTGGCTCAGCTGCTTTTGTAGGGGACAAAATTGTAGGTTCATGTACAATACTTGCTTTTCAACAGCTTGAATGTCAACTGAACGGCAGAAGCACAGCGCTGGAAGGGACCAGAAGATGTGAGCAAACACGGCTGTTTGTCTGGGCTGGCCCACAACAGCTGGAGGCTCTGCCTCCCCCACGCACCCAGGTTTAAACCCCAGAAGCTCTCCGGCTCGCTGCAGCCCTCCCTCTCCCTCAGCAGCATTTCCTCGGCATCCCCCTTCCGAGTCCCTGCCGAGGGCTGCAACAAGACTTGGCAGTCCTGGAGGCCGTTTGCTCCCAAACAATAAATGCTAATAAATAAATGAACGCTAATAAATAAAAACTCAAGACAATGGGGAGCTTTTTAAACCATCTCAAAAATCCCTTCTCTCAGCCTGTCTGCAATGGCCCAGCTCCTCCGTGTTTGCAGCGGGCACGTCTAAACCCCCCTTCCCCTGCAAACCCACCAGGCCCGGCACAGCGACACTGCCAGGGATGCCCGATGCCCAGCGCCGAGCTCAGCCAGGACGTGCAAAGCCTGAATTAACTCCTCCTCCTCCTCCTGCCCACCAGCAAAACCCCTCCAGCAGCGAACTGCAAAGCTGTAAATCCCCCCCGCATCCTTCCCCAGCAGCCTCAGCAGATATCAACAAGGCTGGATTTGTCTCCCAGCAGCTAAGCTTAGTGCAAGGTGTGCAGCTATTTGAGATTATCAAACCTTTTGTGCTCAACCAGCTCATCTCCATCCAGCCTGACCCCAAACACCCTTAAATCCCGACTGAGGGAAGCTCTCGCCCCACTCCTCCTGACAGCATCGCTGCTTGGGGTCCCGTCCGGAGTCCCAAGGCTTCGGGCAGGCTGGGGAGAGCCCTTCTCCCCACGGCGTGTGAGCAGCAGCCGTGCTGGCAGCAGGATCCAGCCCCGGCAAGGATCAGGTCTCGTAGCCATAGCAGCAGGGTATTTATTACAGCCCGTCCGCACTCCACCCCGGGCTAGTGGACTTTAGCCCTTAATCAAATAGAAAAGTAGCAGCAGACGCCTCCGATCCCGACAGGCAGCGTAAAACACAAGGAGGGCCCCCAAAATAATGGTGAGTGAAGCGTTTCGGCTGGTAAAAACTGCTCACCCCTGCTCCCCCATCCAGATTTTAAAGCTTTTTTTTTTTTCTCTCCTTCTGCTTCCCCCCTTCATGCTACAGGCAAAATTTCTGTCCCAGGATCAAATTAATGGTACGTACAGTTTTGTTCTGGTTTTAGTTTTCTTTTTTTTTTATTGGCAAGATCAGCTTAAATTTTTATATATATATATATTTTTTATATATATATATATATATAAAAACAGCATTTCCCCCAAAAGTGTCTCCATCTGGGCTGGTGCTCCCCCACTTGCCCTCCTCCCAGCTCTCGAGGGGATCTGCTTGCTCTAAAACCAGAGAAATCTCCCCGATTTCATTAGGACAGCGCAGGGCACAGGCAGGGAGCTGAAACAACCCGCAGACCCACACGCTGGCTTGCATGGAGACCAGCAGAGGTTAACCAGCAACCTCCCAACCCCATAAACACGTCAGCCCCGGCCAAGCTAGCAGGGACCCGGAGAAATTTCAGGTGACCGTTTGCAGTACTGGAGGTTTCACAGATGATGGGAGCGAAGGTGAAGGAGGAAGAGGAGGAAGGAGAGGGTGCAGGAAGTACAAATTCTCATTGCGAGGCACCCGGGCTCTCCCTGGGAAAGAGGACCCCTGCCTCGGACTGGAACGAGGAAGGGTTTGCTAGGAGAATGGCAGAAGAAAGCTGAAATAAGAGTATTATTGCAAATCTGTTAATCTGCAGCGCCTTTGGGCTCAGCAGCTCTGCAGGATTGCTGCAGGGGAGGAGGTGGCGGAGGCAGGGGGAGGCCACAGCACTCACGGGGCACCCAGCACCCACAGGGCCCTGGCACCCTGCACTCACGCCTGCAATAAGGTCTAGGGACGGAGAGGATGAGGAGGGAGGTGGAGGGTGTTTGCACCAAAATAGGCTGATTTTTATTTCCCTGGCTGCTCTGCAGACAGGACTGTCCCTACGCAGCACAACTTGCCCGTTAGCATTGAGCGCGACGAGGAGCGGAGCTTGCCACCGCGCTGGGAGCGGAGCGGGAAGGGAGGATGAGAGATGGCAGCCTTATCTAGGTCAGCTGCAACCCTTATTTATTTATTTGAAAACTGCCAAGCCAGCGTTCGAGGGGGAAGGGGAGAGGGCGAGCAGGCAGGCGAGGACCGCGGGGAGAAGTGAGGGAGAGGAGATGCGGCAGTGGGATGGCGGCAGGGCAGGCAGAGGCTCTCCTCTGCCAGACCCGCGCAGCACGCAGGCTGTCAAACGCGATCTTATGGGTTCTTTTGTCTTTTATTAAAATCCAGCTGGTGGCAGGGGCAAGTGCCAGACCCTGCACAGACCATGGCAGGGACCAAACCAGCATCCTCCACCGCTCCTTACGGCTCGTTCCTTTAGCATCCTCTCCTACCCCACCCGAAGGCAGAGAAAAGTACTTTTTAACAGTATTCTACGTATTTGGAAGCCTGACTCCACTTTCAGACTTGCTTCGTTAGGCTGAAGGACCCCAATTAGCTCAGCTACTCACAAGCCTGGATTTTAATTGCCCTTGGCACTTTATCCAGGGTCCTCCCCCACCGTCCATCATCTTCCTTGAAACGAGACACCCCGAACCAGACACAATATCCCCGCTGGAACCCTACCAACGCCGCCCGACCGGGCAACGGGAGAAGAAACGTCACCGGTAGATCAATGTAATCTTACATGGCATAACAGAGTTTTGGTTTTTAATTAGAGTTCAAGGAATGTTTTTCCCTGTACGACAAGAAACAAAAAGGCAAGATAAAAGCCTCCGACCTGATGGCAGTGATGCGGTGCCTGGGAGCCAGCCCGACGCCAGGAGAGGTGCAGAGACACCTGCAATTGCACAAGATCGGTAAGCAAAGCGCAGCGGTAGCACACGAATAAAACAGACTGGATTACGGTTGGAGAAATTCAACTTTTCTGTGGTCAGGAGACTACACGCAAAGGCAAGGAGGCTGCCGGGAGCCCAGGAGATAATATTCACTCTCGGGTGAAACAGCCCAGGCAATGCAGCATAACCAAGAGCAGTCACCAAAACCTAGTCTGATGGGCTAGACGGTGAACAAAGTCGATCGAGCACACAGATTAAAACAGTACCATTAAAAAAGAAAAGCTTCAAGAGCAGTGGGAGGCATACACATTGATTATGGATTTTGGGGCTGGGAAACTGTCCAGTCCAACCAGCAGAGGTAGAAGAGCCCAGAAAGATACTCATCTGCAGATATGGATAAATAAATTCAAAGCACAGCACAAAGACCAAAGAAGAATCATGAGATAAAGTGGGCTGGATTAAAAATTCTGGATACAAGGTTTCAGAGCACAAAGTCTAGCAAAGCTCTAAATGGGTTTTCGGGCCAGGAGAAAGCCCCCAGCAGTGGTCCACCCTGCTCCGGACCAGAGTCAGGCAAAAGGGAAAAAGGTGCCCCAGGAAGGGGAACTGGGGGGAGGAGAGGAGGGGGATGCTTAGGTCTGGATCCAGACTACAAAGCTGAGCCGTTCCTAAAGAATCTCCTCTTATTTTTCCAGACACAAATGCAGAGCTGGATTTCTCCACTTTCCTGAATATAATGTACAGGCAGATGAAGCAGGAGGAACCCAAGAGGGAAATCCTCATGGCCTTGTCCATGATAGACAGGCAGAAGAGAGGCGTTATCACCGTTTCGGAGCTGAGAGCCAAACTGACAAGACTAGGAGAAAAGCTTTCCGAAGAAGAAGGTATTTTGCAATTCAAAGATGTATCAAATGCTCCCCATCTTCTTATTTCCGTCCTCATTTCCCTCTGCAGTCGAATCTGGGATCAGGCACTTCCAGCTGGGAAGCCAGGAAGGACCTGTGCCAGCAGGACATAGCACTGGTGACCCTTAGTGAGGGGGAGAAGGGACATGTGTCCCCCCCATCACGCCCGAGACGTGCGGTGCACCAGGGCATGGCGCCTTGCCGTCGTGTCCCCAGGTCCACCCTACGGGCACCAGTCTCTTCCTGCCGCAGCCGTACGATGAGCTTGTGCCTTCATTTAGAACACTCTGCCCACGTAAACCAGAGCCCCCGGCTGAGCCCAGACAGGCACGCAGAGCGGGGAGCGCTCCCAGAGCCGAGCAGGGCGCGTTAGCGACGTCAGCTCGCTGCAGCTAATTAGACTCACGTGATGGCGAAGTCTCCTCGCTGTTGTCAGCCTTTACCCACACCACGATCGCTAAGCAGAGATTCTGTGCCTTGCAGAAGGGGTAAGCCAGCTGCCCGTTAACCGAAAGACCTTTTCCCTTTCTCGAGTTGTTTCCCAAATGATGATTTTTCACCCCGAGATGCTTCGCTGTATTTATAAAGCGAGCGTCCGTCCCCCCAGCTGCAGGGATGCTCCAAGGAGCACACAGAGCACTGGCAGTTTCCCAAGAGTGCTGCTGCAGTGAGCTCTGCGGCCAGCGCAATTTGGAAGAGAGAGGGGGACTTTTTAATTAAGATTCTTTAAAAAAAAAAAAGGAAAAAAAAAAAAAAACCCAAAACCCAAACCTGTCCTGTTTGTCAGAAATTTGCCTCCAAGGGGCCCAACAGGAGGGAATTTCCAGGAAGCTGAAAATGATCAAGACCTTTTAGACAGCTGATTTTGCCCTAGGCATTTTATGTATGTATATAAGCTTTTTAAATGCATGCCCCACTTTTCCAGCTTTCACAGGCTGCCGGAGGGGGCCAGGCCCGTGGGAAGGCAGGGCAGTGCTCTGCACAGCCCTCTGCCCCTCAGCCCTGGGGACGGGGTGTCCTGTCCCCTCCTTGCTCCAAACCACATCACCTTTGGCTTCTTCTCCAGCTCTCGCCCCTCCGACCCCGCTGCAGGGAGCAGGCTCTGGAGCCTTCAAATTGCTTCACTCTCTACCAAAGACAGCATTAGAAAAACCCATCACCAGTTCGATACAGGCAAGGAATGAGTTTTACCAGGGTTATGGGTTTTTTACAGACCAAATTAGGCTTCTTGAGGGTGTAAGAACTGTCCTTTCTAAAGTAGAATTTAGATTTAATCAGAGCAAGGTTGGTCAGTCCAGTCGCCGTCACCAGCTTCACGAGCGATACACCAACAAGGCATTTCTTCTGAGTGTTTTCTTCAGTTGTTTAACTGGAATAATACTTCATGCAGCTATTTACGTCTGAAAATACTTTCAGAGCTATTGTGAGAGCTGAACAAACAGTGAAGACGTGGAGACATTAACCCTAATTAAAGGCATCCTAGCAAGAACTGCTATTCTATAAAGAAGATTTGGGAGGTGCAGAGGGATTTCCCATTACTTTGGCACATAGGCTGCGCATCTACTCACAACTTGCAACAAGGCACTATAGATTCTAATGGAGGAAGCGATGCTTCTTCTCAACAAGAAATTCCCCCTGTGGCTTGACACACTGAACTCCAGCTTGCTAAGCTGCTATAAATATTTGATACCGGAACAGACTCAATTTCATTAGCATCTGCGATTGTTCAGTAACTACTGCCACGTACCTTCATTTACAGTGGCTCCAGAAAAGCCTTCACTTCATTTTAATTTAACGTACTTTTACCAAATGAGAACCGACACATTCTTCTTCTGTGTTATTTTTAAATGTTCTGGGAAGAATTAATTCTTTTTTGAATTTATGTCCTTAGAAGCATTTGATTACCGTCAGGGTATTCTTTTTGAAAGGATTAGATCTCTTGGAAAGAAAGTTGTTACTTTTCAGTAACAGCAGTTCTCACAATAGCCCCTCACTTACCCCATGCTGCAACCAAACCCTCCCGGCAGCAGGTTCCACGGGGGCTGCGCTTACCCCCTCTGTACACCGATACCTGTCTGCAAACAGAGGGGAAAAGCGTCTCATCCAGTACCCGCACGAACAGCAGAGAAACAGGTTATGCTGCTCATAGAGACCTTCCACAACTACTTACAGTAAAACAGCTTTTTTCCCCCCTAAACCTCCGACCCCGGATTTCACAACTGGCAACTGCAAAGCTATTATTCTGTGCTCTGGTACGAGTACTCGGAGTCTTATTTAAACAACCACAGCTCGTTCAGCCTGAGCAGCCGTTGTGGTAACCTCAGCCAAGTAGCTCACAAGTGAAAATGCAGACCAGCCTCCGCCGACCTGCCCGCACCCACTTCAGAAAGGGAGAGCAGTCGAGCACGGCCCTGGCTAGCTGACTCCAGCCCACACGGGCATGAGATTAGGGAGGACTCGTAATTAGCACATCACCGTGTCTGATCCCTCTGTTTCAATGGTCTATCAACAGGCTCTAAACACTTAGAAGGTGTCCTGCTAATGAAATATCAAATGATGAGTGCAGGTTCACAACCCCACCGTTTCCTCTCCGACAGCCTCCCTGCCCCATCCCTCTGCACAGCATCCAGCCACGATCCTGTTCACGCGCTGCCGGCCCAAAGAAAAACGGCCACACGCTTGTGAAACGGGACACACGCCCCTCAACATCAGCAAGCGTGCAAGCAAAAACCTCTTCTGGACTGTATTAGATACCTTATCGAAGGAAACTGCTGCCCAAAACATTATCAAATAAAAGCTGCTGGGATCCTCTGATGTTTGTTTTAGCGCCCACCCACTATATGCTACGGGTAAACAAGCAAGGGAACTCGCCTCCTCTCCTGTCATCCAAAGGAAGATGGCATCTACTTCCCAGTAGCAGCTTCATTCAGCAACATTTAACATTACTTTTCTATCTGTCATTTCTTAGGTACTTCTATTTTTTTATTGACATTATTTGACAGGAAAAATACCTTTTAATGGTCTAGCCTGTCCAGAAGAGAGCATTTGAAGTTAGATAACTGCTGTCAGTGTCAAGGCATTCCCAAAGCTGGAATGAAACTACTGCCAGGTGCCAACGGCACGGTTACCACTTCTTTAGAACTATTTGCAGCGAGAGCCTTAGAGCCCCAGCTGAGAAGGTATTCTTCGCTTTCAAACACTAAAGGCCCGCCGACACTAACAAGCCTCACACAAATCTACTTAAAGTTGGGCACATAATCTGCATGAGCACTTGGTTTTGTCTGAATTGAATAGGGACAGGTTTGCTATTCAAGCTAAATAAGCCACTCCTACCAAGAGCAATTAAAAGCCGATTTGGACTAAATTTGTGAATCTTTTCCATGTGGAACTCAAAGAGATGGACGTCTCCGCTCCAGAAGTTAAACATGGAAATCAAAATCAAAGTGCTAACTGATGCTAGTTTAAAACTATAATCTGGCTGGCACCTCCTAGATTGATTTGATCCTAGAAGTTACTACTTCTAACAAAAATTATTTGAAAACCCAAATCCTGCATTGCTGCTCTTTTGAAGATCACAACATCCCTAATGTTGTGATCAATGCCACTCAAACTTGTATTTTTCTTTTACTCTTTCTTTCAGTTGATGACCTGCTGAAAGAAGCCAAAGTTGGACCAAATGGAACAATAAAATATGAAGAATTTGTCCACATCATTTGTCTTCCTACAGTTGACTACTAAAATTCAAAACAAGAGATCTGATAAGAGCAGGACCTGAAACTTTTTTTACTTCAGTTTTTCCTAGTTACTACTTGGACTCGGGAATCATCATCATCTGCCTTTAAAAAAAATCCTTATTTTGCCTTCATGATAGTGCTTACACTTACACAGGTTCCCACCCCATTTCTGGAGAAATGTTGTCACAAAATGTGAGCTCTCTGTTATTTAAATAAACTGAATGTAACATTCCCTTGTGTAACATGTGTCATGCTTAAAAAAACCCAACTCTTATTTTAAAAATGCATTTAAGTCTAAATTATGCTTTGCAGCATAAATGCTAACTTGTAGTTAAGGTCTCACGGTGACTGTGTTCCAAGAAGTCAGCATCACCCGCAACCATTTGCTGCTTCCACACACCCAAGCCCAGACACGGTTCTTTGTGTAGAAACAGATTCCCCGGGAAGCTTATGTCATGACGGTGGTAAATTTAGTATAACTACGCACAGCTCCCCGGTATTCCTTGGATCCACGGTATGATCCCAAATAGATATTCCCCCGTCACAAAGCTGTCAAGTTAACAGCCCCTCTTGCGGGGTGGCCGCGTCCCAGTTGACTACCCAGAGCGACAGGAGACAAGCAGCCAGTGATTCCCCAGCTCCCCCAGTTAGTGATGCTCACCGGCTGCAGAGGGCAACTCCCAGTCTCCAAGCACAGGAACGGTCTATGATCGCTGTCTCACTCCTCCTCATCTTTCGCTCCTCCAACACAGAAGATCTCTGTATTGTTGCACTTCTGTCACGTTATTTATTAAGGTGCAATATCTTGCAACGTCAAGTCTCTGTGCAGTTAAGCTGCCCCTGCATTTTGAGGCAACACGCTGAAAATGCTGTGCTTGGTAAATGTATCTGTCACCAAGTTCTGGGCTAGCTGCCCAGAACATACTCCTAGAGACAGCCTGGCAGGGAAAAACAGAGGCCATGAAAATTCAGCTTCTCTACAACAGGAAAAAAACACCCCATCTCTCTTGACTTTAGACTGATTAAAATCAACGTGACCCACAGCAGTCGTTACTGATCTTATTCCGTCTATATCTTGGCAGCCTTAGCTAAGGTCCTCAGACTGGTACGACATTTAGGACAACAAACAGCAGATTCTCTCTGCAGTCAACTGGAAATTGGCAGAGACCACCTTTGCACAGCCACAGCCCAAGCAGCAACCTGCGAAGCACGCTGGAAGAGCACACGCTCCTGCCGTGTCTGCTGGGGCTTCTACCCACGGGAGCTCCCTTCCCCGCCCTTCAGCTTCCCCTCCCTCCACCCGTGCCTCTCCTTCCTTTTTAATTCTGAATCTTTAGTTCTTTGCTCAATTTGTGAAACGACCAGCAATTAAACCATTACAGCCATTGCACATGCAATGCATTTATCCCCTACTGAGGCACGCAGCACAGCCTGACCACCACAGATGACGGCTACCACCGAAACCATCACACATCGCTGCAACACTTGGAATCAACCAGGACTGTAACTAGCACAAACTTGGTTATAAACTGAAAAAAACCAACCATGAGCCAATCTTAACCCTTCCAAGTCAGGAACAGTGTCTCTAGAAGGGTAAGGCAGGGATTTTTCTCATGGAATATTATTACATGGGGGCAAAAAAGCACAAAAGATTAAACGACATGCTGAACGCTACGCAAGAAATGGAAGCAGATCCAGGATGTATCTTTCAGACAACTGGCAGGGTTGGGCCCAACCTCCCCTGATTCACAGCCAAGCTGCAGAGCCTGCGGTTCTCACAAGACGGCAGTCCCAGACTAACCCAGTAAGCTCCGACTTGGATCCTGACATGCCAAGATACTAACCAAATGCCCTCTGAACAGCAAAGGATCATGCTTCAAGGGGAAATGAACTTTGCTCGATGTAAAACTGACATACCTGTCAGCCATGCCTGTCTACCACATCCCTCAATTCTTATATTAGCTCTTCCTACTCTACAGATAGAAAACAAAACAAAAAATCACGTTTCTCTGAAAATCAGAGAGTTACAAGCAGCTCAACGCTCAGGTAACACCCCAGAAAAACATGACACAGTGAAATAGAGAGAGGATTCTCTAGAAAAACCAAGAACAGGTTCCAAATAACAGCAAAAGATAGGATTTCCCTTGTAACTCTCTTCCCACCGTTCACAGTTAATCCCAATGTTTGGACAAAAAACCCACCTACCTTGGCGCTGAGCCTTTCCGCACTAGTGCCTTTCGGAAGCCTGCCCACAGTGTGGAGTTCTATTTCTGCCCACCGGAGCCATTCCAGACCTTTGCTACAGAAGTACCAGCGATGAAGGCGAGCAAAAAACTCAGTTGCTTTGAGCATGAGCATAATTAGCTTATGAAACACGGAGTTCATTTAGAAGCATTTGTTTCCAATATGCATCAATAGCCAAATTACAAATGATCCAATACACAGCTTAATTCTTCCCTATTGACCAGAGCAGTTGATTAACAAATCCTTTCAGCTGCAGACAATACAAAAGCTTGTATGTCATGGGGACTGATCAGCTCAAAATCACTTTGGATTACTCCAGAATGCATCTGTATCATACCAGGCAGTTACTACCCTCTCTGGGTGGGTAAACGTTACCCAAATAAAAGCCAGCAAAAAGGAACCGCACTTCGCACACACTCACAAAACAAAGCAGCATTGTTAGAGCTTGGAGAGACAAGTGTGAGGCACTCCATGCCACAAAACATTTAGAAGCAAAGCACTCCTGTTCAAAAGGGACCTTTGCAACTCTGAGTTCACAGAGAACACCCTCCCCCCCCCCCCCCCCCCCCCCCCCCCCCTTTTTTCCCCAGGAAACACAACGTAACTGAATGCTTTTTATTACATCTAAAGATTTCTACATAAACAGGTAACATTCAATAGGTAAACCATTTTTTTTCCAATGCATATAATAAATATTTTCACTTGGTACTTTTATACAAACTGACATTGGTCTACTATACATTTTTAAAAGCCATTTACTGGTTTGGCATGCCGTATGGAAACTAAGAGAAAGTTTTAAGGCAATGAATGACAGATTTAAATTCATGGAATTAATGGTAATTTTAATATTCTGCTTATATACATTTTTCCCTTTGTTAATTAAAACAATTAACAGCAGCACTTTCGGGGACCACCAGCAATTTTCCCTTGTTAGAAATCTAAGCTCTGTTTAAAAAAAAAAAAAAAAAGAAAGAAAGAAAAAAACAGTTACACTGACAAAACAAAATCCTTTCTATTCAAAATGTGCTTAAAACCCTGAAATGTTAAATTGCAACGAAGAATTAATTTTCAAAACGTTCTCCTCACAGTCCTTAGCTCTGCGTTGGGGGGCAGGTCCAAGAGAGTCCAATGAAAATCTATCAGTCATCCCGTCCTTGAAAGGCTTATCGAATCCTTGCCATGGAGAGGAAGGGGCAAGCCTGGAATTGCTGTCACGTCTATCATTATGGAAGTACTACAACGTTTTTAACGCATGGCATAGGTTATAGTTTAGCACAGTTTGTCATCGTCTAAAGGATGCATCAGTAACGCCCTCAAGAGCGATTCAAAGCCACTTCCACCCTGCTATTCAAACAGCTACGTACTCATACCCGTGCGTGTATGTGCATACACACACACGGCACTATACGTAACACAGACGCACGTGCACACGTGCGCACACCCCACTCCTCTAGCGGAAGAATTTGAGGACAAGAGACCACTGGTCTAAAGATCACAGAAACTCTGCAATCTGCAGCGAATGGAGCAGCACCGCAAGCCAGGCCACCCTGGGTTGCTTTACTGCATCTTCGATAATAGGCGAACTAATGGAGATTGAGTTTTGGAGTGACATTTGCAGGGAACTTGTCGAGAACTCAGACTGAGACTTCTACCAAGCAATGTTAACTGTGGTCAGAGGCACAGAGAATTATCAACTATAAAGAACACCCTAGCATGAAACAGGAATACTCACACAGCATATGGGATTAATACCACAAAGGAGGACTTAAGAACATTTCTGTCCCTTCTTTGTAGAGCAATGAGGTTAAAAAGTGACAATGGTGAACTGAACAGCCTTCCTTCCCTTCAGGGTAACTTGTGAGGAACTGGAAGACATCATCAGCTGACCTCACTTTCCAAAAGCTAAGACAGGCACAAAGATGCCAGATTCTGTCTTACCACACACTCGCCACATTTAATTTTATATGTGAATTAACAAGATTTTAATACCATTGTCAAAAGTGACATAAGCTGCTCTTCAGGTCATCTTTAACAATACAGTCAATGGAAATGTTGCCACAATCGTCGGTAAAACAGCCACAAGCTCTCCCAAATTTCTCTTAGGTGTTTCAGAAGCTGGGGACACGCACGCTCCCAGTTACACCAATGGCAGTCGTACTCCAGATTTACAAACGGTATTATAGCAAAGCATATGCTCTGAAGTTACCAGGTTAGTATTCATGACTAAAATGTATGAGATATATTCCTAGTGTAGGTTTAATCACTTCAAAATCAGACTGAGTTTAAAAAATAAGTATTTCCCATTTTCTATCCTTTTATTTATTTTTTAACTGACATTTAATAAATTATAAAATTGGTGTATGGTGAAATATATATATCAGCCAGATATGTATGAAATACACATGCATGGGAAAAACTATTTAACTCACTTTTAACTCACACACACAGATCTATAAATACATATATACACACACATATACATATAAACACAAACATCTGTTTTCAAAATTCAAGTCAACTATTTAGTGGCAGAGGGATGCTGTAAAAACACTAAAAACGATTTTGATGCCACATAATGTGAACCTTTCAAATAACCATACGACTGATCATACAGCAATACCTAATGCTACTTGGATTAAAGATTTTTTTTTCTTTTTTCCTTTTTTTTTTTCCTTTTTTTTTTTCTTTTTTAATCAATGCAAGATTTTGAGACAACTTCATAGGCAAAAGGTGGCCCTTGTCAATGCTCAAAGCAACTAGCTGCAATTCGACAGTTTTGGACATTAAAAGTTCAGACAAGAATCTGCTAATTTTAGTATTCCTTAACTCTCTTTCCTGATAAACTTGTTACCTGCACTTTCAACCAGTTATAAAAATATTTTTCACACCAGAGGAAATATTTACTCTCTCTGACATGGACTTTGGGACACAAGAGAATCGCTTCCTTCCCTCTCCCTTCTCTTACTTTAAAGAATCTCCTGAAAAACTGCATTCCAGCTATTTACACATTTCACTCTTTAATAAGAATGGATCAGCCCAAATGACCCATTAGTTCTAAAAAAAGATTTTCCTATGTCATGCACAACTTAAAAAAAATAAAAAGAGAGAGAGAGGAAAAAAAAAAGAAACCAGGAAGTAAGTATGGCTCAAAGTTCAACATAAGCGTACTGAAAAATCAGGGAAATCAAAATAATTACAAGGCCAAAAAGAGAAAACTGAATTTTGAAATCCACTACCCTAAGAGACTTCAATAGGTAGCAATATGTTTGAGTACATGGGCTACAGGGTGGGGCTTTTTTATTGGGTTGGTTTTTGGTTTAAGAGACTCACATTGAACACTTAATATTAATTTTGATTAATGTGAACTTAGAAGACAGTGTACCAAGACCATTATCAGCTGCACTAACCATGCAATAGTGTGTTGGTATTTGTATTTTCTTCCTTTTGTTGACAAGTTCACTTTTAAGCAGAAATTTGATCTACTGCGGCTAAAAGTAGGTTTCTCCAGACAGAACAAGATAGGCCTCAATTCAATAGGCCATTTATACACGCATGGCTAACTTTAAAGCACAAGCAGTTCCACAAATTCGACACATGCTTAATATTTTGCTGATTAGGATCTTAAGTTATTTTAAAAGGATTTCGTAATAAGTTCTTACAAAGAAAACCCTACAGTCCAATGTGTCAATGCTTTTATTTGGGGCTAGATTCTATAAAAATTCTCTGTCTTGTCCCACATAAGCACAGCCAAGTAATTCCTCAGCCTGAGATTTTATTGAGTCTGGCCCTCACGAATAATTGGTGCACTAATGAGCTTGCAACATGCTTGACTAAAGCATGGAATTTAAAAAAAAAAAAAAAAAGGTCATCTGAATAGAGGGTCACATAGAACCAGAAATGACAAAAAAAATCCTAAAAAACCAAACCCACTCCTGAACGGCTCTGTCCTGCAAACAGAGGGGATGCTGTGGAACAGTTTGGGTAGGGTTTATTCTGCTTTAAGCACAATAAAATCTGCACTAAATATGGGATGGGGGAATTAGATTCCACCACCAAAGGTAAATGTCTCCAAGAGGAGAAAAAACCCTCTCACAAGTTTGAACTTTAGAAGTTCAGCTCCTTTCCTGTTTATGTTACTGTCAAGAAAATAATGCCATTTGTGTCCAAACTATGCCGGGAAAAAAAAGTAACTCACATGACAAATGCACAGGTGTAAAATCTTCAGCATCCATAAAAATGAACTGAAGCTCCTTGTTTTTGTTAATTTTTTTTGTTTTGTGTTTTTTTTTCTTATTTTTACCAGTGAGGCCATCTTAGGTTTATATACAAAAGTAAAACTGAAAATATACTTTTGTTCTCTGTACACATAAATTTTTTTCCCTAAAAAAGGAAAAAAACTTGTCTATGTTTCTAACATAAAGTAAAACCAAGCACAAAGATTTCCTCTGACGAGTTCATTTACTCCAAAAATCAGTCCAACGAAATAATGTCTGGTATGATACCAAAGATAGACGCCGTGTCCGTGCTGCTCCTACTTGCAACTGGATGACCATGATTCTCTCGCAGGCTGTTGGAGGAAACAAGACTGCTGTTACTGCCACTATTGCTACCATTTGTGGCTGGCAGAGAACTGCTTCCTCCTGCATTTAGCTGATCGAGAAACATCTGAGATGAAGTGTATGGGAAAAAACGAGAGTGTAAGAGTTCTTGATCATCTGATGCGGAAACTGCCGCAGCTGCAGCGGCAAGAAGGGATGTGTTGTAATGCTGGGGGGAAAAACAACATTTTCAAGTTACATTTCAGACACCATAGTTTTGATTCAGACCAGCACAAAAGAAGGTATTTGTAAGCTAAAGCTCTGACAGCTTCTGGATTTCACATCAGCTCACCTACTCAACCTTTCTGTAAGGTCAGTGGACCGATGCAGTGTACTTTTACCTCTGCAGCGCCTGATTTCTGAAGCCTAAAGAAATTGGAAATACTAGTACTAGTAAGAGCAAACACTAGAAAGGCAACGGTACTGCAAGACACCCAAACCAGTACAAAACGGTAAGAAGCAGCACTCTTTTACCTCTTCAAAAAATTCCTTGGTGGAAAAATTCCCCAAAATTCAAAGAAACATTTTGCCATCCCTCTCCTCCACTCAAAAGTCACAGACCAACCACAGCTGGTGAAACTATGTGCTAATCACTGTTGGTGGAGGAAAGCATGCTTCTGTGAAAAATGCATTTAGAAATAGCACACTCAGTCCCATTAGATGGCAGCAAGGGCTGTCCCAAGTTATACTCTCTGCTGGGCAGCCCCTGAAAGGCTATCAAGAATCAAGTGATCAAGTGGGAGGACTTGCCAACCCAGACTCCTTTTGAGAATGACCTCCTTAGTTCCCAGAACTGGAGAAGCCAGCACCAATCTAGCCCATTTCAGTAAGTATTTACAGAAAGGTGGCAAACACGGTATGAACAGGCACACAGCCTCAGAAAAACCAGAGAGCTGCCCCGACTCTCCAAATTGCGCAAAGGACTGTCAAGAGTCCCCGTGGTGGGGCCCAGCACTGTCAGATGGCCAAAGTCAGACCTCAGCTCTGAAAAACTAAGGAGGTGGCTGGTGGACCTTCAGCCATGGCCGAGGGTCATTCCACAACACAACAGTGGCTGACTGAGCTTAACCCTTGGAAAATGAAATGTTCATCTCTTTTTATGCCTTATCATATACCCGTATTTAGACAACGCTTATGTTTGGTCACAGTTTCTATGTGTATAAAATGAAGCTGCAGCCTGCCTGCGTTTACACCTACATCATACATCTGCTCCTTCCTCGCCTATATATCCATGCCAGCAAGTCCTTCTCAGAAAAGAGTATCTGCCATATGACTTGATTTTCATTGACTTACCTGATTGTCTCCTGACAGAAAAGGGAAGAAATCTAAACCTGTAAAGAGCCAAAGAAAAAAATTAAGCTTCTCAAAACAAAAAAGCACCTCCCCATTTTCCCACCATTTATTTTGAAATAAAATCAGCATAATACTGATGACGCTTCCGATTCTCTTCACTACCGGAGCTTGCAAAATATCAGCCTTTTAAAACCTTAAGATATTAACCTTTTTTTTTTTTTTTAAAATACCATCTCATCCTCTGTGGATGCAAAATAATATTTTGCACTACTGGATTGTTAAACAACTGCATGCTTAAATCCTTTTACAACAGTTATTATTGCTTGGAGAGCTGCACTGACAGCTACGACAGTCAGAAGCTCACCTTGTAAGTCATAAGGCATAGGTGTCATATGGAATGGATGCCTGTAGTCTTGGATAAGTGATGTATTGATGTAGCTAGTGTCAACAGCAGGAAGGCTTGGTGTTCTTGACACAGGAGATGCTTGATGGGGTAAATTTAAAATGCTAGAAAAAACAAAGGCTTGTTACAAGCGTAAAATACAGTCTTGGCTTTAATGCTAACAGAACAGCATTTGAAGATTTCTATTGCTGTCCCATGCAGGGTATGGCTATTTTCAAATTTAACACAAAGTCAACCTCTCAGTATGCATTATGAACTTTGTGACAGGTGTGCAACAACGACTCCCCTACTAAATTTCAAAGCTTCACTAGAAAGCATCGAGATGCTACAGCACCTCAGTGAGTCTTGTAGGGACTGGAAAGGGGTGGGGATTGGGGGGGAAGAGACATGAGCATCACACATTCCCCAAGCTCTCTTCTCACGGTGACATTTTATCAGAAAAGTTAATTCAGTCCAAGCCAGACTGCAGCCCAAACAGCTGAAGTCTAGCAAAATTAAAAGCAAAGGAAAGCTCAGTCTCAAACAGCAGAAACTGATGACTCTCACTATAAATGGTATTGGGATCTCTGCTATAAATATGTTACAAATACTCCTAACCCAGGACAAGACAATCCTAAAGGTATACTGAACACCCCAAAAAGGTACAAATCTGCATAACAGCACAACAGATACGCTCTACAAGGTAATTAGCAATGGAAGACAGCCAAAAAGGTTTTGGAGAGTTTTAAGTGATCACCGAGTCATTTACATTACTGGAGTATTAATCAGTTCAACAACAGGATCCCTTTGGTTTAGCCTCAGTTTTCATCCCTACATGTTTATGTAAACAGGGTGCTATTAACAGCTTGGCTACTTAGGTGTAATCAGGTTATTCTGGCATCCTTTATTACCATGCTACTGACAGTAATCACCAGCAAAACCCACACGCTCCCAGACCACACCCATGCTTCTCATTGCTCTCTCTCTCTGTATGTTGCTGCTTTCGTATTTCCCTATGGAAGAAAAACATTTCCAAATCTGCAAAAAACATACTTCTAAGCCACAACCTTTTGCACCATTTTATACTCATTTTCACAAATATGAGTATAAATACAATTAAAAAACTGTATCGTGTTAGTTGTTATTCCAATCTTTTCAGGCCTTGTGACCTGAGACCAAATTCATTTGCTGTAAGCTACTAAATCAGTATACAATCCAAATACAGAACTTTCTGGATACTATTTCTTTTGAAATTTGTTACTACTCTCCATTGTGAGTATATTCTCTTTGCATTAGCGTGCATATTTTATTCTCACCCCTTATTATTTAATGGTGATGCTGGAGATATGGAAGGACAGCTTCTCTTTGCAGATGGTTCTTCCTCCTCTTCATCTGATGAGCTATCAATGGTTAAATCAATCACTTCTACTTTCTTATTTTTATTTGACTGTTGGTGAGAAGACACCTGATGTTCCAAGGAAGAGCTTATGCATCCTATACAAAGTAAGTCAACATTATAAGCTGTAGCTTACAACAACACTACAATCATCATAACATCACAGCTTATTATATGCCTGCATAAATAAAGCCTACAACTTAGAATAAAAGACAACAAAATTACGTAACCTTGATAACAAGCCCCAAACAGGTATTACTCAAGTTATCTTTCTCACAAATGATTATTAAAAGCTACAACCATACATGCAAAAATGAGCATTCTGAAAAGTTAAAGGAACATCAGTATTTAACAATTCAACAGTACGACATTCAGTCCATACAGCCCAAAACATGACTTACCATCAACTCCGTTGTAAGACGCAGTTACTTCCTGCACTTCCTTCTTCGATCTCATAGGAGCCCATGATCCATCCTCCTTAAACTGAATTTCATCACAATCTGTACAATACTTCAGGATTTCCATGAACAACCTGTCAATCAAAAACATTTAATATCAGTCCTCAAAAAGAGCTTAACCTCTTTTTTTCCTCCAATATCTTTATTAGTCAGTGTAAGTTTGAATTAGTGTTTAAAAAGAGTAGAAAGCTTTCCTTGTTCTAACCTTCTCTCATCTGCTTCCTTGAGAAAAAGGAGTCATTGAAAAATTTAAAGTATTATCTAAAATAAAAATCTGCATATTCACTTAAAAGAGAGTGGAATCCTGCAGAGCTCATGACACTGAACTTTCCATTTCACAAAACGAAGGAAGAACGTGAACTAGAATTAAAAAAATAATCTCCTTCTTACCCATATTTATCTTTGACAATATTTAACTGAGGAAGCCCATATCTTAAAGGAGTCCATATAGCTGAGTATTTAAGAACTAGTATTTCCTGAAACCTCTTTATAAGCGAAAACTTCCTAACAAAAGCTGAGCATGGGAATCTAAACTTGCAGCCTCTTCTCCTAGCCGCGTCTCCTAAAACTTTTAAGGATCCTGGCACCACATCACTCCCAGTGGGAACTCCAGCTTTTGACTAAGACTATTCATGTGGTTCTGCGTAGGAAAGAACTTTGCTTTAATTAGTGAGAAAGTTCACTCTTTCCCAGATTGAAATATTTGCTAGAAATAACCTTCTCTTTGGGATGCTATATCACCTAATCTTCAACATCCAGACAAGAAGTAATAAGGAAAATGCGCTGTTTTAATTATTACTACTCTTAGTCTTTACTATTTTAGGCTGAAACCTAGAACAAGGAACCCCACAGTTCTTTGATCCAAAGCAGAGGACCTGTAAATCTCAGGGCCCATGAATCCGAAGCAGCCTGTGCGAGCTCTGAGTGTCTCTTCAAGAGTTTTTTGCAAGGTCTTAAAGGGGATCCCGAGCAATCTTCTGCTTCACTGGCAGGTCACCAAAACGAAGCACATACTCACTAAAAAAAGACTCAATCATTTGTGAGGTGGTTTTCTGGGGTTCTGTTTGTTTCACGGTTTTAAGTTTTGCTTTTGGGGGGTTTGTTTGTTTTGACTTTTTTTTTGGTTGGTTGGTTGTTCGGTTTTTTGAGTTTTTTTGAGTAAAACATTCTGAGAGTATTCTCAGAAGGCTCTACTTGTTCTCTTCCTTTATCACACTTCAGAAAGAAGGTTCCTATCTAAGGAATTAAAATGCAAACCCAGGAATACATACTTGGCATTTCTTCATGGAGACCAATACTAGATTTATTTATTTTTGTAATGTTTTGCAGGTAGGCAGTGCCAGGGAATCAATCTCTATGTCACTTTCTATATATAGCAGCTCCCCAAGTGTGAAATTGTACATGGAATTGTACACGCATGGGGGGGGGGGGAGTATTTATTTGATCTAGCATGAATGTCTGCTATCAACTATGCCAGATTTGTGCAGTTGCTCCATTAAAAGAAAAGACAACAAGTGCTGTTTCCACCTAGGGATCCAGCAGTATGGAATACTGAAAAAAAAAAAAATCCAACAAACAGAAAAACCCACAACCGTTTTAGGCAGGATAGCTCAAAAATTTACCTAGGATTGGAAGGAATACCTTTCATTACTATTAACTTCAACAGTTTGATGACCACAAATTCTTCCAGAATACTGAATGAAGAGGTACCTGGTTAGTAAATTCTTCACCAACAGCAGGGAAATAAAAAGACATGGTAACTCAAAACAGGTCACAGCCGCATAACCAAGATTTCAGAGCACTGTATTCTGCGCAGCACAAGAACAGTAAGCAGAGAGTGTAAGGTACATCTGTCATTTTGATTGAAGTTTTACTTACCCATCAATAATGAGATGTTCATAGGGAGCCTTCTTGTCACAGACAGGGCAAACCCAGGTTGGTTTCTTTTCATTCATTTGGATATACAGAGTGGCATCAAAACATTGCAGGTGTGAACAAGTCAGGGCCCTACATGGTATAGTTAGCCGCATTTTACCAAGCTTTAAAAGAAAAAAAAAAACAAGATTATATCATCTTGGTATTAAATTAACAAACAAGGCTTTTCTGTCTGAAAAGAGACAGAGACAAGTTGAGTTTTACTCCAGAAAGAACTCTCACAAATCTGAGTTTTGATTAAAATACATGCCACATACACCGTTCCCCCCTTCCTGTAGGTTTGATTATCGCACTAAAGAAAAAGTTACTAAAAATCACATTTTTAACTACGTTTGATCAAGGAAACAGAAGACTACATCCTTCCATATTCCCGTAACAAAACAGAGTCCACTGAGCACCTGTAACACACCAGTGTCCTGGACAAACCACAAAAAAATAATTCTTCTTCATTAGTATTTTAAAAGCTGATGAACATGAGTCAGTCCTCTCCTATTCACTCACAGTTAAAGAGTGTATTCAAGCTGCCGTCCATATCTCAGTCATCAGGGCGCTACCAACTACTTGTTTAACTTTACAGTCACAGAAGCAAGCATATAGAAAATGCATGTGCAAGATTATGGATCATTTTCTGATGTGTTTCTCTAACTCCATCATTTTCACTACTTTCTCCAAAGAACTGTCAGAAAGTGACTACTCACAAAATAAGTCACATCTGTTAACTATTAAGAAACTATTTTATACTCCTCCTGCTGTGATAAACACCACTGCTACGTATACAGTTATGAGCTAACCTGAAATTTCGCTGCCTTTTTCTTGTGTAAAATACAAATAGCTGACTATCCCCTATAATACCATCATACCTTTTCAACACTACAAAGGGCCCGCAAATGTTAACGGAAGATGAGAGAGGAGAAAATGAGTTCTACAGTACACTTTCAGATGGGGATCGTCCTTTCCTCCAAGTTTGTAGAAAGGCCAGGACAGCGAGGTTCTGCAGGCTAGCACAAAGCTTCCACAAGTTTAATACAAAAAGCACAGCTGAGTGCTTAAGGTGAGCAGATAACATGGGAGTGCTACACACAGTGAGTGTTTAGGCTAAATTGTGGAACACGAATATCTTAGTTTGGATTAGATAAATCAACATTAACCCAGGCCATAAAACATTAACATATGATTACATTGAATGCAAAATTGATTAGACAGTGAAAGGCATTTCATATTCATCTGAAATCAAAAAGTTTCCTCTCCTCAAAAAAACCAAGCAGTTGTTTTCTGGCAAAGTGCTTACGCTGCAGTTTAGGAGGGGCTTTAACTGACCACACTAAAGGTAAAAAGTAGGAATGTCTAAACAAGACTTTTCCTGCATTAAAAAACAACAAAACAATTATTTATTAAGAACTATTTATACTATTTTGAAGTTTTATATATTTGACTAAAATATGCACAATGACTTCATTTGAAAACCTTCAGCCAATTCCAGCCGTGGATAGTAGGAGGAACTGTTTTTAGTAGGGCTTAAGCAAGCACCGTGGTCATGCATACTGATTCTGAGCAATACAAGATGGGTGCCACAGGATGGCACTCAATCTCAGAATATCAGAAAACTAAAAACAATATCAAGAACAAAGGCCCTACTCACAGTCCACTACTTCCTCCATGATGCTTTTTTTTTGCGTCCCCCGTAAGCAGAAATCCCTCCACCCCATTCCCAGCAAATTCAGCTCGACTGCAGGATCTTGCTTATTTTTCTTCCCTCTGGCTCTCAGTCACTGCCACAAAACTCACCACCAGATGGGAGGGGAGCAGAGAACTCCCTGGGGAGTCTGCGGTAATGGTGCTAGAGAGCTCAGACAGCAGGAGGTGCTGTATGTGCCATGTGTTTGGCACCCCCTCCCCCCAAATCCATGACCAAGTACATTACTTCTATCACATATTCAACCCCCAACAAAGCAAGGGCCCCTGATCCATGGCTGTTATGAATTCTTATCTCCCAGATGGTAGGTCAATGGCTCATTTGTCTTTTGGGCACAGTAAGAGTCTCCTAGCTCAGCGAGGGTCAAGAATAAGGGTACCGGAGACAAAACCTGGATGCTTCTATGTGATGCAAAATAAAAATAAGGAAGGTCGAAGACACGTGCTGCAGGAAGAACATAAATACCTGTCTCCTGAGTAAAAAAAAGCAGATTTAAACCAGAAACATTTTCACAAGCTTTTGGTATAAAAACTGTGGCTCTAATTTCTAAGCAGCGGTCGGATTTAACCGAAGCCATACAGATGCAGATAGAATCAGCGTACTCAGCGTTAACAACTTGATGTCTCCTTTCCCATTTTTGGCATTGAACATCCTGGATCAGCTCTGACATACTGGCCAAGCTGTGTCAGAACTGACAAAAGAAAAGGTCATAAAAGGAGGGATGCATCCCAACTTTTGAAAAATTGTGTTTCCCAACACTGTTACTGTTTTGATTCCTGCCTGTCAGCAGCCAAAGAAACACTGCATTAATTTCTTTTACAAGCGTACAAAACATTGCTATCTTTTCATGCTAGAAAATGCACACAAAACAGGAGTTAAGGATTTGTAAACAAAGCTGCAAAACCTACAGTAAAATGCTAGATTTGGATTTTTTGTTCAGGTAAATATTTGGTCCGGCTGCAGAGCCTGTGGATTTATTTATTTTTATTTCAAGGGAAAAAAAGGACATGAATTCAAGCGTCTTCCTGAAACACAGACTCAGTCCAGCCCATTTGCCTGCTGTATCTTGGATAGATTCAGCCAACAGTTAAGGACAGCTTTTTCTCCGTACTCCATGGTCTCAGAGGGAGAGCAGGCCTCTGTGCTAAAAAAAGCTCAGCAGCAATCCAAAACAAATTCAGAGGAAGCTGCCTCGCTCTGCGCTCTTTTTGAGGGGAAAATAAAGGTTATAAAGTCTAAACCTGCCACCCCCATCCAGATATGCAACTTCACTTATTTTACTGAAGTATACACACGAGAGAATCACACCCATAACAAATGAGATGGGAGAACTGCACCCTCACATTAACAGAGCTGAAGATGCATCATTTAATTTTTGGTTCTGCTGTTGGAGACCAAATCAGCATTTTCAATGTGTGCTTTTAAAGCATACACTGTCCATTCAAGCCTTAGAAAGTAAGCACAAAATATTTACAAAAAAATTCTCCCTGAGCCAAATGCTTACAAATTAGCAAGTAAAAATATGGAGGCTATAATAAAATTACATTCAGATCCGAGGACAGTCTGAATCATGCTAATAACCTTTCTATTCATAGGACAGGTTGAAAGGTGCAGTCTCTGTCCCAGCGAGCCTTTGCAATGATGGATTATTCCAAGAGCTACAGTGAAATCAGACAGCACTGAATGAGGAACATACTGGAAAAAAGTCAAGTGTCTATGTTTTGTAGACATTATTAAAATGACACAGAGACAAATATGCTCAAATTAATCTGCTATAGACTTTGTTTTGTATGTCTATCAGAAAAGTAGTAAATTTTAAAGAGGAAATACTGACAAAGGTAGGACTTCTGAAGAGCTGCATCCTAATGTCTGATTGCTGTTTTGGTTTTACCCCTGGCAGAACTGTGAGACAGCAAAATAGTATTTGACATCTTCAGGTATTAGCAAACTTGCATTCCTAAAAGCAATATTGTAGAGGATATTCCTGCTCTAATACTAACTCATCTGAATCGCAGTCATCAAGAAAAAAAAAAATGCATCTAAAAGCACTGCAGAAGAACTTTCATCAGTAATGGAGGCACTCAGGACAAACAGAAGTGTATGAGAAAACTCCCATGGAATGATCTATAAAGCAGGATAACTGCCTGAACTGGCAGTTTTGACAAATCAAGTACGACTGAAGTAAAAATCTGTAATTCCAGAAGATGCATGAAGATTAATTTAAGATAATGAATTAATACATAGGCACTTCTAAACTCATACAGCCATTTAATTCCTACTAACGGATTACTATTTTTGTCTGTATTGCAAACTAATTTTAAGTGGCAAGAATATTGTGCCTAAAGAATGACAAAAAAACCAACAGGACTATCGTTGTGCTTTCTAGAATAACAAAGTACTAACAGCACAACAAAAATTCAACTATAACAACTCAGCAAAATAGGCTGCCAGGTGTGGACCCGAAATACTTCAGCGCTCCAAATCTGCAGCAGTTTCGATGTGACGCGTAAGTTCATAGCTTTATAAGATTATAGGTTATGAGGTTCTCAGTTTACAGATCAGGATGTTATTTTGTAAATGCAATCCCTATATCTTTCTTACAGATGAGTTTTATCTTCCTTATAAATGTGTTATTTAGTTAGCATCAATGTTGATATGGAGAAGGTCTTAAGATTGAAAGATCATGAAAATACCACATTTAAAGATTTACAATAACCTAACACATATATAAAAAGTAACCACAATGTCCATTGTGCTTTTTACGAAGCAATGCTTACATATCTAGAAGTTGATCTTTACATTGGTAGAGTTTAAGAACATATTTAATAACTTGAGAAATAAGCTTCAATTTTGCAAGAATAAAGTCAGTTTTCTTCTTTAGATTTCAAAACTGAAAATTTCGTGTCAAGCTTGAGCAGATTGAGCCAAATCAGGAAACAGATGCATCCTTAATCTTGAACAGAGGTTAAAAAGTTATACTGCAATAAAGATACTGTGTCAATCCATACAGAGAGCAAGTATTCTGAAGGTGTATGGTACTTGAAACAAGAGCACCAAGTCCCAAAGATTAAAAAAAGTGCACATAATATTAATATTGTGCAGTTTACCAATGATAATATAAACCCAGGCATAAACTATCGCGTACCTCTGCATCTACTTGATTAAAAAACAATTAGTAGGTCAAGATACAGTATGCCTCTGCCACTTCCACATTCACTGGAACGGTATTCTCCCACTTCAAATTTGGAACAAATTTTGTTTGAACAACCTCTAGGACACTGCTTCGTTTTTAATCTACGATTATTAAATACTCAAAGTGTACACATGCATACAATCAACTTCAGTTAAAAGATGCTCAATTCTTCGACTGCAGACACTGGCTGAAGAGCTATTTTTAATAGTCAGATTTACCTACCTTACCACCGAGAGTGGTTTTATCACAATCAAGGACCCAAACTGCACGCTCAGATGATCTAGTGACAGATTTAAATGTATGCTTACATATAATTTTGAATAGCGTTTTCAAGTTAATGGAATACTCATTTTCTCAGGGTTATATCACATGCTTAAACACAGTGACAGGTAACTTCAGCACGGGATCCTATCCCCACAAAGTTAACACATAGGTAAACACAAGCTAACCTCTTGTTACATGTCCCAGAACAGCCACATTTTGATCAGAATCAGTTTTGAGGGAATAAAAAAAAACTTACTGGACAAAGAAGAGAAACTCTTAAGCTTGTTGTTGCTATTTCACTGTCTGGATCAGCGGTCAGTTTCTCTTTAACTGTTATTTGAAAGAAGAAAAGGTTTATTTTACAGTTGATTTAAAACACAAATTGGATGACAGAGAAATAAGTCTGAAACTGTGTGCTAAACTTTCAGTTTGCCATATCTACTGGAAGCAAGCAGCAGTGACTATTGTTTCAAACTCACACAATAGACATGTAACGTAAGCAGTCTTTACTCTCTAGAAAGATCATAAACAACAAGATTTAAGAAAGCAAAAAGCAGGAAAAGCTCATCTTAAACCAAGATCCCTAGAAAATGTATTTATACAGAGATGTCTCTTTTCATATACATGCAACTTTGTACTTGACAGTTATTTAAAATCTACCGACAAGATGAGCCACGTTGACTTGACTGTTAACTTCAAGCACATTAAAAAAAATGCGGTCGTAACTCTCACATAGACAAGCACCACTGTAAACCTCTGGAATACTCATCAAGCAATCCTATGATTTAAAATTGAAAAGCAAATTGAGAAATAGGAAATCAGAAGTACCCTGACAAAATCTGAGTTTGAAATAACTGCAGTGAAATATTAGCACTACAGAAGTCTTTCATCTCTACCCATCCTCTCCTTTTACTTATAAGGACTGTTTTATAAGCAGTCATTGGTTAAATGAACAAGTCAGTTCCATCTTCTTCCTGCTCTATGAACCAGACCTACACCCTCATTCTCACCTTGTATACATACAGCAGTAGCCGCCTGGAAACTCTCTAGATTTTTGTGCATTTAAATCATCATACTGCATTAGCACAAGCTCATGTCCAGCACTATATACCACTGGCTTTGTAGCATTTACTGGTGGACTAATTTCTTCCCTTTTGGAGAAGGTCCTGTGCTGTGTACAATACACGTTATGTGAGCACTAAAGAGTATCACCAACAGCTGTTAAGTGTTGGTATTTTCACCCTCTCCCTGAAAAAGAAACATGCAGCAGTTTTTGCTTGCATTTTTATTATACAAACTTACACCAACATGTACTTGTCAGAGAAAACAATAAAGCAGCAAACCTCACACTTCAATTTGGAAGGGGGTTGGGAGGAGTATTGTGCTAGACACTCTCTCTCCAGGAGCTCATTCCACAATACCGTGCCAAAGGAACAAAAACTGTGTTGATGGAGACTTTCCTCCAGCATGTCAGCATCAAGGTTCAGTATCAGGCATTTAGTTCAGCTTGCTTGAGGTACTGAATTACCAGTTAACTATATAAATACAGTTGTTCTACTCTGAAGAAACAAAGCCAGTATGGCTGAACTGAAAGAGATTCTCTTGCATTTTTCCCTTCACAGTGTCAACAGGGTTCCTGGACTGGCTCCTAGTACAAACAAAGGCCTCTGAGTCTTTGAATTGGAACTGAATACAAAGAACACCACTATCAGATTCTGAAAACCCAGAGAATTGTAGGAAGTCCAAACCTCAGTTAGTACAGTCCTATTTCAAATCTCCTTTTACAAAAGCTATTTTTCCTTTTTAAACAAGTAGTACATCAGACATACTTAGTGCTCTAGAATGATCAGGGTTCCGTATTCCTTTTGCTCGCAACCTCTGCAGTAACACCGTAGAGGACAGCTGCTTTACAAGATAGACTGCCATGGAATAGTTCTAGAAAACAGAACAAAAGATCAAAGTAAAAACTGTTTTAATCAAAAGACAGCTTGTATTTTATACAATGCTTATGCAATTTGTTACGTGATTACAGGGCACTGTGTTTCTAAAGCAGTTACAAGACTTTAGACGGCAAAGTTTTCAGACTAGAGAAAACCCATCGTGCTTCTAAAAGTTCACAGGGCTGGAGTTTCAGAGATGCAACAAAAGTGACTTCACGCTTCACTGAGATTAGATTTAGCTGCAAACCAAGCTGTTAAAACAGCATTTAGGACACTTCTGGAAGTTTTACATCTAACTTGGGACATGCAGTCTACAGCCCATTTCAGAAGGGTAATTCTACATCAATAATGTTAGGTACTTCAGTTGTGTCAATACATTTAAGGGAAGCTGTCAGGTCAAATACAATCAAAACTTTTTTTAAAGGCTTACTTCGTTTTCAAAATAGCAAAATCAGCAGTGACGCCTCTTCAAAAGCAATACATAAAAAGATGCATCATCTGCAGTGTTTCCTACTCAGTCTGGAAGCACTGTTCAACTTTCTTATCTTCCTGCACTTACTGTCTACGAAATGCTAACTTCACTGCCGAAGCTTAACAGAAGTAAGGCAGTTAAAGAGTTCAAGAGTTCAGTGGCGCCAAGATGTACTCTAGCGAATCTAGCCGGAGCGGGCAAGAAGTCACCACTCCCAACTGTCTGTCCTTCCCCTCTGGAAGAGGTTAGGTCACTTCCCCCCATCAGTCTCAACAGAACAGACCATGGCAAATGTTCCTTATCAGTGTCAGCAAACAGCCATGGATGCTCATTTCTGCCACTACAGAAAATAATTTGGCGTACAAGCAGGTCAGATGCAGACCGAACGTCAACTCTGCCAGCTCCCCTGTAAGCAGGGTAAGCCTTCCCTCAAGGGACGAGCACGAGTGGCAGAGTGCTCTTCCTGGCATCGCCAACTGATTTCAAACCACAGGCTGAGATTTCTGAAGCTTTCATTTTTCTTGTAAGCTACTAACAACAGCAGGTAATAACTGTCTTTCCAAAAATGTGATATTGTACTATGCATTCATCAACAGCCCTCTCTCCCCCACACACCCAAAATGGAAAAGACAAAATTTGTGTTCTCACATTAGGGTACATCAATTACTTTTTGATATAAACAGTACTTGCTAAACCTGTGGCTGCACTCATACACTTTAAAATTGAAAAATGAAAGGCTTCCCCCAGCAACTGCCATGTATGTTTCCACTAACAAAACAAAAAAATCCATACAATTGTGACATCCACCATCCTTTATTTAGGATGCCACTAGAATTTGAAGATGGAATTTCAGTAATGTATCTTACCATAAAATTACACAAATTGAAATAGCATCAGAAACACCACATTTTAAATATTTTATTCTTACAATGAATGCTTCTCACATCGTTAAAAACCACTACTGCTTTAACTTGTTTGTTTAATGCCTCAATTAGTATAGAAGTTAGAAAAATGCTAATTAACATTGTGAAATTATTTACCGACAGCTTGAATCTACAAAGCTAGGAACTTGCCCAAGGCATCTTGTACAGAAGGCTCTTGAAACAGATTGTGTAAAAATCACAATTATGACTTCAGGAAAGGTAGAGTACACCAGTTGAGACATGCAAGTGACTCTTAAGGGAAGGGGAGGAGGGGAATTCAAATTCTGTACTATACAGGCACATCCAAATATAAAATAATTCCTCACATTTAACTGTCAAGGTCTCAAACAACCACTTTAGGAAGCATTCCATCTCATGAGTGGGGAAGTTCTGACTGGCATCTAATTCTCATGAAATACACTAAGAATTTGCCACTCTTCAGTTTTGTATTGTAAGCTAGAAGTTAGCCAATATGGTTTTTGTAACTGAAATACCTATGAAGCCTGAGAAACTAGCTAGTTCACAAGAGACTAGCTTAGAGTCCACGTAGACTTGTGACATTTCTTTTCCCTAAATCCTCACTGGTATTCTTAAGCAAAAGTGCAGCACTGTATTCAGAGCAACAACCAGGATTCATCAACTGGCATGCAGGTGCTTCTGCAATGTAAACCAAAACGGGTTCATTTTTAAATGCTTATTTCTGATACCTGCAGTTCTCATTAGATAAAAAAAGGTTTTAAAAAAAAAAAAAATCATTCAGCCATCATTTATTCTATAATCTGAATGGAGACTGTTTTACGCTCCACAATAAATCCATCATGAAATACCATCGTGATGTTTTATAACTGGCTATTGTGCATGATTGGGCTGTAAGCATTTTTCCACGCTGGTTCAGGAATCCTGGGCTTTGAGCACTGACAAATTCTTGGACAAGGTTTCATCTCAGGACAATTCTTGGGACTTCTAAAACCAGGATGGTTGCAATGGCAAAGCCACCGTTTTTCAAGTACATGTTGACTCTGTAATGCGTATCTAGCAGGTTTTTTGCCATCAGTGAAAGCAGTGCACTAATTCATGGACTAATTTATTGAAATAACTTTTTGCAGCATGTTCCAGTTTTAATTAGTCCAGTGGAACATCAGCAATTCTATAATACCAATGGTAACATTCTCCCCACTGACACAAAAAAGTTATAAAAACATGACTTTTTAAATATTAAGTATAACGATAACAGTTGTGAGAACAGAAATGTAAAAAAGGCAAATTAAATCTCCTGGGCCCTGCTGAGTTGCTATGCTTTGTGTCCACATTTACAGTTATAAAAGACCACTCTGTACTGAACGTCACATGCTAGTTACAAGTTGAAGCCAAGATAAGGTTTGTCAAAGTCCCTAAAATCAGGAAGAGCTTGAAGTCTGAAGTTAAGACAAACAAACAAACAGAACTTTTATAGGATGTCTTGATCTTATGATCTGGGCCTTCAATGAGTCACAAAGATAGGTGGGTGGGGGGTGAAGAGGGAGAGATCACACAAAAAAATTTGAGGGCGACTCATCTAAGGGAGCATGTCACATCTGCCTAGCATAAAGTAATACAGTCAAAAGAAGGAACAGTCTACTGCTAAACCATGAAGTATTTTCTGCACAATTAAACTTGCTTATCTTTCAAATCTTTCAAACAGATGCCAAAGCAGAAACTAATAAGCTTTAGACAGCATTATGTACCAAAGTTACTTACTCTTCCAATTTCCGCAGTCCATGAAACAACGATTGTGTTTGGTACCGTCGTAGATAATCTGACAAGTGAGGTAATGTTGATTGGTCGGCTAGGTCGCTTTGGTTCAACACCATTTTTGGTTGGTGGAAGATAGCCCTAGAAATCAAAGTATTTTTCCCCTCAGCAAAAAAAAAAAAAATAGAAATACTGCTTTTGCCTTCTTCCCCTCTCACCACAACTCTGCCCCAATAAAAGCTGTCTCTCACCTGAACCAGGCTCCCTCTTTAATTTAAAGAGAGATATATACATATCAGACAATGAAGTATCAGGTGTTTTACAAGCCCTTTCTCCTTACACAGAGCCTCACACTTTCCAAATCCTAACCCTTCCCACGGAATATTAAAAGGCACCTTTGCCATCTCTCCTTTCTCGGTACTGCTGTTCAACCTGCCTGGCTAACTTTGCCCAGTCTAATCCTGTGTGCTGCCCAGTGCTGTAAGTCGGCGTTTTTCTCTTTAGTCCTGTTGGTCAGTGATGGTCTATTCCCTGCACAGACGACGTCTGAAACAGAGTCCAATTTCAGCGAGACTCAATGGATGTTTGTCAAACATAAAAATTTACGGTCACATTTTTTGAAAATTAATCTTCTGGATCTACTGGTTGGTCTCCTGAGAAACAATTTACTTAACTATCTTCTCCATTCCTGTACCCATCTTCATTCAAATGCTCCAAAATGTGGAGAAAAAAAAGGCTAGGATAAATTCTCAGGCTAATTTCTCACAGATAGTTCCTAATAATGCTATTCAAATATGTATATCAAAATAACATCTTACTTACTGGAAGGCTGCATGGTTTCCCATTTACTTTCACACACAGATTGGGTGGGAAGTGATCTTCTTGTGGACAACTGGTTTCTGATAAACAAAACCTAAAAGCAAAGAGCTTCCATCATCTTTCACTTCTAAAGTGATTTAAAGATCATCTCTTCCTAGAAGGAATTTTTTTTCCACTGAGTTATGAAAGCATGACAAATCTTGCTAAACACAGTCCTCAAATTAGCTGTACAGATCATTAAGCAGGAAAGCCCCCCAAAATTACAGGTTTGGATCGAGAAGGCTGTAGGTTCCTCCTTAGATTTCTTGAATTCCTCAGACTGACTCTGACTCATTCAGATGTGCAGGTTCCCATTACAAAAGACAGATCATCCGAATTTCTTTCCTACCATTTCTCCAGCCTGACCTCTTGATACAAGACCAGGGTTTCACAAAGGACAAAATATACAGTCTCTTCAACTGTCCCTCCTCCAACTTCAATAAACCCGACAGCTGTTGAGCCACAGCATCAAATGCTATCCTCATGCCTATGTCAAGCCTCTTACTTAAGTTCAGACGGTTTTATTTATTTACTTAAGTTGAAGATAGGCTTATTTGCTGCTGGAACCAAAATAAGACACACCCTTCCTTGTCCTACGAAATGTGTGTAGGCCAAGACCGCGGACAATAGGCATTCAAAGGACCAAAAAGAGTGTCTCAACTCCACTGGACTTCTTCCAGGGGACCTGCCCCATCCACGCAAATGTACCATCACATCAGCGTATAGCTATTCAATGCAGCTGAGCCTAACAGGCTGCTGCTCTCAAACAGGGGGACCTACCTTCTGTCCCCGTTTTCCCTCATGCCCTCCTCGTCCCTTTGTCCGTCTGACCCCACACCAAGCCAACCCAACTTGCTGATCAGAGGGTATCTTAACAAGCAAGACCTAAAAGCAGTCGCTTTTTTTGTCTGGCGAGTTAACAGCTCACCACGCAGACATGACCAGGGGGATGAAAGGCAAGACAGCCATTTTTGACAGGAGCAAGCTCTGAAGTCAGCTCTGCTCACAGACCTCTGCAGAATTACAGGGATATATAGGATTTAATTAACTTTGATAGATTTGTCAAAACCTCTAAAATAACCAACAGGTTAAGACCCAGTCTGGTGATTCCCAAAGTCTTGCCTCCCATTGCCCAAAGAAAAGTAGACCTTGGGTTGCCATGCCCAGGAAATACTGTGTTTGAGATCTCTGCTAGGAAAAACAACCCTCCCTGCACGTAGATTTTGAAGGCCTAGGCACCTGGAATCTGATAGACATGGAGTTAAAGAAAGGAGCATACGCACAATCCAAAATAACTAATTGAAGAAAATCAGCTGGCTAAATACATGCAGTATTCGGACACGCCAGATATCAGGCCACCAGCAACTTCAGGAAAGCTGCATATAACAAGGACAAGTAGTTAAGTCTGCCCTTTTCAAAGCAGCCAAGAGCAAGCTTTTCTCAAGAAAACAACAGGATGAGACTCTTCTCCGTAAAGGAAAGCCCAGCCTTCTGGGTAGCATATATCTGATATATTTTAAAAAACAACAGCATCAAGAACAGGTGATACACATACATACCTTAGCTGGACCTGTACTGTGAAGTCACATTTGGTCCCAGAAATATCCCTAGAAACAACAGAACACAGGTTAAAACATATTGTTTACACAACAGGTTCATCAATATTTTCTCAAGAGTTTGCTGTAAGTTCATCGTATGTAAACCACACTTTCTGGTATATATAGCGTATACCAGACTTTCCTTCTCCTGGTCAGTCAAACCACCACTCTCAAGACACACTAAAAGGTACATCTTTTATTTTTCAAGGTAAATAAATATGTTTATAGTTATAAACATAGAACTTGACAAAGGATCTGACTGATGGCGAGAAAGGACTGCAGGAAGGAGAGTTATGTATTTGTACAGTGCTTAGGACAAGAGAAACCTGCCCAATACTGGACAGTGGTGGCATTTAATTCTCTCTTCCTCACCCTTTTCCCCTGCATCAGCTTACATACAAAGGAGAAAAGAATTCCCCAGAAGAGTATTCTCTGAGGCACTACACACATACCTGTGTTCTTTAAGATCACATTTCAAAATGAAAGATATGGTAAGCTAGTTCCTTTTTTAATTTTTATTTAAATACTGTATTACTGATCAAACTCACTCACATTGAACTGCTGATTTGCTGCACTTGTTGTGGCGTCAGTGCAAACGCAAAGCAGGTTTCTCGAAATCGCTGACTATTATCTGATGCTAGAAGAAAACAAGAGATCATCACTTTAAAAACAGCAAATACAGAATAATTAACAGAACGATCTCCTTTCATTAAAGTGTCTACATATATATACACACACATTTTTATAGCAAGCCCAACAGTACAACACACATCTGTTTCTGTAAACAATTTCAGAGTCAACAAGAAAGTTGCCATTTAAACCCTCCTGTAAATAAAAATACAATAAACAAACTTTATATGCATATAAAGTATACATTAAAAAAAGTGATACAGCTAACAAGAAAGCTGAGAAAAATCAGCTTAAGACTTTCTATCAGTCATGGTAACTCAACGCTAAATGTTCCTTGATATTAAATAAAAAAAAAAAAAAATCTTAGGAATTCTCATCAATCACTTTTTTATTTCCTTTAACGCACAAGATCATGGATTAGCCTGTAAAAGTATACAGAGTGACTGAGAAGTACAACACATGCAACCCCTCACATTTCAGTAAGATATTTTATGGAGTAAAATGCACCAAACATATAATATGCAAACAACACGAGATACCTAAGTATGAAATCTGGGTTTAAAGTCCTTCAACTCTGTGCCATAGTGCTCCACAACAAAACAAACACTACTTCAGAATTCATGCACCTGCTGAAAATCAAAGTAGTGTTAAACATCTCCAAAACAGTGCTTATTGTATCTAAAACGCATCCCTTCACCAAGGCTACAGGCACCATTGCAGTACAGAACCATACACAATGGCAATGAAAATGACTTTTTAAAAAAATAAAATTAAAAAAAAGAGAAGCATCCTCCCAGAGAACTGTTCAACATACTCATCAACACATGCATTGAAATGAAAGTTGTAAGAAGCTTGCCATTCAATTTCATTATTCTTAATTTTATAAGGTTATGAATAACTATATTGTGTATTAAACACTCGATAAATTTATCATTTTTTGTTTTACTATAATACACTTCCTGACTCATCCTTGAGTGACAGATGAGTGAATACTTCAGGGTGATACTTCAGATATTTTGTTAAAAGCAGCATGTGGTAGGTTGGAACCAACAATAGAATAGACATTGACTTAGTATAAATATTAACAGCAGCAATCTCACAAAATTACATCTATATCTTTCTTGTATGACAATGCTACAAGATCTGTACATTTTATTACATTATATACAACAACCACGTGCAGTTCATTATCAGTTGCTCTAAAGCTAGAATAGGTAATATACACCAAACCAGGTAATATATACCAAACAGCTACTTTTGTGAAAATACTAGCAATGCTAAATCTTTTTAAAAGCATGAAGTTATATAAATAACTTTTTATATTTTTATATGCATATCTTTCCTTTTTTTTCCAATAACAAGTTCTACGGTAATGTCCAAAAGCACCATCTGGGCTAGGGTGCAGCTTGCAGCCTCAAGTTAATGTTTAGACACTCGTGCGTACAGTATCCAGCATCTATTTTTATTTTAATACATTTTCAACTACATTTCTTCAAATGAGAAACACACAGGGCTTCAGATGACAGCCAGTCATGTTATCACAATGCAAGAATTTGCAGGAAATATAAACACAATGTATACAATTAACAATGAAAATCTGTTATAATATTTGGTCTTCAATATAATTTTATACCTGTTTTTAGTTATAAATGGAAAGATCAGAATTATAAACTGTAATCAACAAAAGATGAATTAGCAAAGTTAATGCACTGCAGACCAGAGAACTGAATGAATTCAAGTTACTATTTCATATTTTTACATGGTTAAATGTGGCCTTAATCTGTTGGTTTTATTTTCCTCCCATGTGTTATTTGCTTTACCCTAGAAATTGTCAGCTTTGGCTTTATTAGAAAAGTTCTGGAAGGTCTTTGCAAACTTTTGTTGTGAACTCCAGCACCTTTAATTAAAGGACAAGACTGCTGAACATTTAACTCATACTACCTTCATTTAAAACTTCATTATCCCAAGAAGTTAAGTAGCAGTTACCAAAAGAAAAAGTCTAACCCCAAACTTCCCAAGCAATCTTTTTCCCTTTCAACTGCTCATCTTTTTGCTTGTTTTGGTTTTGCAGCATCCCCAGTTTAAAGAATCAAGCAGGTAATATGGATTTTTGCAAGCATTAGAAAGAAGGGAGGAGCAAAATAACTGTTAGCAAAACAGCAAAGGTTCCAAAATTCAATCCTTTTCCTCTGTTCATTACTGGCTGGTATTAATGCAAGACTTATTTTTGCTAAACAGTGATATGTGATCTTGAAAAGTGGGTTTCTAACTTCTATATTCAGTTTCATCGTGCTCTTGCATTGGCCAAATTAAAGCATTATACATTAAAGTGGCAGAAAATTAAAAAGTACATTCTTCAGTGCTGACATGGGAGCTTTCCTAATTCCAGTTTTCTTCACAAGCTATAGTTCTAGCACATTTGTAACACACAGTAAATAGCCTCTGCTTGAATCAAAAATTTTTGCAACAGAAATAGTCACTTCAAACTCATAACCATCAAAATACCACAGAAACATTAAGCATTACCAATAACTGCGTTGTGCACACTGCAGTTAATGAACTTACTCTTAACTAGAATCCACCTAAAATGAAAAAGGCAAGGAGGAAGGCTTTGGGGTTGGGGGGAGGCTGGTTGGTTGGTTGGTTGGTTTTAACACTGTCAGTTTAGACTAAGAACAAAAAGGCCTCCAACATTTCTTCTTATGCTGGCTATTAACTTCATATGCACTCATCTTAATAACTGTAAGCAAAAGTCTATGAGCTGATAGATCAATGGTCCCCAGTGATCGAAGATGTACTTCATCACATGCTGCTTGATGTTTTCTTAGCTGTAAAACAGCATTAATATACACATGCCATGTTTTCAATACATTGCTTTTGTGTACAAGCAATCATTGTGATTACCACGGGAGCATGGCCAAATTGCAAAGAAGGAAGAAATAACTTGTTAATTAGGCAAAGATGATCCAAAAGCCAATCAAAAGATTTCAAAACTCTTGACAGATTGAGAAGTACAGACAGAGGCACACAGACAAGAAGCTACATTGCTCTAAAAGAGAGTTACAGTCGGGCTCTTCAACTAGTATTAGGATACAGCTCTGCCCTATGGACGTGTAACTACCAACAGGAAAAAGAGCAAATTAATCACCAACTGCCCAAATCAGTGTGTGCTACCATAGGTAAGTCTAACTGTTAGGAACAGGCACATTTCAGCCAATTATAAAGACAATTCTAATCTTTACATTCAGCACAATTAAGAAATGGCAAGAACAAACTATGCAAAGAACAAACAGAATCAGTTTAACACAGACACAAAACGACTTGTAAAAGAGGCCAGGAACAACAGTGAAAATACTAGGCTATCACATTTGAAAGCACAGTTAAGTTTTACAAGGGCTGCAGTGGTTAAAAGCATTACTTCCATTTTCTGGCTTTCAGTTATGATCCCGCAATTGCCACTCTAACACCAACACACCGGGACAACCTCCCACCCGCCCGCGCTGCAGGGAACTCCGCTCCCCGTGCCATAACGGTGTTTGCAGCCAGGCCACGGAAAGGAAGGCAGGGCAAAATATACCCTCCAGTTGCAAAATCATGGCAAGTTAATTCAAGCAGAGGTCAGTTAAATATGGCGAGGAAAAGTCAACAGCTTCATAAAGACTCTGTTTACCACACTTGAAAACCAACTGCCTGTTTACTTTGCTGCCTCACGTGCTATTGCAAACCAGGGCTGTGAGGGGATTTGTCTTGGGGGGGACGGGGGACACGGCAGGGGCAGGTTAGGCAGGAGGACCTTGTTTGCGTGTCTGGGGCTTGCCTAGGAGGAAGGGAGAAATGCAGCAAACAAAACCAAAAGCATCCTCTGGAAGGGAGATGAGAAATGTTTCTTCTTTGTGGTTTTCTCTAATCTTCTCCCATAAGTTTTTGCGCAATCTTTTTATACCCATATCTATTCTTTCCAGATCTACTTACCCTACAAACGATGCATGAAAATTTCAACAAAACACGTTAAACAGAGCTAATTTAGCAGCTCTACTATTAAATACTAAGCTTCCAAGCTTATCTAGGACTGTACAAACTCCTCTATTTCTAAGGACTTCAGATTTCTCTAGGAAGAAACATTGGAAATCTGGAATTTAAGAGTGTAGAAAAGCTAACAGATTTCTATTAATTCATCTGGTGTATCTGCTGTGTTTAAGAACACCAAACAGATCCTGGCAAGTCAAGCACATCATTTACTTTTAAAGTTGTACAGTATGATTAAAACCAGAAATACATAAATATATAATTTTATACAAGAAAATAATTTTGATGGCTAGAAATGTGCAACCATGCCCTGCAAACTATTATTATTTAACAAAAGAAAGGCAAAAATAGATCTCCAATTGAAACCCGAATGGATTAAAATAGAATTTATAATCTAGTAAAGCTGGAATCTAGCCAGGACAACAGAGTTAATATGAATATTCTTAAGAAAGTTGCCAGGAATGGTTTTTTGGTTGGGTTTTTGGATTTTCTTTTTTTTCCCCTCATAACTATGAATTATTAAATTTTATAACCTTTTCTTTAGCGCTCTCTGAATGGTACAGAGCTTGGAGGATTAGTCAAGAGTGGTTTATAGGCCACGTCTCCTTTGCAATCTCAGAAAGGAGGTACAATGCACAAATGTCTAATGGACTTCTATTTTTTTTTAAGTTTACATGTAAAGAACAAAGGCACAGTAATTTAAAAAACAAATACCATGAATCACAAGCATCGCTTTACCTTGCTGCTAAAAAATTTCCTGAATAATTCAGAAATCTGAAATGGCAAGTTTTGAAAGTATAGTAGAAAGCTCTTCAAGCAGACTTACATAATTAAATGGGTGTCAACAAGAACAGTTTCAGACAAGCTGTATAAAACCCACTTCTCATCTTACCAGAATCTCACCATTTTTGAGGGGGTGCTGAAGCGGGGCGGGCGGAGGGGAGTATTTACTACTTCTTCATTCATCCAGCTTAAATCCAGGAAAGGCAATGAACAAAATCCACATTTTCTTTTAAACACATACGTACACTTACTAAGAACCAGCACAAGCTCAGGTCCGTTGCCTCTGCAGGTCCCCAACATCAGTACAACACACTCTAAAATGCCTAAAACATTGCAAAAACATTACAGAGCAGAGTTTCTTCTTCAAAGCTATTCTTTTTACCAATTCACTATCACCAGTTTCTTGAACTATTTCATGCTTACCTCATTCAAGTAACAATCCAAACAGCATATGGGATTGGTATATATTAAGTGAGAGTGACCCAATTATGCCTTGCTGGTTGTATATTTTGTTAAACGTTTCACATGAGTAATGAGTTTTCAAAATCTGAGCAAAAACTATTTTAATACATGACAGTATCATTCACAGGACCAAAACACTTAAAATTCTATATGAATGTGTATATACATGTGCATATATATATAGACAATGAATATATTACTTATATAAGTAATAATAACGATACATTAAAAAAAACATTTCCTACCAATTTTATTCTTTATTTTGGAAAAACCCTGTAGTGCTAGAGTGAAAAAAAAGAACCCAGCTTGAGTGGCTGCATTTTCTACAGCTCTAAAAATATTCTGTTCCACCTCACCAGTACCCACGGCTAAAAATAGCCACACAATCTTTCTGCAGTAAAATACCTCTTGCTGTCTTGAGAAAAAGCCAGTCTCTAAATTTCCATTGAAGAACAGATACCTTAAAATCTTTAATGAATCTTATCTTATCACACTGTTGAGGTGGTGACGCTTCCTAATGCAACTGCAGCTAACCGTCATACTGCCAATATACTAAGGTTAATCTTTTCCATCTATCATCACCAAGTGCAGCTTATTAAATAGTGAAGGGAATATATTACCTTCTAATACAGAAAGATACTTGGACTAAAATTAAACTTGCACTTTACACTGCAGTAATTACCCAAGTTCAGGCCATGAGAAAAGCTATCATTGAATTGGCCTATTACCAATGATTTCCTATAATAGCATGTTTATTTGCAAAGGCAAAAATAGTTATGTTAAGTAAGAGTATCAGGACTATAGCAAATTTTTGCTACATGCTGTAAGATAAACAAGAGATATCTAATTGGTTATTCACTAACCTAATACAGTACATAATTTTGATCAGTTAAATTTGTCAAAATATTAGCCAGAATAAACATTGTAGAAGTTGTCAACCCAATACATAAATAATTCTTGCTTATCTTCCCCAGATAGGTAAGATACCTCATTTTGTTGCTTTCTGCCTTTTTTTTTTTTTAAACAACAGAAGGCATTGTATCAAATTACGTTCAATCCTCTTTCAAGTATCACTGCTGAAAATTTAATACACTGCCTCCAAGCTAGACCAAAATTACTGCATTTAGATTAAGGCACAGAAAACGTTTACCTTTTAAAAAGGTAAAATTCACACAAACTTTGAATTATGTTCAATTGCAGCAGAAACCAGGAAATCCATTACACAACACTATATACACATAGCTCCTCATAATGTAGTTTGTCCAAAACCTCTTGTATCAATCCTGAACAAGGTTCATTTATACAACTGCTTTTGGACACGAGATCAAATGCCTGTGTACAGTACATTGCAATATCTGTATATAAGCAGAAACCAAGCAGCTATATGGGAGAGAAACAATGAGAGGATACACCTTAATGGGGGATCTACAACATCTCGGGATGTATCATTAGCCCTTTTAAAACCACCACAATTTATGAAGTTCCTGGGTAACGCAAGTGTTTATACATAAACACTTCCTTTCTGTTAACCACAACCTCTTAGCACCAAGCTCCTGCCATCTTCTGGAATCAAGCAGCAGTACCTTTTAAATGACTACCCACCATATCCTTAATTTCCTGCTACCCATTAAATGCACTCGTAGTCTGCAATATCAGGTCGGTCCTGGCCAGACCACTCCTCGGAGCCACCCTCTCCCCTGGAAGGCAGGAAAAGCCTCTTGCTAATCGCTAGAGCCCTGTCAGACCAGGCCAAAGCTGGACCCTTCGCCCTCACCAGCTGCGTGGCAGGCATCTAAAAGCAGGGCCGAGGGCTGTGCAGAAGCGCAGCATGCCCTGCACAAGCCGTGGGCTTCAGGAGCTCGGCTGCACCGAGCTCACGTCCAGCACCAAGAGAAATCCCAGATTCCCGTTTCTGTTTCGTCACGCACTTGCTGTGACATTTTGGCCATTTCACTTCATTTCAATCACTTATCACAATGTATGTTGCGTAACCTTAACATTTCAAAACACTTCAAAAGTACTTGAAGGAAAGCATTTCAGTAAACATACAAATCATTCTTTCCTTGACAGCGGTGACTAGCTCTCAACCCACTTCCACAGGTTACAACCGCACTACACTTACAAATACACTGCATTACTGTGAAGTGACAACGCCACGTTCTTCAGCTTAAAACAGATGAAAAACTGAACTCCAGTTCTGGTCAGTCTGCTGCATTTATCACTTAAGATCATTTTTAGATTCTGTTCAACTTAAGCTTTTAACAGTTAATACTCAGAAGGAATCGGCAGAGCTATACTGTGGGTGGGAAAGGCAGGGAGTAGAGACACGAAGGAGCTTATTTGAAATAGTGCCTAAATATATATATGAAAACAGCCTGGAAATATGCCAAGGGCTACAATTAATTCATAAATATTACATATTTTATAACTCTCTATGATACGTTGTATTAACAGAATAGATCAGCTGGAAACTCTGTGCAATTGGACAGATATTTATGTTTGATTTTTTTTTTTAATCAGTCATGTATTAGAGCATTTCTGAGCAATGAGGATTTCTGAAGACCTACAGTAAGTATTAAGGGACAATTTCATGCTGACCTTCAGTGCCAGAACTCTCTGCCCTCCCAACCTACCTCTGTGGAGTAAATACCGACCTACCCCAGCTCTCCTCTCACCGCTGCCCATCCTGGGCCCACAGATCTCCACTGCTTATCTGTTCCATCATTTTTTCCAGAGAGAAGGAACACCACTGGATCCTCCATACTCAGGTCACTTGATTTCTTGAGACACCTAAATATATGTCCCAGAACTCAACTGCTGCCATTCAGGCTTGAAAATTTTAGCTTCTATTCCTAAGAGCACCGACAGCCGTTAAATACTTCAAATGAGCAGCACTAAAAAGCTAGCACTGCCACGTCCCTACACAGGGTATCCTGCTTCTAGTGTATTTTTACTCTCAACAAGAAAGTAGCAAGTTTTATAAGGCTAACAGGAAAGGCAAAAGATTAAGTTTAAAGTTCATGATTAGATAACAGAGTCTCTAGTAAGCTCTCTACCAGGATTAGCACAACCCATACCATCTTCTAAAAGCCATCATAAAGGGAGATGAAGGTATCTCTGTAAGACTCCAAGTTACTGAAGACTTCCAAGTCCCAGCAGCATTTCCAACAACTACTAAGTGATCTCAACATCTTGGTTGCAAGAGGAAATCTTAAAAAACACGTATTGCAATAGCGCAGCTTCCTCTCTCATGCTATGTGAGCACCACTGCTAGGCCTCAAGCTCTCCAAACACTTAAAAGGGATACCACTCCAAGCTTAGATTGGTTCACTGATTATTAACGGATTACTCACATGCTTTGAGTGAACCACGTGGTTTGTCGTAATTCCTTCTACTAAAAGCTTTAATTAGAATCATAGAATATCCTGAGCTGGAAGGGACCCAGGAGGATCATCGAGCCCAACTCCGTATCAAATTATCAATTATCAAAAATATATCCTAATTTGATCTTGGAAAGCAAAGTGGCTTCCTAGATCCATTCACATCAGAGCAGCGGTGTCTGAAAACATCCATATCCTGTAAGGTCCTGGAATTTGGCTGATCTCAGTTCTACGCATGAGGAGATTGAGCAATCAGCTAAAGTGAGCAGTAATAAACTATACTCCTTTTCTTGTAGCACAAGAGCTACCCAGTTGGTTAAAGCTCTCTCATACTTAAAAGAAACAGACTCTAGATTATGGAAAGGTTCTCTATACATGAACTTGAGGCATACCACATGCAAATACAAGTTGAAGCCAGAAAAAGAAATCTTAAGTGCACTGTAATTCTAGTTCAGCTACAGCACATGAACAAGACAGAGCTAATATTTCAGCTTATTCTTGCACAATTAAAAGCTGTAGAGCCGGAAGTCAGAAAGCTCAAGCCTGAGTTGAGAATACAGTGTTTTGTTGAACTTCCTCCCACAAAGTACATTTAAAAAAATAACAAACACAGAAGACAGTAAAAGCGTGACTTTCATATAAACCGTGATACTGACTGCACAGAGCAACAGATCAGCTTGCTGATACATGAAAGGGAGAAATATTCGCCAAACAAAACTTTTATAGTTTCTAACCTAGATTTCTAAGTGCACTGAATTGTTTAATTGTTTAATAGCTGTACCTTGAACTACAGTCACCCTAAAGATTTTAGTCAGATCAGTTGCAAGATTTGTCTTCAAGAACACAGCATGTCCAAGTAACCATGATCAATCACAGTCAAAAAGAAAATTTCAAGGTAAATGCAAGTCAGAAGCATGAACGTTGGTTAGTAAGCACATAATTCTTGAGGGCAGGCACCAGGGGTGAAATTCTGCTTATTGGAGAAACCCTGTTATTAGAGTCCACAGATTAAGAAATTAAACTAAGACCTAAGCAAATCAAGACAAGCCTCAGGAGAGCCACTGGAAGCTCCTTTCACCCGATGGAGCCAGTATCTGGAGTCTGGCAGCATGCTTTCTGTAAGTGATACTCTGACTCCCCAAAAAGCCTGATGTTTGTCGTCTCCTTCCAGGAGGCTGAGACCTGTAGGTAAAAATCTCAATTTCCATGGCTCAGATCCGAGTTTCAGTGTTGTGTTCCATATCGCTTAAACCTGAAGCACAGCAAGTAAACTGTAGGATGATCATCCATATGCCATTCGGACAGCTTTTAAGAGAGTAGCATAGCCCACAGCCTCTTTAATCCTTTAAACTGAAAAGGTTAATTTCCCCTTACAGGTAAATAAAGATCCATAGCCTACTTAAAATGTTTTTTGGAACAACTACACAGCTAAAGCAATTAGGAGTGACATATGCTGTAACAAGAAGTATTTTTAAGATGTTGTTTAATTATCTAATGTCCCTTTCATAATAATCTGGCAGAATTTGGTACTTGTTACTCACCTCATAGTAAACACATTCCACCACACAAAAGAGATCTTATCTGTGTATTAGAAGTTACTTTTAGAAAATTGGCCCTATGCTTAAAAAACAACCCATTAGCAGCGTCTGTGCACTGGGGGCTGAAAACAGGGAAAAATTAAGTCAAAGCTTCAGCTTCACTTGAGAAACTAACAACCAAAATTCTCATATTTAAAGGTGTTCCTATTCAAAAAACAACAGAAAAGTCACAATAATAAGGCAACTTTCATACATTCCATCAAGGCCAAACTGGATACCTTTTCCTCCAAAAAAACCCAGTCATATAATCACATCAAATCGTGGTCAACCATGGGGTAGAGCGTTCAGACTTCTCACTAGCACTGCAAGAGCTCAGTGTACAGATTCGTCCACCAACATACATTTTCAGAATATAGAGCATTCCTAGTTGGCTTGTACACAAAAGCGTCCAATATAGATGCTTTCTCAATTTTGCAATGAGGATGACTAATAAAGTATGGATCAAATTCGACAGCTGCACTGAACATGGACAGATATCTCTTCGTCTCAGATAAACAAGCCCACTGACAGTCTTCTTGGGAGTAAAGAAAATGCTGTCATCCCCTGACAGCACAGCCAGCATAACCGTAATTGTCAGTATTAGCCACATGGCTCTGAAAGAGCTACGCAGGAGTCACGTACTTGAAACACTCGGAAGGAAGCGAGAGACTCTGCTATCTGAGCAGAGCAACAGCAGAAGAGACCCACCTTCAGCAGGGCCTAGCTGCTATTTTCAGTTCTTCAAATAAGAGCAGGCTGAGGTAGCATAGGCTGAGTTTACAAGTTCAACTAGCTAGGCAAGTCTGCTCTTCTGCAAGCATCCTACTCACTGCTACAAGTTGTACGGGCTGCTGTGAGCCAGAGAAAGTTAAAAAAAGTTAGCCAACAGCCTTCTAAGCTTAGCTTCTCACACATGCTTCAGCCAGCCATGCTCAAGTAAAGATCCTCAATAGCTGTTGGTGAGAAGGGTATGGATGGATAAAGCATCGCATTTCCCCCTTGCCATGAATCTAGTCCAGCAAGCAGTTAGCATGTCGATTTTAATCACAGTTCAGAGCTACATTTTAAGGAAGCAAGTGTAAGAAGGTAACATCCATTTCCTCCTTTTGTTCTTGACATTAAAAATAATAGTTAGCAAATTTAATTTCCTTATCTGTTATTCACATTAGCTTGTGTACTACCCACCTACGTAAAATATTTGGGTACAGAACGCATGTTCAAGTGCCCTGCTGTGTAACTCCCTTCCCCGAGGCTTTGTCAAATTATTGTTTTTCAAATTAATAATCACTTCTTGATGGGACAGAATACTACTGTAGCAAACCTTCCAAGCAATTCCACCTTGACTTGGGAAAGACCAGGGAGAATCACATCCAAAGATGTGCTTTGCCCAACTTTTACGTAATAACTATCATTTCAGAAGAATCTAAAGATCCTCAAATCAGCAGAGATAGCACTCATTCTCTCTCTCTCTCTTATACACACATTTGTCTCTATTCCAGTAGGTTCCATTTTAAGCAGAGAGATAATTATTCAACCCCCCACATCGGGTCATCAGTTCGTTCTTGTGGTGGAGGGAAACAGAGTAAATTCAAAAGTTTCTTATCCCTACCCCATGAGGAATCTGATGGGAAAGAGCAAACAGGAGATGCTGAAGCACTGGCCAAATGCCAAGGAGAAGTTCTGAGTGTCTGTACTATGCATCTGCCATTTGAAAACAAAGCCAGGGAACCTACAAATTTGACATTTGAGGAAACCCACATTGTTTGCAGCAGTGAGAAGGATGCCCAAACCATTTGGGGCAAATATTCAACAAATCATTTAAGACTGTTTTTAGTTAGAGTATCAGTAACTGCATAAATGGAGAAAATTAATACAAGTCTGCTCCATACTTGCATTTAAAACTGCTAAGCTGTATGCACAATTGCTTCAAGTTGCTTTGAAGGCGTATAAAGCTGCATATCACTGGTTATTAATCCAATAGGTTTTTTCATTAACATATATATATTTATTACTCTAAAATACCTTCATGACATTTATAGTTAGCAATTTTACAATCTGTAGCAACATTACTTTCCACTACAAAAGGAAACAACCAACCATTTCTCATAGGCATGAGACTCTTCCCCCAAAAGCACAAGAAAAAAAGCTTTTTAATATTATTGCTTCAGACAAACAGAAAGACATCATAGGATGCACATACAAAGCGAAAACCCCAAACACACCCTTAAGTTAACTGAAAGGACAGAGATTGCTTAAAAAGGTATCTGGTTGGAATTTCATCCACTTCCATTTTCTTACCCTGACACTGAGAGTCCACAAAGGGGGGGAAAATACCCTATTGTATATAAACTCCTCAAGCAATAAGACATGACAGAGCGTGAATTATGATCTCTTCATTTGGGGCTGGTTTGTCAGACATGGAGCTGACAGCAAAGTGTTCTTATCACATCTAGGAATAAATGCATACCATAATTCCTGCATTGGAATGTCTTATGGAAATTATAGCATTATTTTTAAGTATTTATAATGTAAAAGTGATGAGAGACATACTGAGTACCTAATTATCCTGCACCACCAGCATTGCCTGGAATGCTTATTAATCAATTAGGGTTTAGATTAAAGCTAAACAGATACAGTCTACCTCTTAAAAGAATACCTGAACCAGAAGAGGAGATTATCAAAAGCTATCTGTTTTTCCCTCAATGTCTCACTTATAACTGTTAAAACAAATATGCAAACAACTGTGCAACATACTTCAGAAATCTGCAGACCACCATCACCACTCACATATCAGGCCTCCTACATCCCTGTAGCTGTTCAGACTGTTAAGTACCTGCTCATTTTTGTTTACAAGGGATCTCTTTTGCAAAGGACATTTTTTTCACTCACCCACCATCTCCCCGTACCTACTCTCACAAATCTCCTCCTCCTACCAGCCATTCTCACAGTGAATCTTTTCCATGGTTTCAAGACAGCAGAAGGTTCCAACATGCAAGCAGCCCCTCCAGAAATCAACAGGACTATTGTATTTCAGCAATTTTTAAGAGTATTAAAAGTTAACCATACTGTTAAGTGCGATGTGGAGTCAGAGCCAGAAAAATCACACAGTTATATAATGCTCTGTAAGCATGAGATTATTCTCAGCAGCTACATAAGTGATTCATACCTTAATACAACAGACAGTTTAAAGAAAAGTAGCCACAACTGCAAAAGAACCTCAAGTCTTCCTAAACTCAGACGTTGAGGCTGTGATGGATCACAGCAAATATCTAGCCTGGCATTCTTTCCCAGCACAGATGAGAAGATTTTGTGGGCGTGATGGATTTGGGGGTATTTTTGTTTTGTTTTTTTTTAAATAATTAAACTCTATGGTTTACAAGAACTACTGTTTAGTTCGTTTCTTGTCAAACTCACCCCTTAAATATAACGGATCTTTGAACCATATTTAGTGGCTCAGCTAAAGCAACTAACGAGTGTTACGTAAGATGTCTCTCCATGTAGAACAATCTGTTCCAAAAGTTACCAAAAATAGCAATTCTCTAAACACTGGTGTGATGCAATATTTAACCAGTTACTGCATTAGCAGCTGAATTCATCCACTACTATTTAAAAAAAAAAAAAAAAAAAAGACTTCAAATATTATTACAACGTTTGCAACCTTACCTAGGCTGGTAGGTTTTATCAGCTCATCCAACAAGTCATAAAAAGGTAATTTCTGAAGTTTTATGTCGGGATGGACAGGGTGGAGCGCAGATGTGAGATGGGGGAGTTCCAGTTCATGTTTAGGTCCCAGAAGCGAAACGGGAAGCAATGGTGACGTGGCAGGGTGGCCATCGTAACTGAGCTGTGGAATGGTAGACGGAGACAAGGTTGCTGGCATGGAGCTCGAGTGTACGCTGGGGATAGATAAGTCTGCAGGTGTCATGATTTTCTGAGGGAACCTTCGCCTATAGAGTTCTTTGATTTTCATTTGTACAGCAGGACTGCAGCCAGCCTTTAACAAATGCAGTGCTTTTGTGAGAAGTTCGTGTTTTCGTCCGTGCTTGTTCCTCCCCGCGTAACCCAGAAGTACTTGCAGTTCAGAAACTCTAAGGCTCATAACCATTTGCTTAAAAGAAACAAAACAAAAAATTAGTATTCAAGTTACATCATCTTAAACACTAACATTAGAATGTGGCCTAATCCCATTAAGCATACAGTTTTTAAAGGCACACCACCACTGCTCTTCCCCCACTGATTATCTGAAATATAATGTAAAACAGTACTTGTTCACAGACAGATACATCTACTTCGAAAGTCTATAATGAGCAACTTTTAAAGGGATTTCCATTTGCCATACACAATTCAGGACAGCACTACCGGGGGGAAAAAACTGAGAGAAGGACAAGCTGCCAGTACAAAAAAAAGCTTGTAAACGTAACTATTTTCTAATCACTGTTCTGCTAGTATCTCTAATGTTAACGAATTTTTTGACTTCCAGCTAGATATAAAAAGTCACACATTGACAATATCCAAGTCTCCAGTACTTGCACTTAAAAGCTGTGCCAGTCCTTAACGCTGGAACCCTACTTCACTTTCAAGTCTCCCCCTCACTTTTTGCCATGCAGCATAACTAATCCACACAGGTTCAAAGGAAAGGAGAGAAATGACCAATGTTAAAAAGAGAGAGAGAAATTATAATCTGAGTTGTGTTCAACCCCATATGATCATTACTGAGTTAAAGGAAACTTCTTCCGATTCCGTTTCCTTACTTCTCACATCAGAGCTGCATGTTCTGTTTTGGGTGGGGGAGTAGGGCTTTGCCTTCTATTAATTAGCATCTTCATTTACACGGTCTTTTACTGTCTCCCAATATGGTCTAATGAATCAAACTAGTAAGACTTGTAAACTGTTTCACTTCTTCAGGAACTGAGAAAAACACTATGCAAAGTAGCGAAACCAGCAATCGCCTGGGTGCACTAAGTACTTCCCCGCTGGTCAAGCAGGAGCCAGAAAGTCAACTTACGAGCCTAGTTTCTATTTTAAAACTTCTTTCAGTGCTTGACAGCGGCTTGTTTGCCGTCACAAGGCCTGTGACACCAGCTGAAATGATATTCCTGTAGAATTTTGGATTCCCAAGAAATCACAAGAAAGTGAAATGCCTAGAATTCATCGCCACGACTGGCTATCTGGATCTTCTGTATGAAACCATTAAATAACCTGAATATTTTGTAGTCAAATCCAAAAGATCAAATTCAAAATAATACTTGAAGTATATATTTAGGACTAAACCAGCTAATTCAGCACATCAGGGTTCTGCAAATTCCAGCCACTGAAGGCTGAATAACCAAACTAGCACTTGCATTTGCAAACAGTCTTTGAAATTGAGTACAAATGCTCCCATCCTCTTTAGTTCTTCAAACTGTGCAAAGTATTCAGTGCAAACTGTGCAACTGTGCAACGTATGTACATTACTCAAGTTATTTTCACATTAATTCTTAAACCTAAAGAAGTGCTAATATTAGAAAGTACGCTATCCTCAGCTTTAGCAAAACCAGCCCGAAACTCCTATGAATTCCTCAAACCTCCAGCACCTGCAAGAGATCTTCAATGCACAGGTGTCCACAAGAGGTATTTTCCTACACTGAAATAGGTCGTGTTATTTAAAAGCCCTAAATGAGATGATTCATGTATTTAATGAGGTATGCACTCAGACAGATTTAACTAAATTTCTGCTCTGTTGAACCACACCAACAGAACTGAATAACCTCGCTGCAAATCTTAGATAAACCTTGCTGCAGACTGCCACAAACACTTCGGATATAACAGGAGTTTGCTGGCATTTTTTTCTCTGAATACCCGGAGAACCTACTTCACACTTTTAACTATGGGACTGTCACGGAGCTACTAATGAGAACAGACGAGGTACTTTGTGAGAAACAGAGATGTCTTAAAAGAATAAGGCATTTCAGTTACAATCTGAAGTGCTGACAGCTGAAAGGAAAGTGAAACAAATAGATTTGAAACATGGAAAAACACTATTTATAATGCTTTACAAACATTTCTTCAACAGAATGAGTAGTTATAGCTGAAGGGTTTAACGCCTGCTACCATCACCATTAAAAGTCACTTCCTGAACAGCCAGAACCTCTCAGAGCTTCACTCTGTTCTTGTTTTGTAATAAACTCATAGGCCTAAATTGCAAAAAACACAGAGGATTAAGAAATAATTGAGCTAACAAAGAAGCTCCTGCTACATGTCGGATGTTTTCCATTTTTTGAAGGTATAGGCAAGTTACAAATAAGCATACAGAAAGCAGGGTCTATCGTGTAGCCAGACTCACGAACCAAAACAAATAAAATTCCCCAGATCTTCCCCACCCTGGTGCATTCCTTACAAAGGAGGACGAGAACATTTTTACTTGCAACGTTGAGGGCACTAACAGAGACATCGATTAAAAACGCAGTCACGAAAAAAACAGCAATAAAGGCTTGTGGTTTTATTAGTTTCACACGTCATAGGAACCTTTCTTACACAAATGTAAGTAAAAAGAGGCCATGCCTTAAAACAAACGTGCCCCCCCCACACACACACATCCGTAGAGTTTTGCCAGTGGATTGTGTCAATCAGTGGCACGGGGAAGCAGAGCCCGACAGACAGCCGTGCTGGCAAAAGTCTCTCACGTCGCTGCAATATGAACGTGAAAATTCCTCTCCCCTCCTCCAACACAGTTGTGTTTTATTTGAGGACACAACCCAGCTCTACTAGCAGAAGTGCCACTGCCTGTACAAGCACTATCCAGTCTACGAGCCCTTGGCCCATGTCACACTGGTACCCTAATCTTAGAACAGGCAGGATAATTATAGCAGGGAAACAAACCAAGTGCTGTCAAATGCACAAAGTAAATACACGAAAAAGCTGCATTTTACATATTTTTTTTCCTGTCACATCTCACCTCATCACAATTCAAACCCCTTGCTGGCTTAGTTACACCAGCAAAGCTGAAGGGCAAAGACACAAAGCGTTTTGCTTCAGGAAATCTTGCCTTTTTTTTTCCTGTTGCCTGAAGTAGAGTAGTAAAAAGATCACTCACAGCAGTACACCTGCATCTGCAGCAAGCTACAAAACCCACCACAAAGAGTCTGTCTCCCAACAACAGCAAACATCCACAATGCAAATAACTGCCCCTACCTCTGGCTGTTTATCAGAATTGGCAAAATGTTTGGTTTTTTCTTTCCTAACACAAAAGGAAGTAACAAAAAGCCAACAACAAAAAAAACCCCAACCAAACAAAAATAAAAGGATATACACAGCTACCAAGGATAGACTGAAGGATAGCTTGCAAACTGCAATTACAGATAACGAGGTGTTTAGTTATGTGTTCATGTACGGGTAAATACATGTTCCTACAAACATCACACCAGTGCACAAGAAATTGATGCTATTTCTCTATGAAAAGGTTGAGCTACTTGCCACTTGCCTAACTTTGGCATGAGAAACGCAGCAAGCTGACTGCAAGCCAGTTTCAGATACAACAAATGCCAGTATCAAGCACACTAGGTGTTCTGGTGATGTTGTGCATTTTGGTACCTGTCATATCCAGGCAATATCTAAAATGCAAAGAGAGGGCAAGGACAGCAGAAAAATTGTTCAAAGTGTAAAAGAGTATGAACAAGCTTTACAGAAACTCGACTTATCTCAGTTTAGCAGAGTATTTTTCTATTTTGACTCACTGTAAAGACCTTCACAGAGTTTAGAAGGTAACTCTACTCTATAAACATACATCTAACATTTCCTGCTCGACAACACAACACAAACACGTGTTCCTCCGCAAAAGCTGCATTAGTCATCGGTATTGCCTGGCTCATTATACACACTCCTCCTTCAGCCCACGTCTCCTCACTCAAGGCTTGTGACCACAGTCCATCCTTCCCAAAGCCATCTGGGCATTTTGCTGTCTTAAGACAAGTCACCTAGTTGTATGTGTCAGGCAGGAGGTCCACGGAAGCAACGAGGCCAGTTTATTTTCCCACTTCCCAGTTGCTTGTTTCCAAATCTGTGCCACTTTTCTCCCGCCAGATTGTGTGAACCCAGCCATTTGATGCAGTTCACGCTGCAGCCACATCAGCAGGTGCATCTCCCTATTTCTGCATGCTGAGGAAACATTCTCAAGCAACTCATCTGGCAACAAGGATTATTTCCTGCTCCACACCTACTTCAGGTAACCAATAAGATTCAGAAGAAAACAGCTTAAGGATGCAAAAGCAATCCATGGGCGGCATCCTACGTCATCCGCCTACTTTTCTCCTGTGACTATCACTAGGAAAGGGTGTTCTACCTACTGCGTGCTCTTTCAAAAAAGTTGGTACACTTTTTTAAAAGCTAACAGATATGAAAATTGTTTAAGTCCCCCAAACCAAAAATTGCGTGTAGACACTTATGAGGTAAGGAGGAACAAGGGTCTTCTCTAAGACATCCGCAAAAGGACTACTAAATAAGGCTGCAATGTCAATGAATGTTTTGTAGCTCCTGACTCACTAAGTTCTCTCAATAAACAAGCATGTCTGGTTGGAGTGATGTGTCTACGCCATACAACAGGACCATTCTGCTTTGTGAACGCTGTTTAGGCACGCAGAGTAAATACTTTTACCAGGAACCTTAACTTCTAACAGAGCAGCCAACGTTAAGAGTCATTTACTTTGATTTCTCTCTGCAAAGAAAACAGCAGAGATAAATCTTTATTTTTAAAGAATGGTTTTCCACACAAGCCCAGTCATTTCACCCATCAAGGAAAGATGCCCAGGCCGGGCATCTTCCTGGCTAGAGAAGTCCAATCGTTAGCACAGGTCAGGTTAACAGGTCAGACCAAAGAAAACTGCTTGCAAGAACCGGACCTTGCCTCACTCATCTATGAAGGTTGGGAATTAAGTTTAAAAATAAATAAAATCTAAGTGTTAGTGCGTCTGGATAAGAAATCCCTGTGATAACCCTGTGTGGCTGGTCTCATTGGCATGTGATTCAGAGAAGTGCAACTAAAAAGACAAGCAGATTCAGGCAGAGAACATCATTTCTAGACTGGAAAATACACGGCAGCTAAAACACTGGTTTGAAATGCAGGAAGATGAACTGTAAGTCCTGCTGCTCAAGAAAGGATCAGATACAAGTTATCTGCTGAGATCCAACACCACAGACCGTGAGCCTTCACCTTTTTTTCCCATTTTTTGAAGGGAGGGACTTGCTTGAGAGGTAAAAACCAGGCAGCAGTCAGTAATTTTTTTTTTTTTTTTAAATAAATTGAGCAGGGTACATACGAAAGCATGATGGACAATACTGAAAATTTATCACAAATACCAGCACCACAAGATACCGTCTTCAAAGCAGCATACTCATCCATCAGCTGCAGCATTAATAGTCCCAATAATCTGATGAATGCTTTCTAGAAAGTGTACTTCTACATCTCCAGTAATCAGCCCCGGGATCTATCTGGAGAATTTAACAAGTTATTTCCGGACGTTTATGATAACTAGAAGCTGTGAATAAGCTCCAAAACACATTCAAAACATTTGCCAGCACAACAAGAAGCATTTGGCTAGGTACCACACCGCATTTTGTGCCTAAAGCTATACAACAGGTCCTCCACAATTCTCTAACCATTAACATGAAAGTTAAAGGGGAAAAAAAAGAAAAGAAAAAAAAAATCACCTCAAATACTAGTCAAAAGATGGAAGAAGAAAGTAAAAGGAGAAAGAAAAAACGAAAAAACAAATACCAAACGGGAGATCACCCATTTATAATCAGCAATTTAAGACAGTGACAGTAAATTTCTTCTGTTATTAGAAACATAGTGATTAGCAATAGTTTACTAACAGTCTCTGAAATTAAGAATCATTACCATGGAAGAGGGCAAGCTCTGCAACAAGTCACTTCAAAGGCAAAGTGTAAGACAGAAAACCCTTCTGACTACACCCCTGTACTCTTTTGAAGGCTTCACCAAAGGAGCCTCCACACTGACACCCTGCACAGCACCTTCGGCCCCAGCGTCCAGAGGGATCGGCTCCGGCTGCAGTCTGCATTAACAGCGTGGACACATTCACACCGGCAAAGCTCTAACACTGTTTTCAAGGACAACACAAATGGAAATTTCCCCCTTATGAAACAAGGAAACTACTATTCAAGGAATTCCACAATGCACTTCCAAAAGACAGTTTTAAAAAAAAAAATCAAATCAAAATTGTTCTTTTTTCTAATAAAAGTGACTAGGAAGCATTAGATTAGTATGGAAATGGTTTTGAATTAATCTCGGTATGCCTCCAACACCCAGCTGTAAAAATACGGGAGAGTTCTTGCATGCTATGAACAGCCTCTTTAACCCCTGATATAAATCTTGTGGAGAAGAAAGCTGTACCTGAGCTACATGAGCTCTCTACAGTTACAGACTAAACTCTTGGGTTCTTAAAACATTCAAGATTTGTGAAAATGGGAAATCATGAAGGCAAAAATATTCCCATCTTTTATGGAGGCACATTCCCTAGTTCTAAATTCTACCTGCAAGACTCACACAAGGAAGCTATCAAGGCTAAACTATAAAAATTGAAATCAGTCTACCGAAAATCTGCAAGAGGGAGTGAAACGACCAATTCATGGAAGCTCAAGCGCCTCGATGACAGGCTGTAACTTCCTGCGTTTGTCTAATGCAACCAAAACACTCAAAGGTTGAAGTCACCGTAATTCAAAATGGAGGGGAGGCAAAGGCACAGAAGAACAGTCATAAATATGCAACATACTACAACCTTTAAGGAGGCTATTGGTTTTTATAATGAAAACCTCATCTGTCTCCTAGAGTGGTATGTACACTGTTTTGGCAAGCAGGGCAGCACTAAAAGAATAGGTACAAACCAACAGCAGGTACAAATATTATTTGCCTTTTGTTACACACGCAAGGAGATAGAATATTTCTTAATCTAAGAAACCCTATATTTACACGGTATACCAGTGTATGTTGCAATTGTATGACCAAATCTATGCATTCGTCTAGCTGACAATAAAAATAGATTTTAGTCTATTAAAAATGCATCAACAAAATGATGTCCATATATTGTAAATGCCAAAAATACCCTGGACTGACCTACTGTTGGTATCTCCATAGATGTGGGCTTCCTTAAGGTCAATCACTGTATTCATGATTTTCACTAGGTAACATATTTCTCCCCATGCTAGCAGAGAACGTACACTATAAAGCTTAAGTCATCAGGTGTTATTTACTTTAGCATGCTCACAAACAACATATTTCCTTGCGAATGATACGGTTGCATATCTGTTAATATAAACATTATGACCCTTGAACCAACCTACCCAAATGATGAAGCTCAGATTCAAGCGCCTGCTAACACTAGGAATCTCTGGCAGTGAAGAGACCATCTAAAAACTGTAGCAGTTCAGTCTAAAGGGCTTCTGGACAGGAGGTCCTGCAATTTCCTACTGCCATCCTTCTGTATTCAGTCGACGTAACAACTTACCAAGTATACCATAACCACTTAACTCTTAATTCCACAGATCAACTAGTACGAGGAATATTTTTCTAACCTGCTCTTGGCAAACATTGCTTGCTTGTATCTGTCCTGCTGGTAAAACTTGATTACCCTCAAATTTAGTAAGTTTTAGTAAGGTCAGAGCAATGCTGTTTCATACATGAACACTAATAAATCTAAGCTCTCCTTCCAGCCCACAGTTCAGAGGCCTCCATCTAATCCTGCACCAGTGACACTACCAAGTTCTTGGAGATGTCTGTTGCTTACTGGAGAGAAGAAAACCCACAGTGATAAAAGTAACAAAATTCACTGAAGAGTGAAAGGATATTGCAAAAGAAAACAGTAAGACAGCTCTAGCCCCCCTGAACTGGCTGCTAGTAACAACAGGCAGACAGAGTTTGGAATTTTTAATATAATCCCCATGTGTTAAAAGTTGTCTTATGTTTTTTGCAGATGCCTGTGGTATTTTGCTATGCTATCATATATGTGAAATATCTTCTAAAAGCCTTGACACATGTAACCTGGCAAATTAGCGTAGGCAACTGCTCCCCTAGACCTCCACTCCACCCCCTTCCCTAGAGGTTATTTCCTCTGGAAGAGAGATTCAGCAGAACAGACTGTGTGCCCACGTACCCAAAATGCCACTTCAGTGCTTGAACACTTAAATCTGTGGGATTTTTTTTATTTTCTTTTATATGATGGCTTGCAAACCACATTGTGTCCTGCCCTGCCTCCCTGGCTGCACGTTAACACTGCCGTAGCAGAGAAGTGGGGTGGGCAGCTGGGGCAGTAACTTGCTCAAACTGCAAAAGCTAGATCTGTTGTAGAAAGCCTGCCAAGGCTTTAGTCATGTCTACATTGTATTTGATTTAAAGTAAGTCACATTTTATCTTAATCCGTAACAAAAGTTTTACCGTTCTCAAGGGATTTTATTCGCTAGGTGAACTATATTATTACTTTTGGTATTAAATAAGGTTGCTGACACAGTAGTAATCTTCATTTCAGTTCTTGGAGACTCAAGTTTTTTTCAGCCACACTCAAACTTAATTGTCCCTAGTGTATTTATCTTTGCAGATGGGAATTATTTTTACAGAGCTATGTGCTAGCATGATTTTCATGACAAGCAATTGCAGAAATACTAGTTTAGACAATCTCTGGATACAAAACAATGTGCCTCTCTAAAGACAAACAGCTTACACCTAAGGCTAATAATGAAGACAATTATTTTCCGCTATTTGGGAGAGGGTCATTGCCAGACAAATTTACTTTTTATTAAGAACATTCTTATCCTTAACTAAGCCTTTCAACTGGCTGACAGAAGAGCTAATTCCTATGCAATCAGCTTCAGCAGAGCCCAAGCCAGCCACAGACACAGCTGTCCAAAGAGCTTGCTAAACACAGTATGTCCTATTATAATCTCTCTAACAAATAACACAAAAGGTCTACATCGGTATAATCAAAATATAACAACTTATACAGCATTCAGTAATAGTCGGAAAGATTGTCTCTTTGTATAAAAAAGAAAAAAAATTAGGACCAAGAAATCTCAGCTTCTGCAAGCCATACAGGAGGTCACAAACACACATTTATTTCCCCTCCCTCAGTGATTTTAAAAAAGAAAATATACATTTTAAAATATACAATTAAAACAAAAGCAATGGTTACATAATCCATTTGACTGATTTGGGATTTACAGACAGGGAGTCTACTAAATGAGAATCCTTTTAGCCATTCTTTTTCAGCAGAACACTAGAGAATGAAGCTCTAGTTACTTTCTAAATATCTAAAATACCTGCGTGACGCACATGTAGCTTTTGGAAGTCAATTTTGAAGGAAAGCTGGAGAAGAATGTACCTGGAATTCAACGAATGTACTCACATTGCAACATGGATGAAGAGGCAGCTTCCATGAGCAGCTTACAGAACCTCTTAACAGCAAGATATACGACAAGTTCAAGACTTACATTCTTACATTCAGTGTTGGATGTCTGCTTGCAACAGTTATTTAAATCTCTACTGCATCAACAGACATTATTTCTTTGTATCTGTTAGCCAACTTAAGCATCACTTGATTAAAACACATTATTGCCATAATAGATGCATATTTTCCTCCAAGATTAAAAAAAAAAAAAATTTATTTCTGTACCTTACAGAACTGCAAAATGATCTATTCTCCACATGCCATTAGTAATCACCCAGTGCTGAAGAGTTAGTTGTCCACTATAAACAAACAAACTTCTGCTATTTAACTAGCTTCAAATGAGTAATACCTCAGGATATGAGATTATACAGTCAAATATACCCAAAACACTTCTAGATAAACTATCGACTTTTTTTCCCCTCATTTGTCCCATTTTTTAGGATGCAGCACAGGAGACAGACTATGTCATCACTGACTATTATTCTGGTATCTCAAAAAGTTTTAATTAACAATCATATTAAATTTGGATACTGACTTGCAAAGTACTGAACAGCAGGCTGAAGCCAGTATATAATTGAATCTCATTTCCCTTAAAAGTAACCAATTGCTATGTTAATGCCCCAAGAGAAGGAAAACTAGAACACTGGAGTTATCTGTCCACAATTCTCACTTTAAAAAAAAAAAATTTTTAAAGCCAAAATGGCATGTGATAAAATTAGCGTTTTCTTTTAGACTTTGAAGCAACCCTTCTCACAAAATTCTGCTCTGAGAAATGTATTCCCAGGCTTTGTGAATTACACCTAAAAAGAGCGATTCTGAGACGCTGAGCTCCATCACACAAGCAGGATCCATCCACGGAGCTAAGGACAGCAACAGCCGTAACTCAGACAGGGCCACAGCTGCCATCGGCCTTGTCACTGGGTACCGTGTACCAATATCACCTTGTTCTTACACCGTCTCACAAGATGCATCAGAATGTTTGGTAGTGCTTTTATCTGTAACCACGGGAATATAAAAAGGACCACAAGAATAGTTAATAACATCTAGAACAAAAAATGGGGAAGAAGGAAAGGCGGAAGGAAGGGAGAAGAACAGGAAAATTAAGAGATCAGATAAAACATCAGGTATGGGAAATACTCAATAATTTATCATTAAAAGATTTCCCTTTCCGAAGGAAGAAACAGAACACAAAAGAAATAAATCTGCTGACAACAAATACCTATGAAATACACTGGCCAAATACCCTATTCCCTTCTAATACTGGTCCACCGAGAATAATATTTTATTACTACTAACAATTAGTCTTAATTGTTATCGCAGAAATAAGCAATGGAGCCAAAAGTTCCCACTGTGTCAGTAAGCTGAAAACAAATACTCCGTCAAGCAATCATACTGGCATCTGTATAGTCTTCTTTTCAAAAAAAAAAAAAAAAAGCTAATCATTCTGCATATAATTTATTTCATAAGGTCTTCAAATCCACCTTCAAATTTATGTATAGAAATGACATAAGGAAGCCAAACTACACGCTTCTTTTTAAGTAGTCATATAGCAGTAAGTCATCAAGATGAATTAAAAGCTTGAACAATACAAAGAAATTTTCCTTTTACATTACTGTTCCTCAGAACATTAGGTAAGAAGCACTACACAGATCAAGTGTCTTCTCACCAGTTTTGTGGAGACCGCCCACCAATGCATGAAACCGAGGGAAGCCCCAAGTTTCATACATCAACGTTCTCATGGCACAGGCTATCATAAATTGGCCTCTACTTTGATGAAGTATTGATTTCAAGCATGTTCTAGTGAAGCTCTTCAAAATCATTCCTTTAGTGCAGTTTTTCTAAGTCTTCAAACCGTGCAGGCAAGAGAAGCATTTTCTCTGCTCAAGTTGTCCTCCTCTTTCACAAGGAAACACTCATTCTCTTGCCTTTCCTCTACTTATTTCTGAAACAAAGCCATCGTTACAAAGCAGAGGAGATGATCCAAGTTGATCAACACAATGATGTAAGAGAGACAAGGCTTGAAAGTAATACCTTTTATTATATTTAGAGAAAGAACTTGCACATCTGAAATGTTTTTCAACCGTATCAGTTGGTCTAAGAAGAATTACTACGCCTTTATATTTTATAGAAACATCTACCTGTGAACCAACTCCAGCACCACCCTAAAAGCAAGACCAAGAAATAGCATTCACATGTTTACTTGATTCTTCTAGTCCATGACCGCTTTCAGCAATTTAACAGATAACTGCATATGAAATTCAAAATTACTAAACACAAAGTAGTCAAAATTGGAGGAAGATCTAAATTTCTCGTGTTTCATTACTGATGATGGTTCAGGAGAGGAACTCAGGCATTACCACAGACAGCTCTTCATGCAGCTACAGCCAAATAAGCAGATTTGCAGGGAACTAATAGGCTAGACAACCTTGGGAGGTCCCTTCCAACCTCAGATTCTGTGGATAAGAGTATTTCTCAGAACTGAAGGAGAAGTCAAAGAAGGGAATCAAGAACTACAAATGAGATGTACGACATATCTGGTCCTACAGTCATTCCAAAAAGGCAAATAATTTCAAAATACATACTGTAAAGCTCAGAAACATGGGCAGAGGTGGACAGGAGAAGAGGGCATCGCTGTGGGAATGGTTCGTCAGTGGAATATGACTACCCATGGCTACCCTAGGAACACAAAGGGCTACGCAACCAGATCAGAACACCACCTAGTAAAATCACTCTTATCTATCCTAGCTCATTTTCTCTCTAAACAAGGTATCCAGAATAGAGAGTAGCCATATAACAGCAAAGTGCTAGCAAGAAAACTACACATGAACCACATGTGGCCACCCAGTAATTCAAGAAAAGTCAGTTTTTCAAACTCTGAAGAGCTATTGTCTGTCATGGCACAATAGGAAATGCAAATTATAGGTCTGACTATTTATAGAATAATTAAATGGACACGAAAGCCTAATTTATTGCTAACTGTACAGATGCATTAAGACATGTCATTATTTATTACATGCAACAATATGACATAGATTTAATATTTACATCACATATTGAGACAGATCAATTTTAAAGTGCCAAAATACATTTATTATTATAGAAAAGAAATCAGTAGCCGGATGAAAAAAAAACTTCTGTCACTTGTCCAAACCCAGGTGAAAATACTGGCAGTCAGAAGTTCATCTCCTGTTTCAAAAATCTTACTATGTCAGTACTCAACCTAGTTCCCACCGAGACAGATTCAGGATCCTAGGTCAGTTAAGTTAATGAAACATAGATGACTTCTTTGGCTGCTACTCACGACACTAAAGCATCAGTAAGACTGTCAAGAATCACACTGATTTCATTCCAAGTACCAGCGCAGCTTGGAAAGAGAGCAACAGGGCAGCAGCGGTGCCAAACACTGAATGCGTATCCTGGGGAAGACATCTAAAAGAGGCATGGGGACAAAGAAAGGGAAAGCAGGAAGCTCAGTTTTTCATATCACCCACAACGACTGGTTTCTTCCCACTATGTAAAAATGCAAAAAGATGATGGAATAATAGGAGAGGAAGCAGACCTTCCTGCTTTTCTTCAGCATTCAAAAGAGGATAAAGAAAACAGTTTCAAATGACAACATGCAGCCAGAGACAACTCCTTAGGCAAGGCCTAGACTCCTGACAAAGCTGATCCTTACCCCACAATCCTACTTCACCCCTCAGAATTTGGGCTACTCTGTCCTTCCACCTTCCAGTGCTGTCCACACCAGAAAATTGTGTTTTTACATGTATTAGCTGCATCGTGTTACCTATAGGCTCGAAGACAAGCATGCAGTGCTTAAGAACCCATTAGCTCACAATGATTAATCCCAGGACAAAACATTCAACAGCATGTTAGAATGCTAAGAATACGTTCTCTATGCAGTATTTTCCTGGCCCACATATAGCACAGACAAGGCCTATAGAAACATTTCTTTCACAGTCACATGTTAAGGAGAAATACTACGGACACTTGCTCAGTAAGAGGGATATTTCATTTCCCAGTGCCATCAATCTGACACACTGTCCCCCTCCTCACCACCTCATCCTTCAAGCACTGTATTTTTCTATAATCAAAGTAAGACTGAATTCAATTAATCTATTCATACAATAACCCCTGCCCTGCATGGAAACAAACTGCTTGATGGAATGAAGGTTTTTATAAGCCAAGTTTCAGCCACACCTACGATTTAAAATACATGAAAACTATTGCAAGTAAACTCCAAAAATGATACTGCATTTAACTTGGCTTCAGCCACGAGAACAACCAGAACTGAAAGAGCCGCCTAAGAAAACTTCGCTATCAAAGTTAAAACTTCCATGGAAATCCTGACCAAGTGAAAACAGAAACTGTGCAGTGTTTCTGCAGTACTGACTGCAGATACAAACACTCCCTTACTTTTCCTACCCTGCGGTGAGCTGCCTCCCCCCGAATTCCCACCCTGCTCACCGGGCAGAGGGAGGATGCTGCTCCAGTCACTGCTGCTTTTCATCTTTACTGACCAAACTGTTGCCCCACCTCATTAACCGCACTCATCCAAATCCCACTCTGAATAGGAATTTGCATATATACAAGCCTTTTGCAGCTCATTAATGTCATTTAAATGACTCTCACATGTTCATGAATTTATATTCTGCCTGTCCCCTTTTACATATACAGGCCAAAGGCACGGGGAGGGGGAGATTATTTAGGATCTCATGACAAAACAAAGCATTTTCTGGGTTTCAGCCTAGCATTTTAGTATGAAGTGTCTTCACCCTTTTGCCTCCTGATACACTCTACTAGATAACATATAGCTTCTACTTCCAGGTAAGGATGTTGTAAGCATCGTGTTACTTCACAACTTTGCTCAGCCTCTATGTCAAAAGCAAAGGACAGTCTAGTATTGTGGAAAAAATAAAAAGAGAGGCATCAAGACATCAGTCATGCACAGGCCCGAGGAACGAAGGAGTCAATGCAGTTGATCAACTAATATTTAGCTCAAGCCCTTTACTAAGCTATGTGAATGTACTCTGAAAAACAAAGGCACATTTTTAAAAAACTTTTCTAGTTAACTGAACCTAGGAAACAAGTTTCAACACATCTCTGCTTCCCCTTAAAACAGCTTGGCACCACCTCAGAGTTCTACATATGTTTAAAAACAACAGAATAGTACAGGTCAAAGGAAACTATGAAAATCCAGTCCGCACACACAAGCTGGGTATTCTTACAGCATTAATAATTAAAAAAAAAAAACCAGGCCATAGATCCTTAGCTTGCTATTCAAAGTTGTTCTATTACCAATGTGTCCGAGTTGTTCCAAGACCAAACAATAGAGGAAGGTCATGCATGGAGTTCCGCAAGGGCCTATGCTGGCACATGTAGCTTAACCTATTCGTTAACAACCTAGAAAACGAAGTGATCAGTGGGGTGACAAAGTTGCTGATGATCTGAAGTGGTTGTAAGGAAGAAGGCAAACTGAAGAATCACTGAAAGACCTCAGTGACAGGGTAATTCAATGTACATAAATGTAAAGTGATGCCTATGGGGAAAAGCAGACCAGACAGACCTAGCTTTACACATAAAGTGATGGGCTCTGGGATGACCTTTACCACACTAGAGCAAGCTCCTGGGCCCAAGATAAACAGACATACGAAAACATCAGCTCAGTAGCAGTCAAACACACAAATCATTGTTAGAAATCATTAGAAAGGAACAGAGAGCAAATGAGAAATCATTATACACCATATAAATCCCTGGTTCACCCAGATCTCAAAGTGTGGGTGGTTTTGGTGGTCTCATTTTTAAAAAAAAAAAAAAAAAAAAAATACATTAGAAGTGGAAATGTTCACAGAAGGATGACAGAAGCCCAGCATGACTTCCCTAATTAAGAAATAGCAAGAGCTAAGACTTTTCAATCTAAAAAATAGAGAACATGGGGACAGATATGATAGCAATCTAGAAAACCATGAACAGCACAAGGAGAGCGGACAGAGATCAGCTGTTCAGGCTCTTTCATTACACAATATAGTGACCAGTGGATAAAGCTGGCTGGAACCAGCCTCAAAACAAAATGAGAAGGGTCCTCACGCAGCAAGCAGCAGAACAACAGAAATCCCTACCGAAATACCGTGAACAAAAGAAGTTTATATAGGTTCAAGAGGAACCTGGACAGGCACTTGGAAAATAGATTTATTATGGCTTGTCCAGCTAGTAGCCCCCTTTGGCTTCAGAGGACTGAGCTGAAAATAGCTGGAGACGAGAATATTGCAGGGAGGTGACAGTTATTTCTCATACTTTGTCCTGTTTTCGCTTTTCCCTACGGACTCACTTCTGGAAGCTGTAAGAGACAATATCAGGCCAGATGGACCCTTGGTCTGAACCAGTACAGCTACTTTCACATTCTTAAGATTCAGTTTATAACACGTGTTTATTTTTAGCCATTTCCTCAGAAATCCAAGCAACATTGTGAAGAGCCTCTAATAAAAATGTTACTTCTCAAGAGTCAAATTTTAACACCAAAGGAGGTAAAAGTGGAAATTAACTAAACGAAAACCTGGGTGTACACCCTTTAGAAAAATATTATCTGAAATACTTGTAATTCAAACCGACAACAGTTCTGATACTTGATTAAAAAAATTTGAAGCCCTGCCATCAAGTGGCCTCAGTAGATTCACTGATGAGATACTGCTAAATCAACACAGAACCTACAAAAAAGAACAGCTTTGTTTCTGTACCGCTGCTGAAGTTTCTACATTTTTCATTTTGGTGCAATATATTTATAGGTGCACTAACAACTCCACAGATAGCCTGAGCAGAGCTGCCTCTAACAGATTTTTCAGTAAGATGAAAATCTACACAAATACTTGGACTGTTTCAAAGACTCTTATTTTGCACCAGGGAAACAAGATACAACATCTGCACAAAAGTGAGATCATTTTGTCAAGGGAGTCTCAAGAAACAATATAAGGAATGAATGTATCAGAAAACATTCTCATCCACACAACTTTTTACAACACACTCCTGCAGCTCAGATTACAGATTTTACCTGAACCAAACACCTTATCCCTATTGTATTTGGCCTCTACTTATATCTGCTTTTTAAAAAAATAAATGAGCTGCGCCTATGCTAAATTGCCAAGTAAAACTATGTTCACTGCTATTTCCATCCTATATTCTGTTTTGCGTGTGAACTAATCATGTTTTCATTTGAAAAGCTGAGCAGAGCAGCCTTACTAAGTTCATACCCTGCTCTACAAGGAGGGCAGGAGGAACATCTTGCAGAAGACTGTAAATGAAGGTAAGCAAGAAGTTTCAGATCTGACTGATTCTCAACCGACTGTCCCACTTTAGAGGGACAGTAAATTTCTTCATGTGGCTGGACAGCAAAAGTAAGCTCTCTGCTTACACAGCAAAAAAAGCTGAGATGCTCTTCTTCAGAAGGAAGATACACTTTCTCAGGAGGAAGCTCCGGCACTGTCACATGCGAAACAAAGCTAGAGGAACCTCGCACAGACTGCTACGCTGATCAGACCACAACTACACAGAAGGACCTAGACCAATGAAATGACTCTCAGGACTCCCAGTTGTTCTGCAGAGATACACAGAGCCAATTTTAATCCCAGAAGCAACTAGGGATAAATTATTTTGCTAAACTCTGCCTTTTGGCTCAGCTGCCAATCTGCTCCCCTTTGTGAGCCTCAAGAACAGAGTAGCAGCACCAAGCAAATACGCAGTCAGGAGGGCCAAGGCTGAAATCTGATGGACCTAAGGCACCCTACTGCAAACACAGCCCCTGAAAATGTTGCAGGTGGCGGACCCTACAGCTGCTTAATAATGAGTTGCACAGTATGGAAAGGTAAAGCCACAATTCTGGCTGGCAGCTTGAGTACGTGCCCAGTGGAAAAACCACTGTGAATACAAACCCCTACAGCTTCAACATAAAATTCTAGTGTACCTAAAGCACTCTGTAGGTTTATACTTTGTCATCTCTTTGGAAAAGAACTGGGGTTTTTTCCTAGTATAAACCTAGCTTAGAAAACCAGGCCTCTAATCTCAGCTCTGCCCAAAGATTATGATTTAACTCCTGCCCAACACAAATTTCTGAGAACATTTATCACATATGTTTGCACACTCGAATGGCTGTGGCCACAAAAGACACATCTTCAGGAAGTGAAGGCAATGCTGCAACCAAGCAGTAAGGAGACTGAGCTCAGTTTTCCATCTGCTTTATAACCATGTATTTAACGGGAGGGAAGGAAAGAGTGGGAGACCTTGGTATACCAATTTTCAAAATGGACAAGAATCCTACGGAGCCTCGTGGTGAAGAGATGCCTACCTACTGCCTGTCATCTGTCATCATCCCCCCTCAGAAGGTTCACTGCTTTTGAAATCTAATTTTTTGAAGCCACCTCCACCTTTTCCAGTGATACCAGTGGACAGTCTCAGGAACTACTGTTGCACATTTCTGAGGATGTCAAGGATTTTGTAATACATCTCCACTAACAGAAATCCACAGGAGTAAAAATTCCTCAAGAACTGCAACTGTGCCATGGAATCATCTGCCCAAATCCCATCCCCAAACAAGCTGCTGGTATCTTATTGTCAAGGATGTGAGGTACAGCAAGATGATCTGGCAGGAGGCTGGGGGAACAGGGCTTATTCAGCCTGGTGAAGGGAAGGCTTTGGAGGAACCTAATGGCAACCTTCCAACATGTAGAGGAGGTCATCAAGAAAATAGAGCCATGATCTTCACAGAGATACACAGCAGAAGAATGTGAGACAATAGACACAAGCTGAAATAAGACATTCAGGCTGGATATAAAAAAAACCAAAACAAAACTGTTTTCACCATGAGAACAGTTAAGCAGTTGAAGAGGTTGCCCACAGAGGTTGTGCAGTTTCCATCCTTGGAGGTTTTAAAGACCAGACTGGATAAAGCCCCGAGTAACCTGTTCTGACCTGCTTTGAGCAGGAGTTTGGACTGGAGATTTCCCAAGGTCACTTCCAACCAACATTACCAAATAATCTATGGTCAGGACCAAGGGAGCAACTAGCTATCAAACTGAAAATAACACCAAGAAAAGCTAACAGGAGAGTCCTACTGAACTCTTTGAAGAATTTAGCACAACAAATTGTATCTGGGCTGGAAACTGGGGAAAAAGCACTCTTAGTATATGCTATAAACATGCAAGGCATAGGGGAAGAAAAAATTCTACAGAGATAAAGGGATGCTTCACAGCTTGCTATTCCAGAAAAGTTGTTGGCTGTGTTTCAGCCCCAAAGCAGGGTAGAGATTGAAACTCTCCCTTTCTTACTCTCTCCTGCTGTTAGACGTACTTCTAGGATGGAAACTGGCAACTGAGGCATTACCTACAGCCCATGCAGTCCTGGCAGAAGCAGAGAGGAGGCAGAACTCATACATGTTTATTAGCATGTATCCAGACAGCTCATTACCATTTTGTAAACAAAACAAAAGTTCACTATAGAGCAATCTTCAGAGATGCACATAAAGTGAGTTACACTTATCTTTCTGTCCTCCATGCTAAATAAACTTTAGCATACCCACAGAGTCTTTGCTCTGCTGCAGAGCCTAGGACTCTATCCTTACCAAGCAATGGCTTTAAAAGGCTCCTTTTCCTTCTCCATTAATTATCATGCCACTTCCTATATAAATCTCTTGTATATCATCTCCTATAGACATAAAGGTCAAGCTTAGGTTGACCTTTGGTCTAATTGTATACTAGCTTTTCATTTCTTTGTTTCACATATTCTAGACAAACTCATAATACCCACCTTCTGCTAATTCCTACTCTCTCCTAGCTTGGAATACAATGCTTGCTTACAGAGCACTCTGGTATCCCTCCAGTATATGCTAAGGGACAGAATATAACAGCAGATACATGGCAGTCCATCTATAGCCAACCCTAATCCCAACAGGAGAATAAGATTAAGCAAATTGCTGACAAACTCCTGGATCAATACAGCTGCAACAGACACAGGAGTCTCAGCAAAACAGTAAGAAAAGAAATGACAATAGAAAGGTCTGTACCACAGCACACAGAGTACAATAATATAATGTTACCTGGTTTCATTTGGTTCCGGCTGCTATTGAAAATTTGGAAGATCAGAACAAGGCTAGATAAGCTAACATCTCCCGTCCCCATCCTCAACTCCATATATTCTCATTTCAAAGGGTTAACATCATCTACTTTTTGTTGTAGCCCCAAAGCTTCTAATTTACTTTGAAATAGCCACATTTTATGGCAGTGACTAGTTGTTCAAAATGGCTTTGATAGCGTTGAGTAAAATTACAGAAATAAGCACCCTTTTGTAAGCTACTGGAGCTCCTTCCTTCTCCTCACCCCCCCTCCTTTAACCAGCAAAAGAATCTACTTTTAAGAAAGGCATTTATTTTCATGAACAGACTACCATTGAAGATACTACATGCAATTTTTGCATCATAAAATCCAATCATCCTCATTTTAAAAAGCCCAAACCAACACTCCTAGCATTTATTGGTCTACACAGAGCTGGAATAGTGACAGAGCAATGAGACAATCAGTATCTAAGCTTGATCAAGAGGATTCCGAAATTCAGCTGCCCAAGCATGTATCACAGCAGTCACCCAAACAATACATTTCCCCTTTTCTCCCCGCTTAAGAACAGGACAAATATTTCTCCGTGATTCTTGCAGGCACACTTGCGTGTTAAGCAGAGGTGAAGTTCCTGCTTACAGGGGACAGCATGAGCTGAGGCAGCTGGACTGCAAAAGACACACAAGGTATGTATCAACAACTTTTTAACATAAAAACCGTGTTTGCATTCTTCACTGAAATTACGGCTTTCAGAAGGCTTTTACTACTTTTTATGGCGGGTGGTAAAGCAGAGTCTTCCATTAGAAGGGCACCTGTAACATCTTCCATCAAAGCAAAAGTTTCTACAGTGGAAGCACAGCTGCAAAAGTAAACAGACTTTTCTGAGACAACTTAAGGTTTGCAGGTAGAATTCTCTCCTTGTGGAGCCAAAGGGCCAAACACCAGCATCACCACGTAAGAGAAAAGCTGCAAGAGATCTAATCCATTTCCCAGCCACAAATCCTCTGGGACACTGGGTGATCCCAAGGCCCCACAAAGTAACCCTTTCAAAACGTTGACTCACAGCAAGAAAGGTACTACTACTTCAAATTCAACAGTTTCAGCAGAGACCAATGAACCCCATGTTGATGGAGTCCCTCAGCCAAATAACCCTGGGTTCAGCTCCGAATTCACTCCTAAGCATTACTACAATCAACAAGGATTACAAGAGACGCTTCAGAGAAATGCAGCAGCTAGGCACTCAGAGGATCGGAGAGGGCTGGGGGTATCTCAGAACAATTACAGGGAGCACTTGAGTCTCAAGTGTTTGGAAGTTCTGTTTTGCTTTTCACTATAATGGCACTAAAGAGAAAAATGACCAGATGTTGACTTCTACGAGAACGGAGTACAGGAACTAAAATCCACCATGCCAAACACATTAGTGACAAGTCTGCACTTATCTTTGTGCTCTATATGAATGCAAGTCAGAGTATAAACCATACCAGTCATCTACATCCCTATAAATAACTTCAGTATCTGAAGATATCTTAACTGTCTACACCCTGCTTCATGGGATGCCTTTAAATATTTGTCTTGTGTGTCTGATCCATAAACATTCTTATCAATGGCCAAGCAGTCCTGAGCCCTTCCCCTCCCTAGGGTAACATTTTTCTCTTATTCTCACGAAATAAAGCTAAGTAAGACGCATCCTCTACCCGCTTCTTAGCTTCTAAGCTTTTCAACTGTAATTTCTAAATACCTTTATAACAAAAAGAGAAATTAACTGTAAATCCATTAAAAATAACTGCTATGAACTACTGGTTCTCATACCTTCCTTCCTTCTCACAAGTGGCAACGAGTAAGAATTTCACTTGCACAGACCTACAAATACTTCCAGCATGGCCCCTAACATTTGTGAGGGCTTTATACTAGAAGTGTGCTGACACTATATTTACGTGTACACAATATGCAATCTGTTTTTTATTGGCCATAAAGAAGTGTTATGGATTGAGGCTTTGACAGTTAAGCAGTGATGCACAGCTGTCAATTTTATTCATTTGATATCTGCAATTCCAGCCTGAAGACCAAAAGCCCAAAAAAGATACCTAGACCAAAATACAGTTAAAAATACAATTACACTGACATACACCAAATTACAGGCATGAAAATAACGTAATCCGTGGACTCAGATAACAATGAAAAGTGGATTATATTGACTTTAATCACAGAAACACGCAACCCCTGCAACTTATAAAAGGATTAAGCAAAAATAGCTCATAATACAGAAGGGTAAAATTCTAATTGAACACAGAAATAGGTAGCTTACGCTTATTAGCATTGACAATGCAATTTAACACAACTGCGTTTCCATACCAGAGATCCATTTGTCACTATTACCACCACCACCTGGAAGCCGTGCTACTAGCCTCTCCCCCTCAAAAAACTGCTTCCCTGTATTTAGGGGAGGGGTATTTCCCAACTGAATATTTTTAAATGGTTTGTTTTCACCACCATTGTGTGGAAATGCTATTATGAATTTTCATTCAAACTCTTGGCTCACTTTTTTTTTTTTTTAAAGTATAAATTGTGTCTAACAAGAAACACACCAGGGATCTCTTCAATCCCCAAAGGCACTTTCTTAAAAGGAGAGAGAACAAAGGAGAAAACCTCCCAGCATGTGCTTTCCAAACCAGCTTCTTAGGACAGTATCAAGAATGACAATACTAGAACATAAGCTTTTCTTTTTCATTCTTTGATCCATGTATAATTGAATTGATTATTGCAAACTGTGTAATGATTTCCAAAAGACTTGAGTAGAAGGCAAAGATCACAACAATCTAATAACCAATTTAAAGAGATGTAAGAAATATTGAAGGAAAGATTTAATCACTCAAGTATACTCCTTCCAATTAGAAAGAGCTTTAAATAGCTTACCTTGAGATAAATTAGTCTGTATGCAATTATACAGGAATAGTAATTAAGATCAGGAAAATTCACATATGCCTCAGCCTACAGAGTTAGGAAGGTAATCCACAGAACAACAGACTTTTCAGTTTCATCAACAGAAATGAAAACATACTGGTTCAATTTATCCAAACCTTCGAGAGTACCAAAGAATTCAGTAACCTTACAAGTCTGGGATCTGCAAAGTATGTTTGATCTTATCTGATTTTTTTTTTTCCAATAGGACAAACATTCTCAAATGGGGCAAGAGACTGAAATACTCTTGATCGTGGCAAGAAAATACATTACAGGAAACACTCTCTCGTGATTTAGAACTCTATGAAAAATTATGGCAAGAAAGAATGACCACTGTTTTTCTGGAGGAAGCAAGAACTTTAATTTTATTTGCTTTGTGCATTTGACAATACCACCTGTCATATCACATTCCCCAATTTACATGTGTGTACATTACCCCCATGTAACCCCATGGTTCTTTACATAGGAAGGCAAGAAAGTTTTAGAAACTTGACTAAGTTTTTCTGACAGACTTTATCCGGCAAGGCGAGTTACTGCGCAACTATTACATTTGATTTTAGTCTTTAAAGGTCACTAAATCTGAAATTAATGCCATTTGCTAATTAATCAGAGGAGAAACATGAAAAGATTTTACCTAAGAAAATTAAAATAATGAAAGGAATTCACTATTCATTCTTCAAATAGCAGAGTCTTAATCACAAACCCTCCCTTAGTTACCTTTCAACTTTCAAAAAAAGAAAGAATTTAAAAGCACGTTTTCTGAGGATGTACTCCTGCTTAAAAATACCCACTGCCCCCAACTACGATATAACAGCTTTCCATTAGCCACCTTTTTCCAAGGAGGACTCACCTCGTCCAGTACTTAATAACCGAGCTGTACTACTTCTGGAAAACTGGTATGTGACAGCTACAACTCTAAGCAGGAATTTCATGCCCCCTTGTCTTTCCCTCTCCTTCCTGACAGAGAAGGACACACCCACACACCTTTTTTTCTTTGTACAGCCCAGAGAAAAAAAAAAAAAATTTATTGAAGTCTTCAAAGTATGAATTTATGAATTAACTATTTTTTTTCTTGTGTAAACTGCCAAGCCCCCATAACTACCAAAAGAAAAACACCCAACAACTTTTCACAGAATGCAGTGCTACCATCCTACAGTCCCAGCTTGCAAGTACCACTACATATCCTGAGCAGTAAAGTGAAAATTAAAATAAACTAGTCAGTTTGGCATTTACCCTTCAGATCCCTGAGGTAGCAACAGTACTTTAAAAAAAAAAAAAAAAAAATCATAATTTCTCTCTACCAGTTCTCAAGAAGCAAGTTTCAGAAAGGGATCAATAAAGAAGTCTGGGATGACAAGCAGACACAAATACACCTCTACGAAAGCTCCACCTGTAAAGCTGCAGGGAAAGAGAAAAGGAGACGCCTCTACGCTACACTCACAGGGACTAACAGCACTCCAACACGGGTATGTGTACCCAGAGCCCGGAGGCTCTGCGATGGGCAAGAGGAGAGGCTTCAGAGGTTTCAAAGCTCCTAACATCAATCAATTGTCGATTTTCATAGTAAAATCATGCCTTTCAGCACTGTCCCTTGACCACTATCCTGCCATCTCACCACACATCAAAAAAACCCCTTTATTCCCTAGCTCTCGTCTCTTCTAACTCCATTTGAGTCAGTCTTGCTTATAAAGGCATCTTATAAACCCAAGCCAGCTACTGTGCACCAAAAACTCTTAGTCAGTTACCAAAACACATTACTCCATTTGCCACGCTGAGATTAACAAAAGTTTAACACTGGAATCACATCTCAACCCTTTAGCTCATTATGTGAGATGCACAATTTGAAAAAAAAAAAAAAAAAAAGCTTGGGGACAACACAGCTCAAGCAATATGCTCTGCAAGATACCCAGAAAAAAAAAAGGACAGTGGAGAATTTAAAGGAGGATCTATTTATCCTGACCTGGCCGACACAGACCCCCAAAAGTTGGTACATGCATAAGATTTTATACTTCTTTACATCCTGACAGCTCTTTAAGCATCTAAAAATGAAAGTGCAAGAAACCTTTGATACGCAGAAAACTGAGACCTACCAAAACCCTAGGGAAAGACAAAATATTTCCCTAGTCATACTTTACATATTCTGTAGTTTATGTTACACATTAAATATACTTCTGATTTGTGTCTCTCACTGTATTGAAGTACAAGACAGAAGCCCTCCTGATGAATAAGTCCTATGACAATTGCAATGAAATTCTCAAACTTTTAAACACACTGCTGGGTGTGCAAGGCAGAGTTCGCACCCCCACACACCTTGCCAAAGTGACTGGAAAGTTTTTTGGGGTCTTTTTTGTTGGAATTTTTTTTTTTTTTTTTTTTTGGTGCACAGTGTAGATACCTTGCCACCCACTATTCCACCACTACTATTCCTCAAAATACCTGATGGGACATGCTACGCAGAATTGCTCCCTCTCCTTCACCCCGGGCAGAGTCCCACCTAAACCCCCCCGCCCAGCTTCACCCACCCGGGGAGCCGTAACTTCGCTCGAGGGTGCTTCAGAGCACCAGGTTTCGATGCGTTTCGCAGGATGACAGGGACAGCCGCAAGCTTAACATCTTGTAACTCCTCAACATCTGCTTGTAACGCCCTTTATTTACCGGGGAGGGAGCGGGGCGAGGCAAGCGGGGCTCCCCCGGCGGTCGTCCCGTCCTCCCCCCCGCGCCGGGCGGCGAGGGCGCTCGTTAGGAGCCGGCCGCCTGTCAACGGCGGGCAGAGCCGTTCCTCAGGGCTCCCTCCCCGCCCGGCGCCGCTGGCGGAGTCCCCTGGAAACTTTGCGGGGAACCCAGGGAACCGTCCCCCGCTTCGGGGGCGGCCGAACCGCGCTGCCCAGCGCCGGCAACTCCCGGGGGCTCCCCCGGCCGTCGTCGCCGCCGCCCTCACCCCCACGACGGCCCGGCCCGAGCCTAACCGCCCCCTCCGCCGGCGCTGAGGGGAGCCCTCCCCTCCCGCCCCCGCTGCCGCCCGGCGGGGCTGCCCGGCGGAGAGCGGTCGGGCGGGAGGCGAGGGGAGGACAGCTCCGCTCCCCGCCCCGCTCCGTCCCTCAGCCCCCGCTGCCGGCGGGGCGCCGCCGCAGCCACCCCGGCGAGGCAGCGCCGCGGGACGCCGCACAGCGCCGGCAGCGGCTCGGCTCGCCCCCGGCGCGGAGGGGAGCACAGCCCCGGCGGCCCCGAGCGCGGCAGCGAGGGGCATCGCGAAGGGAATTGAAGCTGCGCTTTACCTTTAGTTCCGCACTGTCCGCCATCTTGCAACTCCGGGCGCAGGCGCAGTGAACCCCGCCGGGACACCGCCCCCCCGCCGCCCCCCCGCCGGCACGCAGCGCGCAGCGTTTGAATCGCGGCGCCATTTTGTCCCTCCTCTGCGCTCCGCCGGGTGGGGGGTCTTCGGCGGGGAGCGGCCCGTAGGATTCCTCCCCAGGGCTGCGGGGAGCCCCGGGCCTTCGGCAGAGGATCTCCGGTCCGCCTTGGGGGTAGCGTGTCGCCGCCGCCCTGCCTGGAAAGTTTCCCCCTGACAGCGCGGCCCCCCTCCGCCGGTTACTGCGTGAGGGGAACGGGGTGCTGAGGGGAGAGAGGGCAGCGTTCCCCAGGGCGGGCGGCTGAGGGTGCCCGCGCCCCGGCTCTCCTCAGCCGCGCCGGGCAGAGCCCCCGGGGTGCCGGGGGCCCTCTCGAATAGGATCACCAGAGGGAAGAGGTGGATACGCATTCCTGTAGTAATAAGTTGATTAAAATTGGAATTTGCAGCTCCGCTTCCTGCTACTTAATGCGCAGCTTTTAAGTGCCTTAGGAGTGGAACAGCACGGTACTAGGCTGGGGTCCCTCAGCGGGCGCCTGGGTACCCCGCTCTCCCGGCGGGAGCGAGGGCGGTGCGGCCGGGCCGGGCTCCGCCGAGGCCGAGAGAGGGTGCCCGGCTCCGGCCGAACCGGTCGGCTGGGCCGCGGCGGGCAGCACCACGGCTGCAGGACTAGCTGGGAGAATGTCCTGCCATCAGCCGTCCTCCGGCTCCTGGTTTGTACGAACCGCAGCACGAAGCGGGAAATGAGAAGTTTTATTTCCCTGAGCTACTGCAAAGGAAGTTCAGGGAATCAACGTGAGCTTGCCCGGGTTTTCCTCTTAGGAAAAGCAATGCAAGTGTTTTTAGGAGGGCCTACAGAACCAGAGCAGAGCTTTTAGATCCAAACTTGCCTGTGTCACGTCGTTTTGGAGTAAAATGTGGGTTCTTGCAGCAGCAGACCAGATAATGCAGAGGGGAAAAATATGTACCAAAAATGCTGCCTGGCAAGATGACTGCATCAGTTGTGAAGTTGATCGGCTTAAACACTAGCATTTAAGTCACACACCTTAGCTTGATTCACCTTCCTTTTACCTGTGTGTTACTCTGTAATTACAGATTGCCATGACACTTTCTTCACTTGGCCTTTACCTTAAGTGCATAGGACGGGAAAAATTTGTTGAACACGGCCAATATTGTATATCCATTTAAGTGAGAGAGAGATACAAAATTTGCTATTTTTCCATAGCTGCTATAAATTTCATCATCGTACATTCAGAAAGCACTTACATTATCTGCGTTGCAAGACAAAAAAAGCATTAATATCTCCACTCCACAGATTAAAGAAAGCATGCTTGAGGCCACACAGGGAATCAGTGGTGAAAAGATTACCACTCATGATTATTACTGAATTATAATTTATGTCTCCCATATGACCTGAATAGTTAGCCACAATTTAAAATTAGGTAGTTTCCACTGAGGGAAGAATGTGATAGTGGAATCAAATGTCTTTCTAGTAAGTAGCTTTTTGATACCATCCTGTTTATTGGTAAGAATATATGTCAAGTCCTGATTCTCTGAACAAAGGAAAACAACCCACATCTCTTTCCAAACATTTCATTTCAAAGCGTTTCACCCAGAAACATTCCCCAGCTCGGTCTCAAGACCAGAGTGACAGAACACCCAGGTGCATCTTTTGACTCCTCGCTGGTACCCCTCTTTCTTCTCCAGGTCATGTGTACATCCCATTTCTATGGCAGATATGCCAAGTATCCACTGTTCTCATTGATTCCTTTTATAGTTCTCGGCGTTCAGCATCGGCATATCAAATGAAGCATTCAGAAAATGAGGAGCAATTAGAAAAGGCTGATAAGTAATACTCCGATACTCTGGCTTAATACTGCATGTAATGAAGACTTATCATAGTGTCTAAAATGCTGGTTTGGGGAGGGGGCAGGGCGCTAGGCAAGATATCTAAAAAAATAAAAGTCAGATGACTACCCAGTACACCCACATGTACCATAATTAGCTGATCTATTTCAGTGGTCTGAACCAGCCCAGTTTAGAATACTTCATTTTGAATGATTGAATATGTTTAATAATCATGATCTAATATGATATATGAGTTTGTGTCTAGTTTAAAGAATTTGGCAAAAAGGTCTATAATCATATAAAGAGAGATCCTTTTTTTTTCAATTGCTTTTTTTTTCACCCTGAAAGAGGCTTGCTGCACAGCAAACAGTTTTTCCTCGGCTTCTTCACTTCCTACCAAATTCAGTGGGATGTGGACATGTGCTTAAGTGCTTTGCTAAATCATGGCGTAACACTATCAAACCTGACACATGACCATAAACCACAGTGTCCTCTTTCAAAACTTGCTTTAAATAAAACAGGCTTAGAATGTCTTCAGATACATGAAAATAAGGAAGCGAACTGAGAGAAAGGATACAGAATATTCAATTCAAAATGGCTCACCCTAAATACTGTTAAGTTTTTACAGACAAAGCTAATACAGGCCCTTTATTTTTCAGTTTGGACTTCTGATAGTCACTTCTTTTTTTATGCAGTATATACTTTAGTACAAAGAAGGAACTTAATGTGAAAAGCAATCTGTGCTTCTATTTTTAGACAATTATTTACATGTAATGAAATTTTGTTCCTCTCTACTTCTGAGACTTAGATGATGGTTCCTCTGCCAAGAAAAGACTTTGTCAACACACAGTAATTTTCAAAGGTGCTCTCAGTTGCTCCAGCTCTGCTGCAGCTCTGTCAGTGATGGCAACACTCAGATCTGTCACGATTCTGCCTTCATTTCAAAAGGACATGCCCATCAAATAGTGCAACTAGGGTGCAACCGGAGCAGGTAAGAACACCTCCAAAACAGTCTTCCAGTTGTCAGTGTCACCTCTGTTTCTGAGCTAAAACTACACTATTTTTTCTTCTAACTTTTGGGGGTGGGGGGTGGGAGAGAAAAGTAAAGGTCAGGGTTTTCCTCAACCATTCAAAATTTTGATATTTTCAATTCCCAATTTTCAAAAGTTCATTTCCCCCTTTTTGCCGTATTGCAGTAAAATAAATGACTTCCAGAATCTACCTTCCACCCCCATTTCTTCTATTTTCCTATTCTGTAACCTCCCCAAAAATGTATCAAGTCACATAACTCACTTGCTTAAAACCATGTTGAGACACAATAACATTTTTAAAACAGATATGCATTTTTTTCTACTAACATGTTGTTTTCATTAGTCCGAGTCTCCAAGACTTTTCCCTCTTTGTCTAATAGTCCAAACTTACTCTCTGCTCAAAAATAATGCGGGGGCATTTTTGATCCTGAACGTAACTTAAGTTATTTAACAATAGATTCGCAATGACTCTATTTCTTGGTAGAAAAACGTGACCAAGCCATTAAAAACATCTTTTATTCCTGAGATTGTTGGAGGTGTAAAAAACATTTATATGTGTCACTGAAATAGCCTGTTCTGGGGAAACAAAAAGTCATACAGGTGCATTTTAGTGACAATGACTCGGCTGTATGTGAAGAAAATGGAGTAGCCAGTATATCAGACAAAATAAGTGCATTTCATTCTTTATAAGCAGTATACGTGGCATTGCTCAATAAGCTGTATAGTAAGTTCAGTAATGTTGAGTGACTGAGACTTGGCTGGTACACACATCTCCCCCTAAATTCACATCCAAGTGCAATATTATATTGAATTATATCATATTATGTTACCATCATCTCTCAAATTTGGCCCAAAACAAGGGCTGCTACTTGCTTAGAAAAGGAAGATTCATTACATCTTCGCTGCCTGTGTTATTAAAAATTACAGAGGGAGAATTAATCACCTAAAATCCTAAATTAGGGAAAGATACTGGACCATTTTGTTAATGTCACCTCTTTTATATCCTTAGATCTCCTGGTGTAACAATGGTATTGCAATATGGAAAGCATATGTAAATGAGTTACTATAATCTTTAATTACATATGCAGCGTTACAGCGTGACACATCCCAGCTTCATTTGCGTATTTCCTGTTTTTTCAGTTCTTAAATATCAACTTGCCTTATTGCTGTACACATGTGAGTGCGGTTTACAACACCAAGTACTCAAAGCCTACCGTGGCCATGGTACAAACTCTTTCCCCATTGCAATTTTTGCAAATCTTTAAAAATTTTAATTGCGCTCCTTGATATTTGGATGCCCTGTATATTGTATTCCCTGCCTGGAATTACACATTCCAAGTCAAGCTCAGCTCCCTATGTACTTTACTGCTGTACAAAGCATTGCAGCTGCAAGACAATAGTAATAGGCACAACAATTAGCCCATTCTTTAAAACTATTTGCTTAGCCTTTTCCGCTCCACTATCAATGGATGATATGTGCTTGCTCATAGCACTCCGCTAATGTTCTTAAGGCCTGTCCTTCATAATTAAGCTATTCTATATTTGGACTGAGTCAAATGAAGTATCAGTCGTGTCAAACGGAGACTACGTTTTAAGGTGAGGATGAACAGAACGAGGTCTTCCTGCTTGTCTCCCCTGGGGATCAGCCTGCCACGGCTGCCCGACCACACCGCACACAGCCTGCAGATCGCAGCGATTGTGTGCTTTCTGCCCCGTGCCTTTCAGGTTTTGCACCTTCACAGAGCACACAGGTGCAGGAAAAGAAAAGTGCCTGGATTACCTCCGAACCAGCCACAGAGGTATCATGCAAAATGCCTTGTCTAATTTTATACGTAATGACAGTAGCCTCAACAGCAGAACTCATTTACACTAGAGGAGTTTTATGTCTTAGGGGACTGCTTTCTGTATTGAAATGAGGCGTATGTGTTACAGGCGGTCCCAGCTAAGAAGGTAACAACACCCTGCTGGCCTTGCAGCATTTAGTTTAACTTACCGAAAATTAACTTCTGTAACTTTTACCCCAGGAAAACTGCCACTGCTGAATGGATCTAGTTCTGTATGTACCTTTGTTCACTTTTCTCTGGGCTTTTATTTGAATTGTTATCTTTTTCTTTTTTTTTCAATTAAAGCTAGAATAGTTTTTTCTCTGAGAAGAAATGGTCATTCCTGAGATATTAATCTACACTTGTAAAAGCATTTCCTTTGGCTGAGTTGAATCCAGATTTTTTGTCAACAAAATTCCACTTCGCTGAATCACAATTGAGATTTTTTGTCATTAGCACCCATTTTCATAATGCGTGGACGCAGTACAAGAAGAAAGAGTAAAAAGCAACTGCAACAGGCCATCGCCGATCCACAGTGAGCTGTGAAGTGCGCGGTGCCGTATCAAAGCCAAGTAATACCTGGAGTGTCAGATGCTTCAGAAGCGTGAAATTGGCCAAGGACTATTCAGACACGAGGACAGAAAACTGCAGAAAGCTACATCTATTTCCAAAATATCCTCAGAGAGATGAGGCAGACTTTTAATTACGCTGTACAGACTTACAGCATCAACAAAACCAGGTTTTAACTGTGACAAACTCTTTCATTCCAATTAAAAGTGATTTTATGTAAGACTGCAAGGTCCCAGTGCTTAAGAAGTTACTTTCTACAGTTACTCAATAATTCCTAATAAGCAAAGTTCTGCAGCAAAAAAAAGAAAAAAATAATCAAGGTGCTAAGTTTTCCAGAACTTTGATTGAGAGTAAGTCCTTGTTATGATGTTACATGCTACTCCCCCGCTTCCTCCACTCACATGGTACGTGTAAAATACTGACATTTTCATATAATCCTAATTTATAATAATTTTGCATGGGGCATCAGTCACATACAGTGATCTAGAAAAAGACAAAGACTTGTTACAATTTGAGTCTCTTTCCTCCTCCCTGTCCTGCAGTTTCCATTATGGACCAGACATGGATGTAGACAATATAGGAGTAGATGATTACACATAGAAGTAACGTAGACAGTATAGGAGTAGATTATGCTCGTCTTCTCCAGTTCTTTAGCTCTCATCTTGCCTAAAGTGGTTCAGAGTAGAGGTGGATAAAATGCTGAATAAAATGCCAGCAGCTAGGCTATGCCCACTGGCATGGAGACGGTATCTGGTATGAAGTACTCACATCTTTATTTTTTACCTAATTGCTATTTCTAAAGAATCACTTTAGTCATGGGAACGCTGTAAATAAAGCTGAGTTCCAGTAGCAAGCAGAGTTCATTTCAGATGGCTCATACGAAAACAACAAAGATAATTATACTGTAGTAATTACCTGAAAATTATATGTATGTTGTTTTTCCACCAGTCGATACTGCTATTTTTGAACTTTGCATTGTTCTCATGGACTGCTGGAGTCACGCTGTCTCTAAACGGTCTTCTCGTCTCATCATTAACTTAGCCTCTGGTTTGGGGAGAGTGTTTTAGAAGAAGTTTCAGCGGCAGCATGTGCTATGTAGCTCAGATCTTTCGTGCTCACTTGCACTCTCCACCACAACATATCCTTACCTGTGCTGCATTTGAGAAAATGTTTTCATTTTAATAGTCTTTTGAGTATGGATTCTAAGATTCTGACTCTACAATAGGACTCTCAAACAGCATCCAATTAAGATTTGCGCATTAAAAGATACCAAAAATTCACCCTAGCCCACTTAGTACCATTAATAACCGTGATGATTCTGATTTTGAAGAGTTTTGTTTCCTCACCTGTCCTGGGTGTGGCATGTTATCGTTGTCTATTTTTGTTGTTTTAAGAGCAACCAACAAAAGCACCTGATGAAGGCGGGCAAGCACCGCGCAGGTGAGTGTCACACCCCACTCCCGAGAAGGGAATGCTGTCCAGCAGCAAGAACGGGAGAATGGGAGACAGGAATTTTTGGATCAGTCCCAAATAGACTCCTGCCATATTACCTGATTTTGACCAAGTCGTGGGGTAAAACGCACTCAGAGTGACTCCTTTGTGAAATGGGGATGATAATGGTAAGTATCGCTCTGGACTGTTGAGAGGAAATTAATTAACATTTGGAAAGCACTTTGAGATTCTTGGATGAAAGATGATGGAGCTGGAATGCTGGCAACATTAAAATAAGTTGGAATAACGTTAATATTTATTGCATACAATGCTTTCATCTTCAAAGCTCTTTACTAACATCAATGAATTAACAGAGAAAATATTAATAAAGATCATATTTACCCATAAAATTATTCTCCCAAAGTATATATAAATAGATCTGCCTCCAGTTAAAAAATATTATTAAAAGAAAACCTAAGCACCAACTCCAGTATCATGCACTAAATCCCTAGTCCTGCTGTCCATAGCAAACCTACTTTGAACTATGAATTATTAGTTTCTACTTTTAATGAGGATAATTGGACCCTAAGCCTAATTCAGCAGCACTGAAGTCACTGGGGGTGTATCACGGACTACCAGGGGTGAAAAATCAAGACGGCAAAGGAAGAAGGAAGAGCAGCGGTTAGAAAATACCTCTGCTGTGCCAGAGAGGCTGCAGTGAGCAGGAGATGACATTTCTCTCTGCAGCAGGATATTATGTTTAAGTACAGTTTGTTGTGTCTTTGGAATAAGCTACAGAGAACTGAGAAACACACTGTACCACCAGGAGAGATAGGCAGCAGCCCTAGATGTTTCTCAGTCAATGTATAGAATTCAGGGCATCCCAGACTAAACCATCCAAACGCTGCTTGCAAGGAATCGCACGCTTCTTTTTTTCTTTTTTTTTTTAAGTATATTCTTACTGGCACAGACATGACTGTCACATTATCACTGGGAAGCACAGCCCAGCGGTTTACTGAAAACCAGTAAATGAGACAGCCCTTCCAAGTGCATTATCTGCATTGATTTCAAACCAGTACTTAAAGAACAGCAAGGGACCTTTCCCTTTGTGTTTCATTTTCCAGTCACCTTCCCCATCGCAGTCTCTTCAGCTGTAAAGATAAATAAAACCAGAGAAAAAGCATTCTGTTGTTATTTCCCTGCACACACACACACCCCCTTTATTTTGAATTAAACACGTTTCCATAGGTCTCCTTCACTACAGCAAACGCAGAGAGTTGCTGGCACTCTCTACGGTGATGGACTCGGATACATTCCAGAACATAATGGGCTATAATAGATTTTTTTAAAATCTATGGTGCACTTCATAGACTCTGGAGGTCATTTTAGGCAGCCCATCAATGTTCAATATCAATATTTCTGTTCAGCGTGTTCTCTGCACACCGAGCAGAACTACGTGCTTGCCAGATGTGCATGCCACAAAACCAAAGCCGTTCTCTATTTTCTCCAGACTTACTGTGAAAAAAACACATTATCTGTGAAGTGTTTTGTAGCCCAGTCTTGTCAAGACTGTTGCTATTTCTTCAGAGTTGGCTGAAGGCTTTACAAAGTTATTCACAGATTAAACTGTCCCAGTTAATCTGCTATACAACAACGTTCAGGCAGAGCTTCAAATATGTTTGGTTTTGGATAGAAATCAAATGTCACCTTTGGGAAATATGCTTATTATTAGCATTAGACATCGCTTTTGGTTTACTTCCAATAACTTTGTTGAATTATAGGGGTTTTTTTATTGGGTTTTCTTTGTGTCCTGTATTTATGTATCATGGTTGGACAGACGCTATTTTTTAGCATTTACTGTTTCTAGTGCTCCCAGTGCTATCAGAGAGATTTGCAAACGTTAATTATTCTGCGTAACGCCTAACACATGGCGAGGATCCAGTTAAGAGCATATCACCTCTCTGATGTGGCCTCATGAGGGTGGCACATTTAGGCACAGGTAGCATTTTGTAGGCTAGAAAAAAACACGTGAGCAGGAGACAGCATTTCTATTAACAAATATGCCGTAGCTGCAGAAAGCATTTTAATGACAGCTGAGACAGACATCCAGACAAACAGCCAAGGTCTTTTTCTCACCATGTGATCTTTTCATAATCCTCCATTTCTCTCCTAGATCAACAGGTTCCTCTTTATTTGTCATTGTCAGCTCTTAGCACAAAGAGCCTTTTGTCTGTAGCTCTGACCCAAACAGACAAGACTTTTTTCTGTCCGTTCTTGGCCATATGCTTTCAAATGGACTAATGGGTTTCCAAGCTATAAAGCAGAACCTTGACCCCGGAAGGGGAGATGGTTGTGTGACAACATCTCTCTGTTTTGACATCATAATTTATCCCCGCTGCAGCTCTACTGGCAGCACGAGCTAGCGAGTAGACAGCACAACCCAGCAAAAATACTTGAACCTGATCCGCTCTAAAGCTCGTGCTATGGATACCGACACTGGAATCGCAGCGGCGGCAGCTTCTGACGCCGAGGCTCAGAGCAGGGAAGACCTGAGCCAGTCAATAGCTGCCTCTTTATGTCCTCTTCTACTTCATTATCACTGGTGTGATGAAGCTATCACGCCTCCTTTGTAAGGCAGCACATGTTGCAGCAGAAATCACACTAGCCGTAAAGCCCAGAGGATTCCTGCCAGAGCCCTGCCACAGTTCCCTTCTGCTCTGTTATTTAAAGTCCCGTTATGGATGCATTACTGCACCCATGGGTGTCACTCTAAAAATGCATTGCTGAGGGAGAAGCCGAGAGACAACAAGGAAAAGTTATTTATTTGCCCTGTTTTCTCAATTTGCTGGACTACATCACCACGTTGCACTCAGCCTGCCTAATTAAGAAGGGTGGAAAAAGCTACTGATGGCTTGTATGAACCTTGCTAGTAATATTCTGCACTTAACGCAGTATGAAAAGAGTTCATACCCTTTAACTGGCACTTGTTCCGGGCTATCACAGAAACCCTTTTGTTTTCCAGTGGAAACAGCTCCAGAGCCAAATTCCTACCTGTCTCTTTCAGGGTGTGTCTTTGCCACATCACATAATATGGTTTTGCTCAAGGTAAATCTATCCTGGAGCTTCAAGGGTGGCTTCTTAAGAGACTTGGTGGGGTGCTGAGGAGAAGGGCAACCTGGTTCAAGGTTTTTTTTTTTTCATTTCACTTCTTTCACCAAAGATTTGTATTTGACGAATCTGTCTTCCAGAGACCGGGAGGTGGGGGTGTGACCCGTTTCATCTGGGAGCCACTTTCCCATGCATATAACAGAGCTTGTGGGAGTTCGAAAGCGGAGCCTCACCCTTTGCTGGTGCTCCAGATGAGGGAGGAGAAGGAAAAGAGCTTCTTATCTCCCCTTTCAGCCCTTATCTGAGCCTGCCGGCTGGGTCACACTGGGGCAGCACAAGAGGGAGGACAGACAACATCTACAGGGAAGCAAGCACAAAGCTTACGTGCACATAAGAAAGGGGGGAAACCTGCACCCAAAAGCACCTCTTATGTTACAAACCGCTCCAGACCCAGGGTTGAGAGGGGGAAGAGAGCAGCGCTACATGGCCGAGAGCTGCCGTCGCCTGCGCGGAGTCAACACCAAGTCCTGCAAGTGCAAGAGCCCACCAAGGTGTTTTTAAACGACGTATCAGCACCCCCCACACACACCGAAACCAACCGAAGTCAGTCGCGTTCTTCGCTGGAGTATGGCCTCGGGGGGTCAAGCCCAAGACAAACAGCGTTATACCATACGCTGTCTGGCAGGCTGGGAAACAACAAAGAGCAGCCTGTGCTCAGCCATCTTCAGCAGGGCAGAACGGAGCACGCAGCATCGCCACACGCTTGTGGCCCTCAAGCTTTGCACCAGCGGAGCAATCTCTGCGAAGGCCCCGGGTTGCAGATTTCCCTTACCGACACCGCTAACCATCCTTAACATACAGCACCGGCTCCCCCAAAATTCAGCCTTCGACATTGTGATGTGCGTTACTTTGGGGCAGTGTGAGCCAACGTTACCCAAGATAGAGCCACCATCTCCACGTTACAAAAACAAGTCTTCCGTGATTTGTAATATGTTTAAAAAAAAAAAAAAATTCAGCCAGAAAAGTGATGATAGAATTTCTTTCAGTACCTCTGTTACACGAAAATGAACACTAAAGCTTTTAATTTACCTAAGATTTCTCTCTGAAGAGAAAGACGTACAATTTGTTCAGGACTAGCTGACAGATGGGGAAATTAAGTCCTCCGTTATTGTTCCATTTGCTGGATGCAAAAATACTTAACACTTACAGAGGACTTGGAGGATGGGAAGAGCTACAGAAATATCAGCTCTCCGGACAAAAATTAGAGACAGAAATGTCCGGGTCTGATCCTGGAAGATGCTACATGCTTTCAGCTAGTCAAAAAATCAGTCTTTTCCTTAGCATTCCTCAGTGATTTTCCTGTGGTAAAGCAAAGGAATAAATGGGTGAATTTAGTATTAGACCTAAAAAAGCAGAGTTGCGCAAGATCCTTTCAGTTTGACGTCTCCACCCAGCAAACTCTTTCAAAACAGTAAGTTCTCTCTTTCAGTTGAAAATTTCCTTATTTTTAAAGTTGGAAGCCTTTAACTGAAAAGGTCCTTCTTTTCTCTACTAATAAAAATAGGCTATTAGCACTATTTTTCCCTTTTTCATTGAAGATGTCCTGCAGTTTTCTTCCATCTGGGAACCAAAATTCTTTAAAATGATACCAAGAAATAATTGGCACCTCTTAGCCAAATCGCTCAGAAACGACCGAGCGGTCGGTCTGGCGCTCACATCTGGGCTCTCTCGAACAATGAATAATGAATTAATGGGACATTACGGAGCAGACCTGAGGCCAAATTCAGTTCTGGGAAGCACGGTTATTACGGAGCTGTCGTACCAGGGATGGTCCCGTATGCCAACCGGGGCCAGAGCTTGAGCTGATGTAGAAATTGACTGTATAAAAGGCTAATAGCCAGAAAAGGGATTAAAAAAAGAAAAAAAAAAAGAAAACAACCAAGCCCCAGCAATATCCAATTTCTTCTTCCATGCACAGCAGCAGCACGGCATTGCCTCACAGTTTAAAGTTCTGGGTCTGGTTTTAGGTGCTCTGAGCTGTGGCCTGCCCACGTTCAGGACACCACGTACCACAACAAACAGGAGTAAATTGTTGGTGTTTAATTGGAGCCTGTTCCACTTTCTCAGCCGGTGGAGTTACAGAGCGTTTGCTCGTGTGGAGATTCTGCTCTGATTACAGGCTGGGAGCTGCGAAGCCTGTTGCCAGCGACACATCTTCACAAAAGCATGGGAAAATCCATGTTCCCAACGCCCGAGACCTCTCCTGTGAAGCACTGCAAACCCATCTCTCGTGTGCTGATACCCTGGAAAACTCTAGGGATGGTGAAAAGCTGGAGGGTCCAGCCAGGCGCCCGCCTGGTTGCTCCCTTGCAGAGGTTCCTCGTGCATTTGCAGCTCGCCTCGGGCATCCCTTTAGGTTTTGCTGAAGTGATGGTCCTGGAAAGACAATTGCATACTCTGTTGTTAATCAGGATGCTGGTTTACCATCATTCCCTTGGGACACGTCTCAGGACCACACCTTACTTGCCTGGCTGACATGAAAAGTCTCGCTGAAGGTAGGAAGAGTCTCACGAGCAGGGCTTGACCCTCCGTCCCCTCCCATGCCCTTTGCTGCGCCGCCCTGGAGTTAACAGCCGCTTGCAGATTTCTTTAGGAGAAACCCTGTTTGCACTTTTAGCCTTTTTACTGTTCTTTCAAATGTTTCTTTGCCTGTGGACATTTGGGGGGGGGGAATCCCAATTTAAATCGAGCCCATTGTTTTCACTAAACTGAACTACAGAAAGATTTCAGAACGTGGTTGTGATTTGCCACATCTGTTATTTTTATGCATTGTTTTCGTGCCAAGAGTTTCATAAAAGGTGTTATATAACTGCATCGTATCACATAATTCAACATGTTTCCACAATTAGGAGCCCACGTGAGCATTTAAGCAACCATCTTGCCCGGGGTTTTTATGTTTCTGTACATCTTTCAGCCCAGCCAGCCTGAGAGACAAAGATGAACTGTGACAGTGGTTTCCTCCTTTCTCCTACAGACTCCACTGTCGTTTACTGATGGCCAAGTTCATCCGTGATCCGTGCTGCATAGATCGCTGCTGCATTTGCATTTAAAAAATAAACATGTAGTGCTCAAATCCTGTGCACTGTGTACCAGAACAAGCAGAGATTTATCCCATGGTTACATGTAACTGGATCATCTCTCTTCAAGACACTAACAGGTTCATTGTTTTCCAAATACTGCGAGATGAGCATTTATCACATGAAAAGAAAAATACATTTGCACTGAAAGCTACTGATGGACAGTTGGATCTAAGGCTGGAAAAAAAAAATGGTAGAAAACAATTTAAATGATTAAACATAAAACTGCTTTTGCTGTTCACTTGACGAGCAGCTCTCTTCTAACACTTAGCGCTGAACCCCAGATGACTTGTGCAAAGCCACCCATCGGTCCTCATAACCCTCCTGGCGACAGCCCCATATTTCTGAATCTCCTGTAAATGCAGAAATACGCTGTCTAATCGGGGGCAGGGGGGTGGAAAGTGGGACCAAGCCTGCACAGTCATCACTGATCACCCCCCAACGATGTCCTAACGCTTCCCGCTGCCAGCGAGAAGGGCAGGTAAGTAACAAATGAGGAGGGATCCTAGGGGAACCACAGCATCTTCTGCAAAGACCGCTTATGGAACAATTCTGGAGGATGTCGAAGAGGTTTGCAGACATGGGGTGCCATCCAGGCAGGCAGGGTTCAGCACGGAAGCCCACTGCTGCACTGGATGCCCACTCAGCCAGGTGGCTTCAGCTCCATTGCCCCTTTTCCCCACCACCTTCCCCAGTTAAAAAAAAAAAGATAATTAATGGTTGGCCATGAAATCAATCCAGAAAGATCTACAAGTCTGTGATGAGAGATGCCATTTCTGGAAGAATCCCCGAAAGGAGACTCTTCCACCTGTGAGCAGGGACCAGGAGTTTGGGTCTGATGGAGCTTTGCCGTGGAAGGGACAGGTTTAGGAGGACACACTCCACAGTTTTGCCATAGGTGAACCACTGAGAACTTTGGAAATTTCCAGCCTGGCACTGCTTTAAATGAAAAGCTCCATCTTGTTCTCCTGGGTCAGATATTCTGCATGCAGTTTCTAATTTGGACCACAGCTCTGGAAAACTTGATTAGAGCTGTGAAAACGGAATTTTTATTAGGGAGAACTGAGCTCTTGCCAAGGTTTATTTTTCAAGGGAGTAGGACCTAATCCTAGAAGTAGTTTCAGGGCTGTGCTGTTCTGGATGCCCTTGCAATGGTTTATGGCAATTATGCAGCCAAGCCTGGACTGACTGGTAATGTTTGCTTTGGACAAGTCGCTACAGATGGCAAGCAACTGCAAATGTGCTTCTCAACCTGGTGCAAGCATCACTGAAAATGTATTTTCTCCAAGTTGCTCTTTTTTTTTCCTCCCTTTTTACACAATTAATACGTTCCCACATCCATACTACCTAAAAACAACTAAGCATTTAAAGGCACGCAGAGAATAGAGAGTAACATATCTGTGTTCAGACAGAAGCCTGTTAGATGTAATCACCGGATAGACAAATCTCCTTGTCAGCTTTCAAAGCTCAAATTTCCGCAAAATCAAATAAAAAACCCCTCTTTAGGTGGATGCTTTTCAGGGAATAGCACATCAGTTTCCTCGAGGGAACCTACAAAGCTTATGGCATGGAGTGACCCTCTGGAGGGAGCTTTACATCTACACAGCGAGCAGTAACCAGACTGAACCAAGCCATAAATCCAGGAATGCATGGGAAAAGAGCAAATTAAAATGTGCTATACTTGGCAGGTTCCTTTGCAAGCGTAGTACTTGTGGAAGGTGACATTAACGGCCCTCGCAGCTGAAGGCTGCTCTTTCTTCCAGAGCTGGGGTAGCACAAGCAGGAGCAGCAAAGGCTTCCCAAAAAGGTGCTCCCGTCCTTTCCCAAAAGGGCTTTCCCTTGGGTGCGAGAGCTTCTGCGGCACTGCCCGCCCGGCTGGCACAGCCGCACAGAGCTCACCGCTGGCCATTCAGGCTGGGTTTGGGATGAGGAACCCACCACCACGACACACCGGGGATGGGGGCAAGCGGGCCTCGGGGACCTCAAGACCCCGCCGTAGGGCACCTTGACTGGCAACGAGCAGAGTGGGACCAACACTCTGCGTGCAAGCGCTGTGCAATGCATCGTGCCCACTGCTCCTTTCCTAGGCTACCAATTAATTTAATTGCCACACAAGAGAAGCGGCTCTGAGCGGTCAGACTGCCGGGGCGAGTCTCTTGGGAACCCATCATCCCATCGCTGCCTCCAACACACGATGGACTGGAAAATGTCCCTTCTCCAGCACAGGCACCGGTCCCCGGTCCCCGCCGCCCGCCCCCTCCCCAGCTAGTCCGCCTGCGCTGTGGCAATAGCGGCTTAATTCCTCCACAGAAAAGTAGTGAGAATTAATTTGTTAGTGTCAAATTATACCTTTGGATGTGCATGTTCAGCTCTTACGGACTTCAGTGAAAGCCTGGCCTTCACGCAGGCAGGCGTGGGCCTTTCGTGTTTGTAGCGTGCTTTGAAGCTGGGCTGGTGTTAGGAGGTGTGAAATACTCCGGAGAGGCGAGCTCACCCCACTTGCCGGCTCCGCCACGGTCAGGCAGCAAAGCGAAGCGAAAACAACAGGCGCGATGCGGGAACTCAGATCCCACAACTTCATTAAGAGTCAGAAAGGAGATCAAAGGAAAGAATTTTCAGCTTAAAAAAAAAAAAAAAAAAAAAAGGGAAAATATGTTTTAAGTTTCCAAGAAAACCACAGAGTTCACTTTGTTACATGAAAATAAATAAGTGATTTTGTAAGCAAGGCAAAGCTACCCTGCCGTACGCCCTTCTCTCATCCACGCAGCGCAGAAAGTCTTGTTTGTACCCAAACCTCCATCAATTTAATTAAATCCATACCTCCTTGCATGTGGACACTCCAGCCTGCTAACATACAGCTCCTTGCTGTCCTGTCCACACTTGTCCCCAACATACTGAAATTAAACCCAAAGAACACCGGCCATACACTTCATTGCACAAATTAAACTGATTTACACAAACCACTTCAGATGAAGGCGGGAGAAACCTCCAGCCAGGCAAGAACTAGACACACACCTTGTCCCCAGCCCCTTGCAGCCAGCCAGATCCTGAAATAGCCGGGATTTTTCCCCTAAGAAAGAGCTTTTTGAGTTCGCTGAGGGGAGGCTGAGGCAGCCAACAGCTCACGGCGCGTTTTGGCCACAACTGCACGTTTCAGGTCCACTTCAGCCAGCTGGACAAACAAACGTCCGCAGTGCCAGGCAGGCAGCACCCAAGGGACCGGCCAGCGTCACTGTGGGGCCACTCGGGATCATCTCCGAAAGGTCACGGCGATGCTGAGGACTGGGAAAAAGCAAATATGACACCCAGCTTTGGTCTGGGCAAGGAGGAGGATCCGGAGCGGTGCAGAACAGTTGGCCTCACCAGCGTCACCCCGGGAGGGTGATGGAGCAAATCCTGCTGGAAAGCATTTCCAAGAGGCTAAGATGACAGCGACTGGGAACAGCCAGCACGGGGTCCCCAGGCAGAAACCGTTCCTGGATGCCCTCTGTGATGAAAGGGCTCGCTCTGTGGATGAGGGGAAAGCAAGGGGGTTTCTTTATCTTGACTTTAGCAAGGCCTTTGGCATGGCTTCCCATAGCATCCTCATAGCCAAAATGGTGAGATACGAACTGGATAAGCGGAGCAGTAGGAAAACTGGCCAGACTGCCAGGCTCAAACGCTATTTTTGGGGTACAAAGTTCAACTGGCAGCCGGTGAGCAGTGCCGTCCCTCAGGATCAATATTGTCCTTATTAGCCACCTGAACGATGGGACAGAGCGTTGGCAGATGACACCAAACCGAGAGGAGCAGTCAACGCTGGGGATGACAGGACTGCGATTCAGAGAGACTGGGTCGGGCTGGAGAAAGGGCATGGACCTCGTGAAGGCAAATGCCATGTCCTGCCCCTGGGCTGGGATAAGCCCACGTGCCAGCGCAAGGTGAGGGCGACCGGCTGGAGAGCAGCTTCGCAGGAAGGGACCTGGGGTCCTGATGGGCCAAGATGTTTGGGGGCTGGAGCACACGATGTGTGGGGAGATGTGGAGGGAGCTGCAGTTGTCTGGCCTGGAGAGGAGAAGGCAAAAGGGAGGTCTCGCTGCTGTCTGCAAATCCCAAATGGGAGGGCGCAGAGAAGATGGAGCCAGGCTCTTCTCAGAGGAGCACAGTGAGAGGCAACGGGAAACATGAGAAATTCCAAGTAGATGATAGGGAAAACCTTTTTTTATTTTATCACGAGGGAGGTCAAGCACTGGAAGTGGAGAGAGATCGTGGAGCTCCTTCAGATATTCAAGTCCCAGCCGAACACAGTCCTGAGCAACCTGGTGTAGGTGGCCCAGCTTTGAGCAGGGACTGGACTAGAGCCACAGGTCCCTTCCAACCTGGATTTGACCTGCTGGTTTCCAGACCCACCCTGCGCCCGGACAGTTGTTGACAAAGGGAACATGTTTTCCCTGTGTCTCTGCACAGTACTCACCAGCCCACAGTCCAAGATAATACTTACTATAGCGATAAAACAGCATTGAAAGAGCACACGCAAAATCAGGTGAGTCTTACAAACACATCTTCCATAAAGCATGCCATGCTAGCCCAAGACTAGACAACTTGTTTTCAAAAAGATTGATCAGGCGATTATTTTTCCTCCCTGTCACCAACAGCAGATAGTCCCTTGGAATCAAAGGCACATAAAAAAAAGTTAGCACTTTTTTAGATGCTTGCTGGCAAGTTCTTTGTAGTTAATGATTAGACTTTCCAAACAAATGTGTCTTTTGATGATACAGTTGGTGGAACCTAAATAATCCTCAAGGAGGCAAATTAAGGACCGTCTTCTTCACTTTTAACTCGAGTGTTAGCCTTCCTAGTGTTCACCTGAGTACAGCACTATTTCTCTGATACTGCTCCATAAATCTGGTGAGAGCCTTATGCATTTACTAAAGAAGAGTCTGTCCTCACTTCGGAACAGAGCATCTTCGATTACCTGTAACGGTACCACTGGTCTAGCCCCCAGAATCAGGTCTGTGACCTGCAGTTCAGCCTGGGTTTCTCCTGACACCAGGATTTCATGGGAAAGCTGCTTTTCCCCCTCTCCCCCAGGTTGTGGGGGGTCAGTGAACCTGCAAGGGACACACGAGCCTCTCGGGACTGCCCCCCACCCATGGTACCACGCCACCCGAGCTCCCCCGCCCTGCATGGATGGGACCGACATCCACCCCTTGCTCATTTTCTTCCCCTCCAGCAGAATACCGTGCAAGCACGTTTTTACTCACTGATGGCCACCATCCCACATCGTAGCAGCACCACCCATCGCCCCAAAGCCCACAGGGACAGCAAGCGCCTGTTTTCTCCTCCTGCCCCCAAAGCTGCTGCTTCGGGAGGGACTCGACAGCTTCACCGCTGCGCATCTGTCTCGCAGAGAGGCGATGGCTGAGCTCTGCCCAGCTCTCTGCCGGGCTGCTCCCCCTGCGCTTCCCCGACCCAGGCTCAGGCTTGCTTTCCCAAGGGGTAATTTTGGTAGTTTCCATGGAAGTTGCACAGAACCTCAGTTCAAAACCAGACAAACTCCGGCGAGGAGCGCTGCGCAGCGCGGCGCTGGGAACGCCATCTCCTGGCGTCCTCTGAATCCGGCCACGCTGCCGCGGGAGAGACAACCCGCATCCAAGCTGACCCCGCTCCGCACGGGGTCAGCGGCGGAGGTTTGGGGCCTGTGACACACCGATCGAGCGGGTCCCCGCCACGCTCGGTGCGTGCCATAGCGGCGCAGTCCCACACGGTCCCGTGCATCCACACCACAGCGCAAATACCCTGCCTCAACCTGGCAGCTGATGGGTCGGGCACTTTGCATCGCTGCTGCAGACCCACCGGAGAGCATCTACCAGCCCCGAGTCCGCCCACGCTCGAGGGCGATCCCCTTCCTGCGAGAAAAGCACCTGCAATTCAACCCCAACTTCAGCGCGATGGCTCGAAGCACTTCTCAAAACGAGAGGCCAGGCTCCATCCAGTCGCTGCGATTTTAACGTGGGGGCTCTCTGGCGTTTGCACCCCCGTTAAGAGGGGAGCTGCTCCGCAAAGGGGACTTGCAGCTCAGAGGCAGCGCGGCAGCGAAACCCAGAGCAGACACCGCTCCGTCACTGGGAGCCATCACGTCTGCTTGCCTCCAAATAAACAGCCTTGCGTACAAGAGGAAGATAGCATATGGGGAGAGGCCTTGGCAAGGCTGGAGGTCTGGTGATCAGCTCCTTGGAGCTGCTCTGCCACTGGCCTGAAAGAACAGCTCCATCAGCTACAGGAAACAGACCTTCTGCTTCCCCCGATTCAGAATTCATCACAGGCTCAAATACAGACACTCCAGGCTTTTTCCTGCTTTAATTATTTAAAAATCCTAACTCTGGTTGTTTATTTTCAGGGGCTATTACTGCATTCAACTATTTTAAGACTGGGGGGAAAAAAAAAAAAAAGAAGAAAAAATTTGAAGCCTTTCCCTCATTCTGCTGGTGAAGTTTAATTCACTCTAATTATTTCATATTACTTAGACTATAATAGTTTCATAATTTCTAGTATATTAAGCACTTAATACGTTGTGTCATTTGAAGTCGCATATTAAATTCAGCAAAGTACATTTTAATGAGAGCTAAGTAGTGTGAAAATATTAATACAACATAATAGTTCATTTTTGCACCCGCGTTGGTAAGTGCCGCCACCGCCATGCATGGTGTGCCCGGGCAGGTGAGCGCAGCGGCGGCCGGAGAGAGCTGCTGGGGAGAGCACGGCTCCGGCAGCCCGGCACGAGGAAAGCGGGAGCTGGGAACGCACCGCAGACCAGAGCCCGGCTGCGGGCCCCGGCGAGGGGCTGGGGTCAGGAGCGAGAGCCGCTCCGAGGTGCGGCAGCGCCAGCAGCACGGCACGCTTCCCCCCAGCGCCAGCAGCCAGGGCCAAGCTCCTCCGTGGCTCCTCCACGGGGTCACCCTGTGCCACCTCCAGCCCACGAGGTGCCAGCAATGACCCAGCCAGAGAGGCGCAGAGGAACACACAAGGAAAGAGGCTCAGCTGCTCCCCTACAAGCTCCAAAGAGGCCCAACTATTTCACTCCCTCAAGCGACCCACCTCTCAGCTTGCAGAGCTTGACAATGCCTTTTTATTCACCTCTTTGCTGTCATCTCCCTGGTCTACGCATCCCTTCCACATCCTAACAAGATGATCTCCCTTCCCATAGGCTTACCTGCATGAGAGATGCCACCAGCAACCCCAGCCCCACTGCTCCCGCTCAGGGTCACATATTGCAGACACCTTCTGCAGCTCATGCAGCACAAAAGGATGTCCATCCCCAAGCAAGCCACAGGAGCTTTGCCTGCTGCTCTGAGAAACGAGGAGAACCCAAGAAAAAGTCAGCTGCACTTCCACCCCAAGGGTTTTGTAGCCTTCAGCCCAGCCAACCATGTTCACCTGCCCCAGCTCTGGCTTGGATGATCTTCCTCACCCACAGGTGATGGAGGATGCTGCTCCTGCTCCAGCACAGCTGATCCCCGGGTCAGACACTCGCTGCCCCATCCCTGCAGATGGGCAAAAGCCATGCTGAACTGCTGAGGGGGACAATGCCTAACAAAAACCACAGGGTTTGATCGGAGACTCCCAACGGGATTTAGGCTGGGAGGCACCTTTGGAGACCCCTGGCCTGACCCCAGCTCGGAGCAAGGCTGCCCGTCGGCGAGAGGAGCTGCTGGGCGGACACGGCCCCCGCTATGCCGGCAGGATGCGGCCCTGCAAGACGAGCCGGCGGCTGGAGGACCCGGGCCCCCTCCCTTTTGCAAAGCAACCCCCCCCGCGGGGTGCCGCCGGATCGGGCCCGGCAGCCGTGCACGGGTTGGGGGGGGGGGGGGGGGATGCCGGGCCGCATCTCTGCCCGCCGGGGCGGGAGGGGGGGGGCTGCACCGCCGGCTGCGCCCACGCGGTGGCGGCCCAGGCCGCGGAACCGGCGCTGCTCCGCTTAATGAGAGTCCCAGAAACTAATTAACGACAGAGCCGCGCTGCGGAACTCGCGGGGACGGCTCACACCGTAGGAACCCCGCGGGCAGCGCCGGGATGAGCAACGCGCAGCCCGACCCCCCGAGTGCATCCTTCCCCCCCCCGCACCCCGGGATGCTCCCGGTACCTGCAGCCCCGGTGCGCAGCGCTGCAAAAGGTGCATCCCCCCCTCCCCGGTCCCGGCCCCGCAGCCCCGGTGTGCAAACTGCATCCCCCCGCCCCGCAGCTCCCGGTGCGCCGTAGGACCGGCGGTGCGACGTGCGTCTCCCCTCGCCCCCGGTCCCTCCCGCCCCCGGAGCACCCCAGGACCCCGGTGCAAGGTGCATCCCACCCCCCCCCGCCCCCCGAGATATCGTGCTAGGCTAATCCTGGGCTGCAAACAGGTATTTAGGGCTAATAGGTGTGCGAGCACCTCCACACCCGCTCTCAGAGCTCATTAATGTAATACTTTCATGTGTGAAACGAGCATATAAATGGGCATTAATGAGCTCCCGGCTGCGGCGCGGAGGAGGAGGGGGAATGGGGAACTTCGCAGGGGAGCGGGCAGCCCCCCCCCCCCCGCCCCCGGCTGCGGTACCCGGTGTCGGCCCGCCCCGGGTCCGGGGGGGCCAGCGCAGAGCCCCGGGGCGGCCGTCGGGGCCGTGCGAGCCCCTCCCGCGGTGTGCCCCGGGGGGGGACACCCCCGCCCCCCGGGACAGCCCCACGGACCAGGCGGCTTCTTAAAGTCGGTTTTTATTAAAGAACCAAAATCACGTACAGAGTGGGGGGGGGGGGTGTGTCTCTCCCCAGAGCGGGCGAGCGTTGTTCTGCCTCCGGAGTCGCGGACCGCCCGTTAAAGTGCCGTTACATCCATAAATTTACAAGGGGGTGGTGAGGGAGAAGGGGGCCCGAGGGGGGGGGGGGATAAATATACATCATAAATAAATAAAAATCCAACAAATACTGTACCAAGAGAATCACAGTACATTTATATCCATTGCACATAGCCACTTTTGTTTCCAGTCTGGACAAGGGTCGAAGAAGCGGACACACAGGGAGGGAGGGGGAGAGGCGGAGCGGGGGGCCCCGGGGGGCGCGGGGCGCAGGGAGGGGGGGGGCCCGGCTCCCCCTCCGGCCGGCCCGGGGCCGCTCCCCGCCGTATTGCCAGTCCGAGGAAAGCCGGGCTCCGAGTCCTCTATGTACAAGTGTCTCCTCGTGGAAATGGCTTGTGTGGGCTCTGCCCGCATGGCTTCGGGGGAAGGGGGGGTCCGGGATGGGGTGGGGGGGGGCTCACTGGGGCAGCAGCGGCGGCTTGAAGGAGCAGTTCCCCGTGCAGTGCCGCGGGGTCAGCATTTTGCAGGAGAAGTGATGCAGCGCGTCGTGAGCCTCTGCAAAGCGACGGAGCCGTCACCCTCGGCTCCCCCGGACCCCCCCCCCCACGCGGGGGGGGTGGTGGTGGGGTGTCGGCCCCCCTTAGACTTCTGGGCCCCCCCCCTGTCCTGCCCCGGTACCTTTCAACTTCTGCTGGATGGCGTAGCGCGCTTTCCTCTCCTGGTCCAGCTCGTTGCACAGCGTATCTGGGATGGGGGGAGAGCATCACAACACGCCGGGGGCGGGGGGGGGACACGGGGGACCAGGGCGCGGCCGCCCCGTCGGGGATGCGCTGGGCCGAAGGGCATCGCGCTCGTCCGCAGTGCGGGGGGGGATGGGGGTGGAAAAAAGGGGGGGGGGGGGCCGCGATGCGCGCAAAGTCGGGCATGGCTTCCCAGGTAATTTTACGCCTCGGTTTTTAATTTAGCCCGGGTGGAAATTGCTGCGAGAAGGAAGGTTCATTCGCTCCCGTGTAATGATGCCTCGCAGCCGTTTGCGGGGCGGCTCGAAATCCCGAGATGAATCGGAGAGCACGAAAGGATATCGATTAAAAAAAAACAGAAATAAAAAAGGAAAAAAAAAAAAGGAGAGAGACAAAAAGGAGATAAAAAATAAAAGTACTAATTGCCGGATGGCCTGGGCCGGGCCTCACCTCGGACGATCTGCAGCTGCTGCACCATCTCCTCCCGATACGCCAGCTCCCGCTTCATCTGGTCCTGGAAGTTATCTGCGGGGGCAGGGGGGGTCAGCACCGCTCCCCGCCGCGGGGCCCGCTCCCCGGCCGGGGCGGGGGGGGGGGGGGGCGGAGGGATCGCCGGTACCTTTCAGGCTCTGGAAGTCCCTCTCCAGCTTTTTCCTCAGCTCCATTTGCTCCAGGACCAGTTTTTGTAACTCGTCTGTTTAAAAATACATGGCGGGGTTGAGGGGAGCCCGCACTTTTCCATATGGAGGCAGCTCAGCGCGGCGCTAATCGCATTACGTTACATTAATCACAGGAGTTAATCACTCCTGCAGAAAACACAAATACCTCGAGCCGCAGGGAGAGGCTGGGGGGTCCCGCCAGCCTCCCCCACCCCACCCCCCCCACCCCCGGCGGGCGCAGACCCCCGCAGCCCCCCGCCCCGCCGCGGGACGCGGCCCCTCCTCACCTCGGGCCAAATTTTCGATGTCTTTTTCCACCAGCTGCGTCCCGGCGACATCCATGCCGAGGCCGTCCTCTCCTGCGGGGGGGGCCCAGCGCCGTCAGCCCCGCCGCGGGGGGCTCCGCGGACCGGCGCATCGCCCTGCGGAGGGGCCGCGGCGGAGCGCGGACCGGCGCTTACCTCTGTCGGTATTTACAGGGCTGGGATGCGAGACATTCCTTTGGTCCTGATAGGATTTTCTGGTCTCTAAGTCCTCTGCCGCGGAGTGATTGTCTTCTTTATCTTGCTCTTAAAGTTAATAAACCGCTTTTCAACCATAAGCAATGAAAGTATGGTCCTGATATATCCTTAATTACATAATTACGGACAAAGCCCTCGTTAAAACCTTCTTAGCGGACATCCTAATCGCTTTGCTATTGGAAAGTAGCTTGCTGGCAGGAGCTCTGCCCCGCCGTGCCGTCTGCGGCCCCGCCAGCCCATCCCCGCCGCACCGGCCGCGTCCGACGGCGGCATCCCCGGGCCCGGGGGGGGGGACCGGACCCCTGGCCCCGTCCCCCATACGGAAACCGTTTATACCCGCTTTTCTCCCGAAAGCCCCCAAAACGAAAACGGCGGCCCGGGAGCCCCCCCGGGCTTGAGCAGCCGGCGGGGGCGGCGCCCGGGGCCGCGCCCTCGATGCGCACCGGCCTCCCGCCCCCCCCGGCCCCGTTTACCCTTAGCCTCGGGGGTGCACAGGTACGCGGCCGGGGCTCCCAGGGAGGCGGCGGTCTTCAGCGGCTGCAGGTGCTCCCCCCTATCCGCCGCGTACACCTACAAAAGAGCGAGTCAGGGCGGCGGCGGCGGGGGCCCCCGGGGCCGGCCCCGCGGGGACCCCCGAGGGCAGAAACACACACACACACACACAGAGCCCCCCCCCCCCCCCCGGCTCCGCACCTCGTAGACGCCCCTGCTGCTGCTCCGCTCGGGGCTGCCGTCGGGCGGCTGGCCGCCCTCCTGCGCCGCCGGTTCCCCCGCCTTCTCCTCGGGCCCGTCGGCCCCGGCGGGCGGCGGCGGCGGCGGCGGCTCCTCGGTACCGGCCAGCAGCCGGGGCGGCGGCGGCTCCCGTCCCTCGGGGGGGGCGGCGGCGGCGGCTGCGGCGTCCTCCTCCTCGTCCTCCGGGAAGCGGTTGGACTCCACGTCCACCTCGGGCTCCTCAGCCGTGTCCCCCCGGGGGAGAGCGAGCGGTAGCTGGAGCTGCCCTCGCTGAGGAAGTCCGGGGAGAGGTAGCCGGGGCCGCGGGGGGCCGCGCCGCCGTACGCCTCCCGGGTGCCGTAGAGCTTGGCGATGCTCTCGGCGTCCTTCACCACGGGTCGGAAGGCGGAGAGGTAGCTGCCCTTCCTGGGCAGGGGCAGCGGGGGGAGCAGCGCCTCGTCGCCGGAGCGCTCCTCCTCGCCCGCCGCCCGCGACAACGCGCTGGGGCAGCGCTCGCCCTCCGCCCCGGCGCCTTCCTGGGGGGTAGCGCTGCTCCTCCCGCTGCCCGACGGCTCCGAGCCCTCCAGCTCGCCGTGCCGGCCCGACAAGCCCGGCGGCTCGGCCGCCGCCGCCGCCGCCGCCGCCGCCGCCGCCACCACCACGGCCGTGGCCGCCGCCTTGGCCTGGCTCTGCGCCGGGTAGGGGGGCACGGGGAGGCTGCCGGCGGCCGGCCAGAAGACGGGGAAGGAGGGGTAGACGCCGGTGTCCTTGGCGGCTCCGGGCTGGTGGGGCGGCTGGGCCGGTTGGTGCGGGTGGGGGTGCGGGGGTCCCCAAAACATGCCGGGGGGCAGCGCGCCGCCCTTGCCCGCCTCGCCGCCTCCCGCGCCGCCCAGCGCGTCCTCCTGCTTTTTGGGGCAGAGTCCGAAAGCGGCGGCGGGGAAGCCGTAGGGGTGGGGAAGAGCGGCGGCGGCAGCTTCTGCAGCATCCCGAAGCCCTTGCTGGGCACCGGGATCACCGGGTAGCTGCGCACCGCGCCCGCCCCGCCGTGCGCGCCCGCCGCCCCGCCGTGCGCCGCCGGTAGCCCCAGCGCCCCCCGCTCGCCCGCCGGCTCCTGCCCGCTGCAGCGCAGGCTCTTGTGAGCCGGGGCCAGCTCGGGGCCGGCGGGCGGCGGCGGGTGCAGCGCGGCCTTGGCGGCCGGGGAACCGGCGCCGGGCCCGCCGGCGGCCGCCCCTTGCAGGGAGAAGGTCCGCTTGCGGGTGCCGCCGTTGAACATGGCCTTGACATCCTCCCAGGCGTGCGACAGCTCCTCCGTGGCCGTCTTGTCGCTGAGCTTGAGGTGGCGGCGCCAGGAGTTGAAGTTGGCGGCGTCGGGCTGGGTGTACTTGGAGTCCGGGGTGCGGTGGGAGTGGAAGATGAACTTGTTGGGGGAGAAGTACATGCTGCAGTAGCTGCACTTGATGCACTTGGCGCGGGAGCTGTTGTAGCGGGCCGGGATGAAGCTGCCCCGGGAGCCCCAGGCGCACTCGTGCACCACGTCGAAGGCGAAGTTCTCGGGCAGCTTGGGCGGCTTGTGCTCGCCCAGGAAGGACTTGCAGAGCCGCTCCGCCTCCCGCTTGGTGATCATGCCGCAGCGGCGGGAGGAGATGGGCATGGCCCCGGCCCGCCGCAGGATCTCCAGCTGCACCGGCGTGCACTGCACGCAGGTGATGCCCAGGGCCACCCGCCGGTTGTGGATCTCATTGTAGCTGTAGTTCTTGAGCAGCGTGTTGGAGATCTGCGCCAGGCACAGCCGCTCCTGCCCGTCGATGACCAGGGACACGATGGGCACGCCGTACAGAGAGGTCTCACCCACTTGGTTGGGCTTGAGGGTATTGGAGCCCTGGTACGGCTGCAGCTCTTGCTTTGAATTTGGGGAGGAGCTTGCATCTCTCCCATTTCCCATCTGACTGGCGATCGCCTCCATTCCCCCCCAAAACGCCCCTGCAAAACAAAATCGGGGAAAGGCGCGGGTTAGAAGCGCTCCCGGGGCCCCGCCGCCGCCGCCCGCCGCCGCGCCCGGCCCGCCGCTCCCGGAGCCCCGGCTCCGCGGCCCGGCTGGGTCCCCGCTCGGCGCTGCCGGCCCCGGCCCGGAGCCCTCCCCCCCCCCCCTCCGCCCCCCCCGGGCGCTGCCGCAGGACCCTCCCCGCCGCGGGCAGGCCGGCCGGCCGGAGAGGTCTGGCGGAGCCGTAGCGCATCCCCCGCTCCGCGGCCGCCGGTACCGAGCCCCGCCGCATCCGCCGCCGGGCGCAGACCCGCGGCTGGCCGGCCCCGGGAGCCCGGCGGCAGCGACCGCCCGGGGCAAGGGCGTCCCGAAGTGTGTGTGGGGGGGCCATCCCCCCGCCCCGGGTCCCCGGGAGGTGCCGCGTCCCTTCCCTTTGTGCCGGCTCGCCGAGCCGTGCCGGGCCGCCGGTTGCGGCGAGCCCCGGGCGGGCTCCAACGAAACGCGCCGGAGGATGCGACCGGCGCGTCCCGCGGTGGCGGGGCCGGGGAGGGGGGGGGGACCGAGCCCCGGGCCGGGCCGGGCGGGCCGAAACTTGCCGCTCGGTGCCCGCTGGCGGGCGGAGCGGGGCGGCGGGCGCGGCTGGCCGGGAGCCCCTTTGTCGTGTCTCCGGCAGGCGATTAGGAGCGGGCGGATTAGGGGCCGAAGGGCGGGCAGGACCCGCAAGCACGTAGCAGCAGAAGGGCAGCAGCGAGCCAGGCAAATTGGCTTAGCGGGGAGGGCTCACGGCGGTAAGCCGCTTCCGTGGTCATTACACAAAATAACGGGGAGCGCCTCCCGAAAACGCGCCCCGATCCCGCCCCCCCCCCAAAATCCCCTCCATCCGCCGCCCGCTCCCACTTACCGCGCCGCGGAGCACCGGCTGGACGTGCAGGCTCTCCTCGGGGCTAGGGGCCGCAGCCCGGCGCCGGGGCCGCCATCAGCCGGGGGGGTGTGTAGAGGGGGGGTGTGGGGGGGTTGTGGGGGTGGGCCCCGTCCCCACCGAACCCTTTACCGCGAGCAGCCGCCGGGGCGCGGGGCGGGCGGGCAGCGGCGCGCCCTTCACCGACGCCTCGGGGCCGCCGCCCGCCCCGCCGCCGCCGCCGCCGCCGCCGCGTCCGCCCGGGCGAGATGCAACAAGAGCGAGTGACCAGCCGCGCCACCGAGGGAGGATCCGGATCCGTACTTGGAGACGCTGCACATTGATCCGGTGACAGCTAAAATAACGGGAAGACACACCCACTTAGCACCAGCATATTTACATTAACTGCCTCCGGGACCCCGCGGCCGTCAATCACCGATGCGCTCCAGTCAATCACGGCGCGGCTTTAAGGCACGGCGGAACGGGGAGGGAGAGGGGAAGGGGGGGGGGGGGGGGGGGCGTGGGGGGCCGCCGCCGAGCGGGGACCCGCCCGGGCTGCCCGAGGTAAGAGCGGGGATCAGCCCCGGGCCGCACCTGCGCGGGGCTTCCGCGCCGCTCCGCGCCTCTCCGCGCTCCCCCCCACCCACCCACGGTGTGGGCATCCCCGGGGGAGCGATGCTCGTTGAAAGTTTGCGTGGGGAGCTGGCGGCAACGAAAAGAGGAGCCCGGGGGGGGTGGCGGAGGGGCCCCATCGAAATCGGGGATGCGCTGCTACCGCGCATCCCCCCCACAGCGGGATGCGCGCTCCGCCGGCGGGGCGCGGGTGCGGGAGCGGCACCGGGGGTGAGGGGGGGACATCGGGGCGGCAACGAAATCGCCGGGAGGCGAGGGCGGGGGGGGCCGCGCCCGTGTTTTTTCGTTCCCCACGGGGGCCCACTCCACGCCGGCAGGACTGGCGGCCACCGGAGCGGGGAGGGGGAGGGGGGGACACCCCCCGCTCCGGTGGCCGCCGATCCTGCCGGCGTGGCGGGGGCCCGTAGCCGCGTCCCTGCCCTGGTCGGGCTCCCGCATGCAGCGCTCGTCACGGCCACGTTAATTAAACTGTAATTAATCATCGCGTCCGGCCGCGATCGGCGCAATTACACCGATCAAACAGAAGTTAATAACGGCGCGGATCGCCCCCAGCTATCACTTTTGTGTGGGTGTCCCCCCCTTCCCCGCCATCATCAGAGGCGCCGGGAGGATGCGGCGGAGCCGGCGCGGAGCGAAACGCAGGTGCGGAGCCACCCATCTCCTCCGCGCTCCCCGGACCGCCGGGGTTGAACCGACCCCGGTCCACGCTCCCACGCGGGAAAGCGACCGCGCCTCCCCCCGGGACGTCCCGTCGTGGGGGACGCGGACCGGGTGCTGCCGGCCGGGCCTTGCGGCGCGGCCTTCCCGCAATGATCGCAACCCGAGCCGGTAATTATTCCTCGCCTTTTAATTATTTATTCCCCCCCCCCCCCCCATCCTCCAGCTAGGCGGACGCAGGAGCGCGGTGAGACGCGCCCGCGCCGGGGCCAAGCCCCGCTGCCCCCCTCGCCGCCGGGATTCGGGTGATCCCACGGCGTTAAATACCCACAGTGGCTGCGGAACCGTCTGCGAGGCCACGCCGGGCTGCGAGGCACCGGGAGCGGGCGGCGGCGCGGACCGAGCCGGTACCCCCCCCCGCCTTCCCGGGGCCGCTCCCGCGGCGACACGTCGGGGGGGTGGGGGGTGGGGGGGCTCCGGGAGGATGCGGCTCTGCCCTCACCCCCTCCGCCGTGCCCTTTCCCGGGCCGTGTGGCTGCCCCGGTGCCCGCAGAGCTCCTCCGGAACCCGGAGAAGCGGAGCCGGCCCCCGGCTCGCCCCGACGGCGGTGCGGCAGCGCGGAGCCCCGAGGCGGGGACCGGCTCCGGCCCCGCCGCTCCGGCCCCGCCGCTCCGGCCGCGCTCCCCGCCGGCGCCCCGCTCCTCGCAGCCGCCGTATCTTTTAACAGTTGAATTGACTGCAGTTTTTGTCAGTTAATTAGGTTTAATTTACATAATTAGTACAGTATAAAGAGTATTGGGGATAATCAGGAGGTACGTCTCGCTTACTGTGTAAACACGGATTCGGAATTAAAAATCAGATGTAATTAAGGCGTGTGCGCGCGGCTTTTAATTGTAATGAATTTCTAATTAACGCTCAACGATCGCCGCACGCGAGAGCCGGGACGTTTGCGGGCTCCGCCGCCGCCCCGGGCGCCCCCCCGGGGGCCGCCGAGCGGGCTGGGGTGCGCGGGCGCGGAAGGGGCGCGGAAGGGGCGCGGAGGAGCCGCGGCCGCCGGGGAGGCGACGGGCAGGGCTGGTGCGCCCCGACGGGACCCCCCCCACCCCCCCCTTCCTAATTCATTCCCCCCCCCCCCCGCCCCGGGCCGGTGCCGCTGGCAGGCGAGGCCGGCGGATAATTTAGGTTAAAACTTAGGGAGCCGTGTCACGGGTGTATAAATAAATAATCACGCGGGGACGGCCGCGAAAGGCCCCTCTCTCCTGGAGGGCTGTGCCGAGATTGCCACATAAATCACGGCGGTCTAATTCAGTGGAAGTTTAATAAACGCCTCCTATTGGAAATGAATGTTCCCCATTTAACAGTTGTATCAGCACCATATAAAACCATGACCCCAATAAATTTAATTTTAGAGGCCGATCAATCCGGGCTTCTCTCTATCGATCCGCAGCGGCTCTGCGCCTTTACAGCCTCTTCCGCGGCCCTTCCCGGGGAGGCGGGGGGGAAGGAGCGTTTCGATTAGGCTCTTTATTAGGAAAAGATTGCTCCGAGAGGCCTGAAAATTAAACGGTGACATTTTAATTACTGGACATTGACAAAGGGAGCGGGTGGCGGCTCTCTGCAGGCCGGGCACGCTGCGCCTGACCCGGCGTGCTGAGCACCCGCGGAGGGTGGGCAGGGACGGGCAGGGACGGGCAGCGACACGGCGGGGAGGGGGAGGATTGGGACCCCCCGGGGCTTCTGCCGTGTGACCCCCGGCGAGCCTGCGGGGCCTTCTCGGTGCACCCCGGGGCCCCTTCCAAGTGCCCTGGCTGTGCACGCCTGCCCGATACACCCCCTCTGTGCACCCCGGCTCTCCCACCATGCACCCCCCCATCTATGCACCCCGGCTCTCCCACCATGTCCCCCCCTTCTGTGCACTCCACAATGCCCACTGTGCCCCCTCCTCTACGCACCCTTTGTCTCCACAACACGCACCCTGGCTCTCCCCAACGTGCACCCCTTGATGTGCCTCAGGTTCCCCACTGTCCAACCCCCTCCAAGTGCTGTCACCTCGTCCCCTGTCCCCCGACCCCCTACCCCCCCCCCATGGCAGTGCTGCCCCTCACCTTTCTGGCCACCCAAGCCCTCCCCGCGCTGTCCCTGCCGGCTCTGTATCTGCCTCATTTCCCTTGGCCGGAGCGGCTGCGGGGTGGCAGGGGCTACGGAGGAACGCAACGTACACGATCGATAGACACGACTTTATTGATTAGGTTAAACCAGCGCCTTCGCGGAGATGGAGCGGGATGAGCCGAGGGCAGCAATTAACTCTGGCTTCGCCCTGCCAGGCCGTGCCGTGCCGTGCCGTGCCGGGGACAGCCGGGCACCGCGGCCCTCCAGGACGGAGCTGCACTCACCTGTGTGCGGGGCCCGGCCGGCAGCTTTGTCTCGCCTGCAGAGAAGTTTTCCTCCTCCTGCCTGTAAAAGCCCCAGACATCCATTTGCCATTAAACATCTCCCGGGCTGAGCGGCTACTTATAAACCTTGAACTTTCACTGCAGGACTTGGCGGCGAGAGCAGCCGCAGTGGGGTACCGGCGAAGCAGCAGCCGCTCCAGTAGCCGGTAAGGCTCAATCTATAAATCCTGTCCTTAGTGCACACTTGTAGTTTATGGCCGTACCCTTTACCGAAGGTAAAGCAGCCCCGGGTCAGCGCAGCTCCTCGGCAGCCGCACCGCAGCGCTCCCGCTGCAGCTTCCTGCAGGGAAAGGCACAGACCTCTGAGCTTTTATTTTCTTAAAGCACAACCTTCTTTTTACTCAATGTGACCAAAATACTTTAATATAGCTAGAGATTTTTTAATTTTTTTTCCCTAATAGCCTTTCCCAGACCAGGCCGGGCAGCCCGGCGCTGCAGTACTGGTGAGCTGGGGGAGCAGGATGAGGCCAGCAAGTTCAGGGGATGGTCCCCCCCATCCCTCCACATTTCTGCCCCACGGTGCCTGTGAGCCCCCCCCAGCCTGAGGGGTCCCCCAGGGAAGGCTGAAGATGGGTTATCCTAAAATAACTGCTATAGCTTGGGACCTCACCATCGTGTAATGAGCCTGGCTCCCACCACAGGGACATCATGCCCACTTGGGGCTTGGGCTGGTTCCTGCCCGGGTCTCCACAGGGCAGAGGGGAGTCCCGGGACAGCAGTGGGGCAGGGACTGGGCTGCACGGGGCAGGAGTCACCCACAAATAACCTCACATGGCTGAAGAGGGTCTCCTGAGCACCCTCCGGAGAAGCTGAGAGGCCAGAGCTGGTTCTTCTGCAGCTCTCAAAGAGCTGGGGTCATCTGTGATGTGTTTAACTCAGCCCCGTCGGCACGCCGAGGCCTGCGTGGGCCGGCTCCCGGCAGCTGAGCGAGGACGGGTCTCCTGGGGGTGTTGTCAGGTCTCTTACGTGTTTATCTCTGCCGGCTGCACGTCTTAACGGGAGCAGGAGGAAGAGCCCCTGTACAAAGATGCTTTGTCCCCAAGAGGCTGAGCAGCCTCGGAGTCCTCCGCAGGGAGAAGCGCGGGGGCCGCCTGCTTCAAACCCCTGCGAAGGCGAAGGATTTGCTGCTCCCATTCACTGCCTGAAGAGGCTGAGGGTGTTTCTGCATGCCCTGGACCCCTGCGCTGCGGGGAGCAGTGGAGCAGCCACCGAGGGCTCCTCTGTGCTGGGGAGCCCCTCCAGAGCAGAGCCCCAGCTTGGGGTGTCTCAGCTCTTGCAGCCCCCTGACCTGCCTCCTCCCTCCTCTTCCTCACCGGCTGAGGCTGCAGGCTCCCTTGGGGGGGTCCCAGGTGCATCTCCCCTGGGGCTGGATGCTGATGGCCCCCCCGGGCTGTCCTGCCCGGAGGCAGCGCTGGGCAGAGGGAGTGCAGTCGGAGCCAGAAAGCCAAGGGAGCTGTGTGTCTGCCCGGGCGGCATCGCCCCCCTCCCCACCCGCAGCCGAAGTCCCTCTGTCACCAAACAGTGGTCTCTGCCGTGGGCTCCCAGAGCCTTTGCTCTCCGTCAGCGGATTTTGCTCCCTGCAGGATTAGGGATTTTTTTTTTCCAGCTGAGACCCAAATTCCTGGGTTTTGCTTCAGACGTTGCCCACATGCTCCCTGCATCACAGAAACGGAGGGTCCCTGCGGTCCATCCCTTTACCGTTGATGCCTCCAGGTAAACTTTCCCTGCAGGACCACAAAGCTCCGCGAGGCAGGAAAACACATACGCCACTCCCAGATTCGATCCTCTGGTTCGCTTACGCTTTCAGATGTCAAAGGGATCAAACGAAGCTGTTTCTAGTGATTGCTCAGTTATTAACGTTAGCCCATCGCTGGCCGCTGCCGTCCCTGCTCGACAGACATTAAGCCCAGGGAGAGGGATGGGTCGGGGACCCCTCGCAGCCCTCGAAGCCGCAGCCCGCTGCAATTCCCCGTTTCTGGTTTCTTTGCCAGCTGTATGCGTGTGTACAGACACACACACACACACACACGCATGCACGCACACGCAGCTTTTCAGGCTGTTACTCGGAAAACAAAGACTGACACTTTGCCTTTGGAAAGCTGACAGCAGGGTGTGTTTGGCCACGGGATACAAGAAACAAAATATTTTCTAATTCTGTGCTGCGTTTAAGGGCAAACTACCCCAGGCTCGTCTCACAGGATGAGCTTCGCCTGGCAAGGAACACAGGCAGAGAAAAACTGAAAATATTGGAAGTTTTGGCACAGATGGGACATACCCAGTTTTTCCCAGAGCCTGGGAGCTCCCACATACACATTCCCATAGGAGATGGGGGTCTATCGGTACCACCATGACTGAGGTTACAGGGAGAGGAGACAGAGGGGTGAGACTGGTGTGGGGCTGCTGGTGGAGTCCCTAAATGAGCTGGTGGGATGAGGAGTGGGACTGGGGGGGATGGAGGGGGTCACTCAGTACATCTATAGCATCCACTGCTGAATTAATGAGTTTGTTATGACCCCCCCCCATGCTGCCTTCTGAGCAGGACTCAGCTGTAGGGTATAATATTGCTGCATTTTCTGCAAGCTTTTCCGCCAAGAAATGCCCTGATTCAGCCTCCAAAAAGTTGCAGCAGGAAGGAGGAGAGAGGGACAGCATCCCCAGGCAGCCCCGGCTCTGCTGCAGCTCCTGCCTGTGTGGAGAGCAGCACCGCTGAGCCCCTTCGCAGCACCCAGTGCTTCCAGCCCTGCCTGGCAGCTGGGAAAAATCTCCCTGCCTCTTCATTTCCCATCGCCGGAGCGGGTTTTGGGGCCGGGATGACGTTACACGCAAGGCTGGCAGCAGAGCCCAGGGCACGTTCCACGTGTCTTGGCGATCTCAAAGTCACCTCTGCGTGCACGCAGCCCCGGCGCCGAGGCAGCTTTTCCTTAGCCCAAATACAGCACAGCAGCCCCCGCTTCGTTGTGCTGCTCACAGGGCTGCACCCCAGGGGATCCCTTCAGCCGGGTTTTGGGGGGGGTGACCCTGCACCGCATTGGGGTGCCCCACACCAGGCTCACCCGGGCTCCCGCTGCCCCACACGGCACAGACACGGCGTCAGCATGCACTTGCTGCGGGGAGAGGAGCCCGGGCTGGGGGCAGACCTGCTGGGGAGCTGCTTGCCGTGGGTGGGGGCAGCCAGCGGAGCTAAATTTGCCCGGATCCCGGCCCAATTTTATTGCCTTCCCCCCTTCCTCTTACTTTTGCCCCTTGGTGCTGATGGGTAGTGGTGAGAATTGGGCTGAATTGCTTGAATTGGGCTCTGGGGGCACCAGGGGCTTGCACACGTGTGTGCAAAGCAGGGCCAGGATGGGGGTTGGAAGGGGAGAGCGAGGTGCTGTGCTGGGGGGGGGGGACACACCCAGCAGCCCCCATGCAACAACACAGACTGGGCTGTGGGCTCCAGCCCTCCCATGGGGATCCGCTATCCAGAGCCACCATCTCCAAGGCAGGAGGTGGCAGTTCGGGGAGACCCCACCTCGCTGCCGCTCAACCCTCGGGGTGGCAGCAAGGCTGGCCGTGCTGAAGAGGAGCCGGGTTTTCCCCAGCCTGCCCGCTCCGCTCTCTCATCCAGCCCTAATCCCCCCCAAAACGGCACTGACCCGGCGCCGGGAGCGGAGTGGAGCAGAAGCGGTGCCGCCGAGCAGACCCCCGGCCGCTCATCCTCCTCCCGTCCCCCGGCTGCACCGAATTCAAGGACTTGGGGAAGGAAAGATGACAGAGGCCCCAAACCTCCTCCATGATTGCTGGATTGATTAAGTATACTGATGAAGACGGCAAGGTTAATACGTATGCCAGTGAATTATAGCACTGTCAGCCCGTTAGCCAGGAGATTTTTCACGTTTCCATCAGCTGGCATCCCGCACAGATTTTCAGGGTGACGTCTTCCCCTCCCGACCTCCCTGCCAGGGAAAGCGAGAGGAAAAGCCTTGGTTTTACTGACTTTTTAACTAAATCCGAGGGAGAGACTTTTTATCCAGAAAAAGCTAATGCAAACTGTTAGAGATAAATAAATGGAAGAGCTGCCTATAGTCTGGTTGGCTCACAGGGAAGAAATTTGTCTCACTTTAGAAAAAGGACCTGGAGGTATGGGGGCCGTTGACTCATTCATTGTACTGTTATCTGCCAGGGAGGTTGTGACATCAGAGCAATTAAGACAAACTTTAGTCTATAAGTTCATGCCTGCAACCTCTATACTTCAAAAGAAGACAAATGATCCCTCCAAGGAAGGAAACAAAGTCTTTTCCAGGCTGCTTCCAGAGTAACATTTAGGATTTGCAGTAGTTCAGGAGGAATTTTTCACCGAACTGTTTTTTTTTTTTTAAGCTGCCGGTATATAATAAACCACCTGAGCTTTTTTTTTAGCAAAAGTTTATTTCTAATGCAAAGACAAGCAAACAAAAGCCCCAGCCTCCTCCCCCACCCAAGTCACACACACCAACCCTGCCTTTCGCGGTCCTCCTCTCTTCTGTGTCTTCTTTTTAATAAGCGTCTTAACACAAGGACTGATTAAATCTGTGTTAGTCTGTTGTGGAAACGTACACAGAAATTGCAGGAGTAAGAAACGCACAGCAGAGACATTGCAATTGTTGTTCTTTCCTTCACGGTAACAGCAAACCTGGGAGCCTTTGCTTGACCCAGCTGCACCCGTGGTGCAGCAACTCCGACGTAAGAAAATCAGCGATCAAGGTAGAGCGGAGAAAGGCAAGACGCTTCCAAGCAAGCCACAAACTGCTGTGACAGTCAGTAAAACGCTGCAGCCTGTTCTCTGGCCACGAGGGCAAGCGGCACAGCACGGCTGGGGCCCCCCCGCGCAGGCTCTCTCCCCCCCCCAAGCTCGTGGGATGCTGCGCAAGCCTGTGCCCTGGCCCTCGGCTTCCTCGTGCGGCACGGGCAGAACCTCACACCCTCTGTGCCGCTGCTGTCTGCAAACTCCCCGTGCCCGGGGCTGCTCTCCCTTTGCAGCCAGAGGCCAAGAGCCCATCTCGGCTGGGCACGGCTCTGGGGCTGCCAGCTCTGGCTGCTGCTCACCCCGCGGCACCCCTGCTCCCTGGTTAGGAGAGCGCTGTCCTCTTTTCACCTCACCTCTTCCCACCTCAGCAAAACCTTTCCGCATTTACGGATCAGCCTGCAGTGCCTGAGCACGGATGCTCTTTGCACACACCAGCGTGTTGGGTTCTCTCTCCTGCTTGGCCCTCCCAGCAAACCCGAGCCACGGCAGCAGGCGCCCGGGAGCAGAGAGAGAGGCGCTGCCGGTCATCCGATAGATCAGCATCGCACTACCTGCCATGCTTTTACTCTGGAAGCCTCCTCGCAGGATGGGCAAGTCCAGATACATTTGTTTGTTTGTTTGTTTGCTTTTGTTTTGCATTTAAAACCAGTACTTTGTGGATGTCTGCACTCAAAGACAGCCAACAACTCCTTACGAAATCCTCCGAACACTCAGCCTGTCATTCGTACAATAGCAAAAGACTAACAGTTAAAAAATACTCTGGAGCCAGGAAATATACAATACATTCAATAACAAAAAATATAGATATAAAATACTTGCTTTAAGGCTGTGTACAGTTTAACTGAAGATAATCTGAGGACATTAAATTGCTCAGCAACAAAAGAAATGTGGGAAGAAAATTCCTTAATGTGGTGGTGAGGGAAAGGCAGCAACAAATATCCTGAAAGATTCTGTTGATGCTTCTAGAAAACATTTTTAGTAAAATATGATCCAGAGAGACTGAGAGTCCGAAGCGCGGGGCTGGTGCTGCTAGTCCAGGATGAGCTGTTGTCTCGTGCACTGCTGTGAGCCAGTCCAGCTCACTGTGGTCCTTGGGTCGATCGCCGTTCCTCAAGCATCCTGCACACCCACATGGACACGACTTCTGCATTCCCATCGTTGTACTGCACGATGAATGGGTGGCCCTGGAAAGCGGGATAGGCAGAGTTAGCCAAGACAAACACAACCCTTCCGGTGAAAACCCCAAAAGGTTTGGTTTTTTAAATTTTTTTTTTTGAAAAAATACATTGGAACATCCTGTGGTTACAATCATAAAAATGCAATAAACCAGTGATTCAAACCAGTGAACTTCCTCTTGGATCCATATTATCCACATACACTGTTCATATGGAGAAGGGAGGGCTGGGGGAACCCACACTCTTTACTGAGGCCTTAGCCTAGCACTCCTTGAAAATACTGATTTTCTTTTTACGTTTGATTAGCTCACTGTGTTTTGAACCAGCTCCTTTCTAGGGTGGCCTGCCAGGCTGTTCCACTTCTAAATGATGTTTTGGCAAAAAGATATCCTGACCAAAACACTAATCTACTAGTCTGCTTGTAAAGGTCTGTGCTCTCTCAAAGTTTCTCTCTTTAATAGCCCCCTTGTGCACCTCTTTCATGTGTACTAACATAACGCTCTCCTTTGTCTAAAGGCAAGCGTAGGGGCAGTCTGTGTTCACAACCTGAACTGCTTGGTTTGCGGGGCAGAGACTGATCCGTGCCACTGGGCACACGAAAACACGCAGCTGTATGAATGCCACGTTCCCTTACAGTTGTGTCCTCGACTTTTATCAGTGGAAACCTTATGCCTTACCCTGTGTACAGGCATCCCTTAAATGGACGGTTCTACAAATTACCTAGGAAAAAACCCAATATCCCTGCAAGTGTTAAATTCCTTCTGTTCCTTGGTCGCTGAGCTCTGTGCCTGCAGAGGCAGCAGGACCAGGCGCCGGGCTCTGCAGCACTCACAGCGTCCATAAGGAGAGGGATTTGTTCATGCACATACATGCTAGTACATGTCATTCAGAATACAGAAATGAAAATATCACCCAAGTATAACTGAAACAGGTCTTCATGAGAAGCTACTGTGGGAATTAAGTATGATGGAAAGAGGGATAACTATAAAATATTCTTGGCCGTGAATTATACGGCTACTGCAGGCACTGGAAGACTGTGTCTTAGACACCTCGGAAAATCAGAACAGCATCTCAGGATGAAACAAAAATATGGCCTGCAATTTCAGCAGCCAGCTTAGGCAGCTCATGTCTCAATCTGGCCACATTCCTAGAGATGGGAACATGCCATCTTCAGATGAATCTCAAATGAAGTATAAAAATCCACAGGAAACCGAGTACCGCAATTACATAAATGACTGAAAGAAAGCAATTGCCAGGAGAAACCATCACAGATGATGAAAACCTCTACTCCAAATCACTCAAAAGCAGCTCAGTTTTTGCAACACTAAACTTCATAGCTCTTGCAAACAACGCCTGAAAGGAATCAGAGTAGATCTGCCGGGGAGCCTTTGGGGAGGGTGACGTACATGTGGGAATTACCAGCGCGCACAGCCCGACGCCAGCCGCAGCAGTGAACGACGGCAATCGGCACACGGAGAGCGAGAGCGGGTCTGATGCGGGGCCCGGAAAGCCTGGTGCTCGGCTGGGTTAGGATGGCACCGAGCGAAGCAATGAAGCAGCACCGGGCTAAATAGAGCACAATAAATCCTCGTGGCATCAGCTCCAAGCAATAAAACACTCTGTGGGCCAGGGCCAGCAAACGCAGGAGCCACAGGAATAAAATACGCCATTATCTACAAGAATTATGGAGGAAGCGTGAGATGCTGTTGCTTCAACTCTTTGGGTTGGCTGGAAATCTCAGCTAGAACTTTTTAGGGAGAAGTCTGAGATGTGGAGAGCCCTTCTTCAGATCTTCCTGGGACCAGCTCAGTTGCTTTCCCAGTTAACCTCGTAGAGGAAAGACAGAAGGAATACTCTGGTGGAGTGACTTAGTTGAGCAAGAGGTCCGCCGCGAGGAGAACAGGACACAGACTATGCCCTGAAGAGCTACAAATGTCTCACGTGTTTTATTTCGCCACACTGGCTTTAGGTGCCCTGAAAGCTGCCTAACAGCCCTGGGCCTGAGTTTCTTTGTAGCACGGGCCCCCGCCTACCACAACCTCAGGACTTGGCAGAACAGCAGCTTTCCCTCTCCCTGTGTGCATCTGTGGGATGCTGGCTGCACCCCCACGGGTTTTTGGGAAAGGCAACGCAAGGAAGGGGCAACGCAAGGAAGGGGCAACGCAAGGAAGGGGCAACGCAAGGAAGGGGCAACGCAAGGAAGGGGCAACGCAAGAGTCATCGCAATCCGAGCCTGCACACACGGAGCAGAGCCCAGCTCAAATCTTTCCTCCATCTCAGCAACCTCCTGACACCCAACGCCTCAGCTTGAACAGGGTCCTGCTCCAGCGGCAGGAAAGATGCTGCCGCTCTGCTCTGTGGATTAGTGGAGGTGCCAATGAGCTCTGCCACCTTGTTTTAAGCTCAGAGAAGAAAACCAACACATAGCAATCTCCACGCCAGGAGGGTCCCCAAACGGGCAGCCACAGGTCCCTGTAGTCCGCAGAGTTAACACGTTACTTGGTCTTTATTTCTTCTCCCATTGCAATCTCTGCTGTACTCTCCTGGTGGGGAAAACTGCAAATGTGGCTCCTCCTCTGTGTAGGTGGAGGAACACCATAGTAAGAGGCAAGACAAAGCTAATAAACATGTAAAGGTGAACTCATCAATAGTTGCTGGGAGCCAGTTCTCATTTCCATTCATCTCAAAGGACTAATTCCCACAATTAAACTAGTGAGAGTTGAAGTGATACAGCCGATGGCTGCCCTCCTTTTTCCCTCGAGGAAAGCTTCAGCCTGCTCAGTCTATAACTCAGATTTGAAATAGGGGAAAAAACCACCCACACCAAAAGTCTACAGAATCTAAGAGACTAAGAATCTAAGAATCCATAGTGACTAGGGCGAAGGTACAACAGAAACGGCACGGTTGCAATCTGAAGAAAGCTCATGAGTTTCTCTATGTAAAACTCCTTTTGTGTGAAAACCCACATACGCGTGGATAAGCACATCTCACAGAAAACAACCACCGAGATGCCGCCGTCTGCAGATACAAGATCACCCGACTCCTGCAAACTGGAGGCCGCAGCGCGACTCTCATGTGATTACAGGTTTCCAAGGCAAAGTCAGTTCAAAGAACTTGCTTTCCCCGTCTCAGATTTGTCAGTGCTTCCCACCAGGCTCGAGGTGCAAGCCCTTAATTTTATCGCCGGGCCTTTGAAATTGTGGGCAGCTGCTACCTGCCATTGTAATCGACCTTTCTGAGTTTGCTCTTTGTAACTGCTACAGAAATAGATGTTTTCCCCCAATATGCAATTTTTTGAAGCAAATTGCTTCCTGTCAGCCATTCTCAGCTGTAGACAGCAACTTTAAATTTGTCAGAGAGCTCTGAATTTCCCATCCAGGCAGATGCGTGTGTGCTCACACTCAGTCGTTGCTTGGAAAATGGTCCACCAAGGAAGAATAACATATCCAGAGGTACCAGAGTCCATTCGAGAGCTTTGAGGATGGCAGCAGACAGTTCAATGCTACCAAGAGAAGATGGATGATCTTAAAATGATGCATTTAAGTACACAGATGCTTGCGGCACTGAGCATACGGACAATGTCTTTTTCCTTCCAACACCTGGCTACTAAAATTCTTTAGCTTTGGTCTTGAGTGTCTAACATCAGGAACAACACTAAAGAAAGACAGCACCCTCTTTTTTTTTTTTTAATCTCCTACTCCAGACATCCCACGTATGTTCGGGTTTCACCGTTTTACTAAACAAATTCAACCCGAAATATTCCTGGTTTTACTTGGTTCCTACCTACGAAAACACTCCAGGAGAGGGCACGATCGGGAACCCAGAGACAGGATTCCTGGCATTCATTCCCAAGCTGCCACATACTTTCCAGCGTGACCTTCACAAAGCTGCTTAATCTCCCTCAGCCTCATGGTTAAAAAGGGAATAAACGATTCTGCTCTCTCACGAGAGTGCTGTGAGAATCAGTGCAAGTGTGTTTTGCCCGTCACTTTGGTATTTTTGGGTGCAAAAAGTGGAAGAGTAAGGTAAGTGCTTATTATAAGCAAGATAGCCTAGGAGTAGCTGTTTCGCCTCTTAAACAAAACAACAGTCAAGGGCACTAGTGAGAACTAGGGAAAAACAATCAAGAGCCCACAGACAAGGAAGAGCAGATGCATTGGGGCAATTAAAAAACAGCTATTAAAGCCAGTCCGCTTCTCCCATGAATCTCCTTTACGACGGAGAGACTCCCCGCAGAGGAAGACATCTCACACCCAGTATATCCTTGCATTTAAGCTACTCACAACATGCAAAGGGAAACTGCAGGCTATGCAAGGTTGAAAATGTCAGCTAGCCATGGTGTTCACCCTATTTGCTTTGTTTTGTGAGGTTATTCCACTGAAGTCTGGGGTTTTACACACTCACTTTTCTCCCTAGGAATAAGTTTAACTCAAAACTACTCTTTAGATTTCCCGTGTTTTTAGACCATACTGCTCTAGTGAGGATTTTTCTCAGGCTGAAGGGATGTTTTTACTAGAAGCTGTTTTTCAGAACCTGGTGGTTGGGTTTGTTTTGTTTATTTTTGGGGTTTTTGTTTGTTTGTTTTTAAATAGGGAATGGGAGAACAGAGATTTCCACCAAAGCTAAGACTACAGTCTCAGTGGGACTTGTCTTTGCAAATCTTGGTGGACAGCCCATGGCATTTTCAGGTCAGGCACCGAGAGCAAGGAGGTCACAAGTGGCCCAAGGATGCACAATGTCCATGGACGACCTGCGCTGAAGTCTACGCCAAAACCACTCTGCTGCTTCTAATACCTGACCTCGCTAGACCACACCTCGCTCAGCAGCATCTTGCCTGCTGCAGTCACGCCTGCAACTGCAATAAAAAAATACATCAAAGAGCAATACAGAATTATGGACAATGCACGAGTCCATCAAACTTGCCCTTGGTCTGCTTACAGCAACGTTTGACGTGAAAATGCAGTACAAACTATGTAAGAGGGACTTGCGGTTGGCTTAGCATCCAGAAATGTCTCAGGGAAAACATTTAAGATTTCCTCCGAAGTCTCCAGCACCAGCAGTCTCCTCTGCTCTTAGCAACTTCTTCATAAAGTCACCCTGATGGGTTCTCTGCATTTTGCCACTATTCAGCATCCAGTCCCCCATTCCCCCCTTTTCAGGCATCCAGAGTACGGCAACCATTAACTCTCGCAGTCCAAAACATGCACACCTCAGAAACCAGTGCCTTAAACTGGAGTTATCTTTGGAGGGGAGAGTGGAGAGAAAGGGCAGGGTGATTAGACAGGGAGGGAAGGAAGGAACAAGGGAAAAAAAACCAGGTAAAAATCAAAACTGCTAAAGGAGAAATGCAGCTGCACCACTCCAGGTCTAGTGCATGCCCAGGCTGCAGGATGGGGCTGAGATAAACTGTCACCTCAACAAAGAAAAAAAATGAAAGTCCCAACAGCTTGGACACTATTAATAAATTCTGGTCACTGAGTGTCTCAGCCACAAATAAAAGTCCCAGCCCTGACTTCAACAGTGAGCGATACGTTCTAAAACCAACACAAGCAACCTGCTGTACTTAAATATTCCCGCATAGATTTATTTCGCTTTGCAAGGTAACACTGAAAAAAGCTAAACGTGTGGAAGCTTGAAATGCGTTTTCTGTTGCAGCGGCCGGTTTCTCACTGCCCTGGTGAGATTACACTCTCTGCTTGGTGTGGTGCGCACACCTTTTTTGCTGGCTTCCAGCACAGACCAGTCCTGCACTCACATCCCCCTGAGCAGCAGCAGAGTCGGGGTGCCGAGCTGTACCCGGCTCTCCCGCTCCAACAGCACGCTAACGTCAGCAGAGAGCACAGCTCTCTTACACTGGCACTTACGTCCACTGTGAATTGGCAAATAAGAGATTGATATTAAACCTTCCGTGGTAAAATCGCTGTAATGAAGACTGTTCATGCCCTACCAGTGATGGTTCAGCCAACATTTGGGTCTCAGTAACGTGCAAGAACTCACTGCAACGCTGACAGGCGTAACCACGGAGGGAAGCACGACACCAAGGAAAGAGATGCTCATGAGAGGAGCCCGAAGGTATCGCGGGACATTGCCATGACTGAGCTGATCCCATCCCCACGCATTTCATATTTGCTCAGACTTCTACGCACGTTCATGACAAAGCAGTAACCACCTCCTTGCCGATTCTTAAATCCTCAGCCTTCAAAACACCTGGCAATCAGTACATCCAGCAGACCCAAGCAGCAGAAAACAGGTTGAAAAGTCACCACCAAAACTGCTTCCCCATACTGGCCAGGGGTTTGGCTCGGTAGGATGCACGGCTGCACAGCGATTTCTGCAGCCGAGGGGAAGCGGCCACCGGCGAGCACGCAGCAGCTTGGAGCCGAAAAGGTCAGGCAGGACGGGGCCAGGGATAGCCCCAGAGTGAGTGTCAGCCAGCCTAATTTTGTGTGTCAACTCCGAAAATTAGATAAACAATGACAAACCAGGCTTTTTAAATGAACTTGTCTCATCTCGTTCTCTTGATAAAGGGTACATTTCTCAAGTTGCAATGTCCCACCAGACAGGTTAACTCTTTCAAAGGGGAGCGCCTCGCAGAGGGTGATGTAAATGATTTAAATATCTGACATGAAATTAAAAGGGCAGTGCCCCCCTGAACACACAGCCCTGGTAATTCGAACTCTTTGCTCACAAACCATCAATCATTTAGCCCAGTCAATTAAATCGCCATTATTCAAGGGTAAAAGTTCCGTAATTTTACCTACCCTTAAAATTCAGCAATTTGCTTTCATGGCCTTCTCCTCCACCTTAAGGAATCTTCGTTTCTGATATTAACCCACCCAAGAGCTTATTGCCAACAGACTTTACATCGCATCCTCGGCAGGACTGCAGACACACGGGCCTTTCCCAGCACCAGGTGCCTCCATGCAGCTCTGCTCCGGATCTGCTCGCCAGCATTGCTGGTAGGAGCGAGGGTGAACTCTCCAGGGGAGAGGAAAGTCCCCCTGGGACACAGCCCTAATACAAGGCCTGTGCATCACCCACAGCCCCAAATCTGGGCTACCTGAATCCTTTCAGCTATTTAGTCTAATGCATACGTAACAGTTTACACTGCCTCTCATACACAAGTTCAGGGAAGACCAAAGCTTCACAAGAGTCTCTCCCATAAATAGGTTCCTCTGCCACTGACTATAAAACGCTTGTGTTTGGATAGCACCAAGGAGGTTTAGACCAACGCTGAGGCTTCTAAACACTGCCAAAGGACAGGCAGACAATAAATAACATCCCTTAAGCAATGTTTCTGTGATTTCAGAGGACTTTCCAGGCACAAACCAAGTGAGTGTTTATTGTGAGACTGGTTCAAAGGGTCCATGAAATAGGCAGCTACTTACTTTAGCCAGGATGGCAACAAAGTACATATGCCCAATGTGAAATACCAGTCTGTCACCAATTTCCTTGTAAATCAGCAAAAATGACAGGGTGGTGTTTCCTGGGGCAGAGAACATAAGGGGGACGGGGAGGACACGGACAGAAACCTTAATCCCAAATGGTGCTCAATGATATTGCTCTTTTTTTGACAGAGCATGCAGATCTAACTCACGACATCATCTCCTTGTATTTTTTTCACTGGGGCAGTGAGAGGTTAATTGGGGAGGGCAGCACGACCTACTCTGAGCTCTCCTGGAGGACACGCCAGGGTCAGTGCTTGCTCGCTGCATTGCCCTGGTAGGAAGTGCCCAGGGGCACCTGAGCCAGCACGGAGCTGCACCACTGCAGGAGGACATGAAGGTTAAGGGGAGGAACCTGGGAACACCATCCTGCACACCCTTGATCTAAGGGTTGGCTGGGGCCTGAGCAGCAGATTGCACAGGGAGATGAGCAGTGCCATGGCTTTCCTGCCCATGCCGCAGCCCGGCTGGAGGGGCTCTGCTTTCTGCCAGGATTGCAGCCAGGTGCCCCCGTGGCACCACCTCGGCACTCCTACTGCTACGGTGGCAGCAGAAGCAGCACCGAGTTCCTGGGGTGCTGCCCTCCCTCCCTCTTTTCTCCTCCACGGCAAGAGGAGCCGAGCCCTGACTTTCAATCCTGCGCGGCCAAGGCCAGCGCCGGCTGCGCCATCAAGGCGCCATGTGCCGTACTGCTCACACAGTGCGAGGGAGCACCACCGCCGCTCCAACGCCGCGGGCAGGAGAACCGGCAGAGCCAGCACCGGCTACGGCCGCTGCCGCAAACACTCGGGGGCTGCCCGTCGACATCCTGAAAGCCCGTCTTCCCTGCAGCCAGGCGCAAGCTGCAAAGACAGACGTTAACTTAAACCTTATGAATACAGAGGAGGAAGGAGGGACAACATTAGAGGGGACCAAGGTCTTACCTTAATGACTACACGACACCCAAACGTAACCACACCACCTAGCAAATTAGAAACGCCAATAAAAGACCTCATGCTTACGCAAGGTACGTTAGGAAACAAGCAGCACTGCTGTTGGTTGCAACAGTGCCATCCTTTTAATGTTCTCTTTTACAGGAATCCTCCCAGACTGTGCAGTTAAACGACTGTGCTCCATTTATTACAAAGAAGCACAGACAAGTTATGCATTTAATTTAAAAATTTGAATTCAGCATAACAAAAAACGTAATAAAAAGATCCCAACTGTTGCAGACACAAACTATCAAGACAATGGCAGTGCCCTTAGACAGCATTTCAAATACAGTTTATTAGCGTGTGATATGAAAAGGGTATTTTTATTGCATGATATAATGCAATGGGACCTTGGGCGCTCTGCAGAAGGACCTTGCACTCAGAAGTGTAATGAACCCATAGTCCAAAAAACATTATACTGTACATTAACCTATCATTAATGGCACATTAGGGCTAGGGGCATTGCACGCTTGCTGGTCAGGGCTCCATCAGGACAGTATGGAGGAAACCACAGTCTTCACAGGCTTAAAACAAATAGAGAAAATAAATATTACTGATGGCTACAGGCTGCTTTAAGGGAAGCTCACTCTCCGCTTAACATGCAATTTTGATGCCATTTTTTAAAGGGGGGAGGGAGAAGACAATGCAGCAGTTTATTAGGCAATATTAGAAACGGCACATCACTGCTCTGCAGCATTGAATGTCTCCGAGGTGCATTCGATGCATCAACACAGAGCTTTTCCTGCACAAAACATGGCACCTCCGAGCACTGGGGCACCTTTTAAGAATGAAATGAAAACTGGAAACCTGCTCCCCTTCCCTGCCATTCCCTAATCCCCCTCCCTGCCGTTCCCTAATCCCTGACAACACTGGTAAGGCTTCCCTGGCAGTAGGAGTTGAGACCTAGGAAGAGCATCCTCTGCCCCAGCTCTGCACAGCCCCACCGCTGCCCACAGGACACCTGGGACCTGTCTGTTTGCATCTGCACCCATTTCCACCCCACCCCACCCCGTCCGAGAGCCATTTGGCAGAACTCCAGCCTGTGTCTGCAGTAACTCAGCGTAAAACGGGCCCAAATCACGACGCTTCTTACGCTCCTGAATCAGCTGGCATGTCGCACGCCTTCCTCCACTGCAGGTGCTCTCTTTGTTCAAAGGCAAGCTTGATCAGATGGCCACAGTGCAAACGTTAAATCAGAAAAGCCTGGCTGGCAACTCATCCCTAGATGGCTGAAGGAGCGCAAGCCCTGCAATTCTGGAAAACAAGAACTTGGCTGTAAAACAGCGCACCACAGTTATCATCCCAGCTAGTTCTCCCACTGCTACCGATGTGTCTATGCTATTTACAGCTCTTGTAATTAACTGAGGGCACATACTCGAGGGGAAATTCTTGCCCATTGACATGTTTAATGGGAACACAAGTCAGACCTCCAAAAGGACAAATACAAATCTCAGCTCTGGAGCTGTACTATCTTCCCAGGACGCCTGGAAACACAAAGTGCTGAGTAACCCAAAGTACCCCGGACTGACCCTGTGTCCCCCTCTAGTGACCCCAGCACGTATAAGATTTCAACACTCTACCACTGCCTCCAGTAGTGAAGGATTTTACATCTAGAGCTCCTGCCTCCAAGGACAAGCCAAACTAAATGCTGTTCTAATTATCTGTGCTAGCTATCCACAAGGCCGATTTCTGCTCCCACAGCCAGGAATAGCAGCGAGGAATCCTCAGGCCAATACTCTATTGCCGACTCCCAAAACATTGTTAATTCACAGGCACAGAAGGTGTCAGAGTCCTCCTCAGGGGCTGCGCCATGCAGCAGGCTTCCCTCCATCGCTCGCTTCTAAGGCTTGAGTGGGGTAAAAAAATCTGAAGGCTTCAGACACACGCATTGACCCATGGAGACACAGAATACGCACACAGGTGAAAAGAGCTTGCAAGACACTATTGAAGTGTGATCTGGCTGTTGCATCTCTTGTCTCACTTTTGCAATTTCAGGATGTGTTTTGACCACGGGAGGTAACCCTTTAAAGAAAAGGGTGAGTGCCTGAAGCGCTTGAAACAGCAGTGACTGGGAGACCTAGCATGTGTGTCTAGAAAGCATGTCCCCAGCATCCCAAAGCTGCAGCAAGGTCAACCCTTGCTTTGAGAGACACTCTCCTCCAGAAATGAAGCCTTCTTGCCTCTTCCATGCAGCACGTGCAGTGATGGGACTGCATATGCCAAATCCCAGCAAGTTTAGCCATAAAGTATCAGCTTTTCCTATGTACCTGCATGGCTGTGTTTGATCTGGGACCAAGTGTTTACTGGCCCAGTTCTCTCTCCCAGTTCCTATCCTCAGAATAGCGACTATTCAGGGCAAGGACTGCCTCTCGCTGTGCTTGGTGAGGAATTCAGCATCCCTGAGAGCCTGCTCTTGGCTGGCTGCTGGAGTGAAATCTCCCGTAGCAGGGGCCAAAGACACAGTGCTTCAATAGATCTGCAGGAGCCGGCGAAGCTGCCGGTGGCACAGGCAGGCTGAGGGCACAGGGACTCCAAGAGTCAGAAGACAAAAGCACCCAGAAGGTAATGTTTTCACAGAATTTCCCACCTCCATGAGGACATCACCTGTAGCTTCTGCCAGCTCAGAGAGCAGGAAGGACCAATTTGTCTAGAGAACGGTGGGGGTAGCAAAGAGGGCCAGAAAGCTGCATCGATCGGTGGCGTTTTCTGGGCGGAGATGAAGCAGGGACAAGAACACATCCATAAGCAAAATCAAGTATCATTAGTATCCTTGAAGTTTCTGCTCTCCTTCCTCATTCCTTATTCTGCGCAGCTCCCAGCACAGCCCCAGCCTGCTAAACAGTTCCACGCAGAGTGTCGGGAAGTGGTGAGTTTTGTTTGTTGCATGGCCTCCCTAACATACACTGTAATTAAAATGTTGATTACTAAACAGTTTAAATATATGACAGACAATGCAGTTAAAGCCTACAGTTAGGTCAATATGTGATTTAGATTTGCCATTTAAAAACTCTCATTTAAATTTTGCATACATTAATCACTACCATACTTCAATGTTCTGATATCCACCTGACTACACTATTAAAATAAAACTTGCTGCCCCAGGGAAATCCTACTTATTCTTAATTGTTTCGAGGCTTTGATGGGCTTTTAATCTAAGATTAATTTATGCAATTTTAAATAACTCTTCTTATGATTAATAAGCTTGAAAATTAAAAGGAGTCTAAAGCAATTATAATGAGCATTTGGTCATAACCTCATTAGGAGAAGGAGTGAAGGATACAGCTCTGGAATTCTTACAAGACTACAATTTAAGGTTACTTTCAGAGGAGTCAAACATAGTTCTTGAAATTGCAAAGGCAGATTAGCCTAGGTCAGTGTTAGAACTATGGCTATCTAGATTAGCACACTAATGGTTTTATCCCTCTGATGATATTTAAGATAGTGAAAAGATGATGCAAAAGATATCAAAGATAAATGGATAACACTACTAAGCGGTGAAGTCTTGGAGCTGTATTTCTTGTTTATCCTTTTTTTTGAGAGGGATTCCTTCTCCCCCCCCCCCATATTTGTAGATTAACTTTTCACCAATGTACTTTTACCTTTTATATGATAACGTTAATTGCAAGTGATTTTCGGCTGGTTTAGTAGTTTTGTTGAGGCACCAAAATTCCACTGAAATTTACAGAATTTGTCTTTAAATATCGGCAGCTCCCAAGCGTAATGGATGGGCCAAGAGGAAGAACAGCTTAACTTAAACCTGAAAAACTTAACCTGAAGAGGAACTGTCCACACATCACACCGGAATTTCCATTTTTAAACAGCAATACAGATCCTTCCATTATCATTAAAATCCTTTTTTCAACCTTCTTCTGAAGCTTTGGACATTGGCCGTAGCCAAACGATGTGCTGGTGGCCCTAAAAACAGTCCTCAGAGACCCCTTGTGCACTCGACTGATGTGTCCAGGCTGGCAACTCATCACCAGGCTCAGGGTCAAGAGGGAATTTTTTCTCAGGTCAGATTAGCAGGAACTAGTGCAGCTCCTCTGACTTCTATAGCGTGGACTTGACTTCGAACAACTCAATCCCCTCCTACTGCAGGACCCCAGGGTGTGCACGGGTGCATACGTGGATGGGTCTGATTTTTGCTGTTCTTTTTCTGTGGCATATACTAGTCTTAAATTTATTACAGAGTTTTGGTTTTGGCTGTGGCACAGAGGAGTCTATTTGCCCATCTGCAGATCATTCTTTCCACAGCAGTTTTGCTTTTGATATTTGCTGTTAAACCGATAACTGTGCTTGGCATGCCTCTTGGTGCTTAGCTAACAAAACGAGCTAACTCCCAGCAAAGGTATTTTTTTTGTGATGACTCTTAAAAAAAACTAAGGCAACCGAAATATAATTGGAGCGTGCTTTTGCAAGTGCCGTTGAGGTTAAGAAGAGCTGTAGAAGAGGAACAGAGAGAGTGGCCCAAGGCTGATAGAGTATGTCAACATTAGCAAGCTGTCGACAACAGAAGCAGATCCGCAGAGTGAAACGGTTGGTGCAATGTTTCAAGGATGGAAGAGGTTTTACTTTTGACCAGCTCCGGTCTGGTCTGCGGACACAGCGCCCATTAGTAGCTGGAGCTCATTAGGTGTGTGCCTGGAGCACATCTTCTGGTTTGGTTTCATTTGAAACCGATTCAATTCACGAGCTTCAAGACCTTTCTGTGATGAGAAAGAAAGAGTGGTAGCTCTGAAAGAGCAGGAGATTCACACCAAAAAGGCACACCTGACCTGAGCTCTAACGTTAATGCAGATGCACCTGCAGAAGTGTCTGCAGCTCATGCCTCACTGCGAGCACAGGAATGGTCTTGTCGACACCAAACAGAGCTAGTCAGACGTTAAAAGCTGATATAGTATTTCCTTCAAATGGGGACTAACTGTTCCCCTGGACTGGGAAAGAAGGGTAGAAAAAATGGTTGTTTTCTCCAAGTTTTGAGAAACTGGTTTCTACTGACGGGGGGGGGGAATAAAAAAATCACGAAGTTGGAGTAAACTGAAACAATCTCCTAAACGTTTTTCACCCAAACTTTGGAGTAAAAAATGCTGTGTGCATAGACACGTCTGCACACATATACACTCTAATAACAACAACGAACAAAACAAAAAAACCCCAGAAAATGATCTGGCTGGAAGCAAAAAGGGAGAATGAAACAGCCCGTGCTTCGCTAGCATTTCCATGATGAAGTTCCTGCAAATGAACAAGTTGTTTTTAAAAGTACCCCGTACGATCATATTGCATTACATGCCTACACACCGCCTGCATCTAGTGCAAAATAACACCCCCATGTTTGCCAGGTTTAGTAAAGAGACTAAAAAGCAAGTATTAAATGATCAAACATGAACATACTGTCAAATCACCCCGTCTCAGGAGCAGACAAAGCACAGGTATGAAAACAACGTCCGAGTAAACGTGCGGAGCCCTGCTGAAAACACAGAGAAGCCGGCAAAATATATCACCACTAGTTGGCTCGGAAAAAAAATAGATCCCTTTGAATCTCTCACAAGGTCACTGAACAAACGACCGAGGCCACGAAAACCATTTCCATTCTCAGACTTGTATTTTAATGCCACCGTTCCCTACTGGGAGCCTTTCCCCGGTGGAAACCCCGGCTCTCTCCAGCCGCGCTGGCAGACGCCGGCAGAGCTGTCCCGATTTACACCAGCTGAGTGTTTACCCCAGCATCTCCCATTAAATCCGAACAGGCAGATGCACATTTATGGGACAATGAACTTTTCCACGGCGGCGGCTTGTCGTGCTTCGCTATTACGGCCTTAATAAACCTGCGCATTCCCGTGCTGCGGCAGCTGCCTTGGGTGGGAGCGCGAGCAGCCGGCTTCGGAGGAGAGGCCGCAGCTTAAAAAAAAAAAAAAAAAAAAAAAAATCATGTTTAATTTAAAAATTAGAAACTGGAGCAGGCTGTGAGCACAGAGGTTGATTGAAACAAAATTTAAATTCCTGTCAAGCCCATTTAAACACAGGGGCCCTTCATAGACAATTAGCTGCTCCCTGTGAATGCTGAATAAACTCGGGCCTGGTCACTGTTAGAAGAGAGCAGACCTACTGTGAGGAGCTGGAAAAAAATTAACTAAAATCAGGCTGTATGAAATATTTAGCCTCCCAGTTTATCACAGGGGTTTGGAAGTGTAAACAAGACAAAAATCGATTCCTCGGTGCCCTCCAATCAATCCCCCAAAATGGTTAGGGCATCTGTTTCTGCTAAATTTTGTTTACTCTGGCAGATTTGCCTTAATTGCAGTTGTTTATCTCCCATTGTCCCCGGGGCCCTAATCTCCCGATTACTAATACTTAACACTCATTTCACATCTAAAGCTACTTCTAATCCTCAACAGGTTTCTGGGGCTCTTAAAATTATTGAAACGAGGGAGACGGGAGATGCAACCTCTTTGTGAAAGGCACATTTTCTTATCTACTACCAGCTGGGTCCAATCATCACCAGGGATGGCTGCAACAAAGGTGCTAAAAGGCTCTTTCACAGGCACTGCTGCTCCGCTGGGGATTCTGCGGATAAAAAAGAGCTTTGATGGAAAAAAGAAACCCCCGAACAAGAGGGCTATAACAGTCCAGCCAAATAAAGTTACTGTCATAATCAAATGCTGTCAATCACAATGAAAATCCAATTAAAAATCTTTCAGTGCGGCCCTCTTAAGTAGAAAAATGTCCCCTATTTATATGCGTTTTTGTCAACCGCACAAATTAGAAAGTAGTATTAATTGATTTTTTACTACTTTAGGCCCTGATCCTCCAGCTGAATTTCTGCGGATGCAAGAATCAACCGGCACAAATCTGATTAAGGGATTTGAGGCATAATGCACACAGGTCACTAAGAAGCCATATCTGTATCTCCGGCTTTATACTCCGCTTATTCATAGGCAATTATTACTCTTATTTAATACTGCAGGAGCGTCTTGAGGTGCTAATGGGAATATAGACCCACAAGTAGCTGGTACTACACAAATGCCAACAATTTTAATCTATGCAGTGTTCGAATAAATTTAAAATTCCAGTTCCATTATACCAATAAATATCGTACATAGATTTCAACAGTTGCCTGTTAGAGCAAATTCCTTGATGAATTTGGAATGAACAGGAAGGACAATATTCTGGGAATCAAAGATATGGCTCTTATTTTGGAACTGTTAACAGATTTTTTTGTTTCGGTTTGGTTTTTTTTTTTTTAAATAAATGTGTAGGGAAGACAGCTGACATAAAAATATCAACAAGACAAATGCACAACTTCTCAATGTATCATAATTGAAAGATTTGCAATTCTGCTACCAAAATGAGCAAGATGTAAATATTTGTCTCTCCGCCTGGAGAACTACAGAACAACCAGAAGTGCCAAATGAAACATTTGCTCAAATTAAACTGCAAAGCCCAGGAGACTCAAGTAACCAAAAATATTAACTGTATCACTCTAAGCTATTGCCAATTTGTTTTTGTCCAATTTCCTTAGATTTTCAATACTTCTTCAAGCCAACTCAAGTTACTTCTTTTCACTGGAAAGTGCTAGTATATTGTGTGGCTTTAGGGCATGTTAGAAAGTCAGATGTTCACATTTTCTGTAAAAAGTCAGCGGTCGTACGAGCAATGGGACTGCAGAAGACAGTGAATAAATATAACACCTTAAAACACTAACGCTCACAAGTTAACCTTGTCACAATCTTAGTCTTCTGTAATTGCTGGATTTAGTGACACTGATAGAATGTATTTCTCCATTTCGATAGCTGATTTCTCAAGTGACAAAGAAGAACAAATCATACCCCTAAGGACAGAGATGGCTTTTTTTTTTTTTTTGAAAGACAGAGGGAAAGAGAGGGGGAAAGATCCGTAACGCACCTTTCCCCATTTCAGCTGAGCGGGGAATAGGTTGAGCAACGCAGCCACCTGAAAGAAGACGTATTTTTTCCTCCAACTCGAGCTACCCTGAGCAAGGAAGATAATGAACACACAGTAACAAGAGCATCCTGAGCCTTAGTGTGAAATCAGGAATGAAGTCAGTATAAATTCTGCCATTGCCTCCAATGTATCCAGGATTTGATCCAGAACTCCTTGTCCACTGTATGTCCGAATTGACAGATTGTAGATACAGTTTAATATTTATCATATATATTTAACGGTTGGACTCAATGATCTTAAAGGTCTTTTCCAACCTAAACGATTCTATGATTCTATATTTACAACAGCTGAAATACTTGGATCTGTCCTTTTTTCCTTGGGAAATCAGGAGAGAGCCCTTTCCTTCACATCTGGCATATGTTTTGGTGTCTGTCAGAATTTCTCCTTGTCATGGGGTGAATAACTGGGATCATTGTGACAGAGGAGAGTCTAAATGTTTGCAAACAAAGCTATCCATCACAGGTCCAGGCACAAACAATTTTACACTGGACAAATCATCCCTGATAGGAGATCCTGCACTGGCTCAGGAAAAAAAAACCCCAATGCTTGTAGGTAGCCAAAGAGAGAAAACTCTTGGCTCACTGTGATCCAGCAATGATGCATAAACATCTAGATAGGTGCAGACAGAAAACATTTATCTGTAAAGCTGTCTTCACAAGATTTACGGGATGTGTCTGTGAAAAGCAAAGTGCAGATGGCTCTCTGGTTGTTCCCAAAAGTTAACACCGTCAAAAAACCTCAACCTGTACAGCCATCTCAGCTACTCAGTCAGTGATGCCACTGCTATAATGCAAAAGTCAAATCAGGTGCTGGGGGAAATTCCTTTTATTGACAAACCCAAGTGGCAGTCTTTCATTGGCTTTATTCTAGAAGGTTTATATGAAAATCCAGGTAGGATTATGCTGATCCTCCATTTGTTTGTTCAAACCATAAAAGTATTTCCTAAGAGCTACAAACAATGGTTTAACACAACGAGCTGCAAACAAGTTTAGCTCTACCCGTTAAGAAGTGCTACCGTCCAGACCCTCTAGAATATAGCTGCTTAAAATGTAGCTACTTAAAAGTTTTGCATTTTTAATTTCCTACACTTGTCAGAGATGGAGGAACAGCCAGACAGAATCCATTTCTGAGATTCTGTAATATCTCGACACATATCTTAACACATTTAAATACACAAACCAACGATCTATCTGAAGAAATGCCCATTGTAGCTAATGAGACCAGGGTGCCTGGGCTAAACGCCATTCCTGAAATGGAGAGAGGGATTGCTCAATGCATAGGAATGGGAAATCTCAAAACTGCACTAGGCAGTGAAATAAAAAAACCAAAGAAGAACATGTTTTCCAGCAGGTCAGTGGTTTTGACACAGATGATGTACAATTTATCATACAACCTTCTAAACTAATAAAACACCAACATAAAAAGCACCAGTAATTTAAATTTAAAAAAGGAGAAAAGCTAGTAGTTGTGTTTAATCTTTGGAGACTTGAACAAAAATCATCAGATCTGCGCAAAAGTGACCAAGTGCAGAAGGTGACTGTGTCCTTGGCCAAAAGCATTGCCTCTCCCTGCCCAATATTTTCCTTGAGAAATCCAAGCAGCATCCTAAAGACTGTACTTTTATGCATCCATGGGAAAGCATAATGGAATAACTGCTACGTGCTTGACTTTTGGTATTTCAAATACCATTTCTTGAAGTAAATCGCTTTCGTTTAAATAGCCATATGTAGCATGGTAGAGTTCAATGCTGTGTTAACGAAAAACCCAAGAAGAGACTTCAACAATTCCGCTGGCTTTCTGAAAAGCGCATACAATCTGCAAAATAAAAGGCCGAGCTTCCAGCTAAAGAAGAGATTTTAAACAATTACCAAAGCAGGATAGTGATATCATAAAGGCAATTTCTGCGCTAGCTTGTTTTCTGAAACTCTCTTTGCCTCTGAACAGCTAGAACAGATAATAACTATTAGTAAATCAAACTCCTGCAATATCCAGCTGTGTCTCACACATTTACATACAGATAGAATGGGTATATGTTTTTAATATGTATGCGATACGTACTTTTACCACAGCTGAAGTGCATGCTACAAAGGAGGAGGAGAATGGGAATGGAATCAGCATGAGATAATAAAGTGGCCTAGATAAAGTATTAGCCAGCGATTGATCTCAAACAGGGGATGTTGCTTCTCTCTGACCTGATTACTTACTATGCATAGATTCCATTAAATAGAGCTTAGAATGGAAAGCTTCTGAAAAATACCGTAAATACAGTCAGATCTACAGCTTCCTGAGCCGAACCAGCCCGCGGATGCCTACCCATACACTCGGCACGAGCAGGAGTTTAAACCTTACCCGTACCGCCACGTCACAATTGCTAAATATACTTGCATGTCTGCATTTCCCTGGGAGCCAGGCCTGCAATGCCAGAAAACTCCACATTTTAAATGAAAACAGGAAGTTCACGGGGGGGGGAATCTTTATACAGAAGAATTGTTGAGATTTTCCTTTTCTTGTTGGAAGGGGAGAGAAGAGAGACAGAGGAATATGCTAAGATGTTGTGCAGTCCTCCCTGGTGCTGAAACAAGAGTACGTTCAATTTAATTGACTGTATGCCTTTCTCTTCTTAAGAGGGAACAAACTGGAGACAAAAGAGCAGACACTGTAAGCACAAGGTTCAGAATAACCACCGGTGAATTATAAAGATTGTTCTTTTCCCTGGATGGACTATTTTCCCATTGCTTGGTGAAATTACTTTTTTTTCACTGCTGTGGAACAAGTCTGTTAATTTGAAATACTTTGAAACAATTCAATTGTTGATTATGTATACACAGAGAAACCAACGTCAGATCTTGTTTTGTGGAGGGGTATATGGAAGAAAGGGCATAGTGACCGAGGGTAAATACAGGAACCCGATTTATGCCAGCTGTCATGGAAATCTGGTGGTCGCTTGCACAAGAGTATCTACGGTACTCGAAAGCCTGACTTTATACAGGAATTTCATACAGCCTTGGCTTTGGCCCTATTTTCCGACAAAATGTGCATAGTGACTTTTATAAAAAAGGGCTTCCTAACATGATAGACAGGGTAAATCCATCCCTGCTGTAACCCCGTGACTTCACTGGAGTTGCCAATCTGGCACTCCAGGTATTGTTAGTCGGCTCTTAAAATGCATTTAACAATTCACCGATTACCAGGAGAGCAGAAAAAGATTGATGTTCTGCTCCCTTCATTTTGCTTTCAGTCTTTAATTATACTAAATTGGTTACAAAATAGTGACTTCCAGTACGGTTAATGTCCATAGGGGAGAAAGCCTGCACTCCACTGTTTTGTCTGAAGCTAACAATGATTACATGTTACACCTTTCATCCTTGCTAGTACATTTCTTCTAAATAAAAAAAAAACAAAACCCCAATGAACAAGGTGAAATCCTGCTCTCATTTAAATCAACGGTAGGCTGACCTTGACAAGTCCAGGATTTCACTGATAGTATCTGCATCACTCTGCCCACTCCAACAGTTAACAGGGAGATATCCATCAGAATTACAACAGAGGTTTCAGAAACAGATGACGTGGAATTAGAAGGATATTGCAGTGAGCTATTCTAGAATTCAGAGGTTATTTAACAGCTTTTGTTCTGGCCCTTTATATACACATATGTATATGTATGTACAGATATGCTATGTGTATATAGACATACTATGCTAATGTATGTATGCACATGAGTTTTATAAATAAAGTGCTCCTTGACAAGACTGGGTAAGTGCAAGGATGTAAAGGGCCTGACTGGCGAGCAACTACTGAGCTAACAGTGAGTCTGTTACAGAAAAGCACAGGGTGCTGTGAGCCCATCAGGCTGGAGGAGGGAATTTAGGGCAGCTTATGAGGGTCAGCCACACTGCAGGCAAGGACTGGGTCACTCCTTCATTTCAGCAGCAGCCTACCTCATGCTTTAGTACTTGTTGTTGCAAGTTCACGTATAATTGGACAGAAAGTAGCAGGAGGGGAAAAATGCATTAAACAAAAGATTTTGTTTAAAAAGTAGGAAGGTTTTTTTTTTTTTTTTCCTGAGCTGCTATAATTTAAAAATTATTTTACAAAATACTTCCTTAAAAGGGGACTAGCACACTCCAGGGCATGTAGTTGTAAAGATAAATCTGTGCACTTCCCTGGTACTGCAGGCACTCACCCTTTGGCCTCATTTTTATGACTCTACACCCTGGAGTGGTGTTATTGCTTACAAACATACATATATACTTATGGGGGTATGTGCAATCTGCAGATGTTTTATTTATAAGTGGCAGGCCTATTGCATCACTGAAACATGCATTTACAAACAGATATAGGTTTTATGAAACCCTATTCCGTTGTTTTAATAGCTAAGCTATCCAGCCATAGCATAATAGTGCACAAGGTAAATGTGTCTACATCTCTAGAACCTGTTCCAAGTTTTCTCAGATGTGACTAACTGCACAAATTTTCCAACCGTCAAAAGTTAATAAAAAAGACAAAATAAGGCAGTGTAAGCCTTTCATACGAGACACACAACACCACAAAGTGGAGGGGCTCTGATAAACTTTAAGGCCTCGTTTTACCAAGGTATTTAAGCAGGTGCCTAACTTCAAATGTAGATCTATTGAAGTTAATATCCTTAAAATTAGATTCACAGTTAAATACTTTACTAACCAGGATCTAAATTGAGACTAGTCTGGATTGTGAGATACCTGCCCCAGGGCATCTTCAGAGATTAGCCTTTAACTAGAGAATAGCTGCAATAGAAACACTTGTTTATTCTACTTGCAGTTCGCAGCATGTAAGCAAGAAATGAGATGATGCAATCTTGTTAAAATCTGTTAAAACGATTCCTAGATATTTAATGCACAGAAAATAAATTATGATGATTTTACATAAGCCTCCAAGTTACAGGAAACATCGCATATAAAGAAAAGTAATGAAACAATTAAAAATCAAAGATATTTGATGCGAGTCAGAGGGGACTACAACTCTTATCTACAATATAGGTTACTGTAAATATTTGTAATAATTGTTTGATATAGTATTTTTCTATAGCTGCTTAAAAACAGTCAAAACAGCACTCTGCACTAAATGCACAGCCACACGGGACCAGCTTGAGAGCAGGTACCCTATCACTGCCTTACTGAAAAAATGACAAGTGCAAGCAAAAGAAGTGGTCTCTGAGCTCAAATTCCAACACTGAGAGCCCTTCTACGGACGGACCAAAGCTAGATATTAACTCAATCGTCTGTAGCCAATCTAATTTCATTTTACATGAATAGAAGTGAAAACAGTGGCTCCTGCATTTCATTACAAAACCACTATTTTGACCATATCCTCTGTTTTCAGATTTTGAAAGGTTAAGACTGGCAAATGACAACGAATAGCGACCTACATTAAGCTGTAATCCCTGGACGTACAAACTGAAAAAACTGTGTACTAAGCATCAAAACGGTTTTGACTGACACTTGATACTGGCTGTGAGAGTTCTGTATTAACTCCCCAAATCACAAGCGAAGCTTTGGCCACAATGAAGGTAACAGCAAAATACCCATCAACTTCACTGGAATCATAATTCCACCTTTGGTTTGTGTGCTCTCCGTAAATATGTAATTGCTGCACAAGCCAGAAAGAGTTTAAATTTGTACATATTGAAAAATGCAGAAAAAAATGGATACACGTCTATATACACACATAAAAAGTATGCACAGACAAATACATGCCGAGGGGCTCTGAAGTTTCACTTACCATTAAATCTTCAGGTGCTGGCCTTTCCTTTGGTTGCTTTTTCATGCTATATGTGTCATAAAACAAAATGTTCATATATAAACAACTGCTCATTTATTCTACTTGCTTAAATATTGAAGATAGCCTCTTTTAACACAGAGTGAAGAATTTTGATGTATTTCTTAACTTTACCACGTGCTGATGGAAGAGAGGGTTCCTAACGGTGGCCAAAATGTTAATGGATTTCTTCTTTCCCGCCCGTCCCTCCCTTATGGGATGTAGTGGTCTACACTGTTTGTAACCATGAAAGTGTGTAAATAGAGAGATCATTGAGAACCAGTCGGCTCAGAAGGCACAGTAAGTTGATTCTCATTTTGCTAGGGATTATTACATAGCTCGACACAAAGTATTATACAAACAGGTGGGAAATTTAACTCTAACGCTAAACAGCTTCAGGAGAACGCACAATACCCTGGGGTTTCTACCTTAATTTTTTCACATTTATTTCCATTACACTGCAGGGTGATAGTTCATTACACAGCATTAACCTGTTTATAAGATCATGTTTCTCATCCAAATAGTCCTAGATTTCTGTGCAACAGGTGCAATTAGCTATTGAAGGCTGTGCTTAGCTGCATGAAGGAACACAATAACATGGCACAGAGGTGACCATCAGGAGCTGCCTACTGACTAATTGGATTACATCCAAACAGCCAGTGTTTATGGCGTAATTGGCATAAAGTCATAAAGTCTGATACGCCGTTCACTTGACATCTCTAATACTTACTAGGAATTGATTGCTTAAATAGTGTATAGTTTCTTCTTATTTGCTTGTATTAAACAGTAGCGCCTCCCACTACAATATACAGCCAATGTAATTCTATAGCTAAAATACTAGATGATCAGTGCTGTAAATCGGAGGTATTAACGATACAATTTACCTCCCCTACAAATACCTACAAGCACCTCAAATAATGCAGGCATTAGCAAGTAATGCAAGCTGTCTGACGAGTAGGTTGGTAGCAGTTCTAATCTGACAGTCCAAAGTAGCTGCGTCCCCAGGGAAAACAAGGCTATTAGCCGCCATCAGTTATGCTTCAGTTTGACATCTGTGGAAATTTTAACACAGGTTATCCCTCCCTCTGCCTCAACGAGAATTTTTTTAAAACGGTCTGTCATCAATTTTTTTGCAAGGATAAAAAGCGTAGACCTCCACACGCATCAGTTAGTCGCGCTGCAGAACCCTCCAAACAGCGTTGCTCTTTGTAAACTGAAACTATTGAAAACGGAGGCCTATGTTACACAAACTTTAATTATTTAGTTACTTTAATTAACCGACAATCAGACCGCTTTTTGTGTCCGTATTATTCGTTACATACTACGTCAGTCCTGAGAGGTACTTTCTCCTACGTTACGTATTCAAAATTCAATTTTACCAGGCGACTTTTGCCGCAGCGGCCCTGGCATCCGGTAGAGAACCTGGAAGTGCCGCGAAGCCCGACCTATAGATCTGCGTGGGGCCGAGGGCTCTGAGGAGGATGCATCCCCGAAGCAGGATTCCCTCTCGGCCACGCGCCTGCAGCTCGCAGTGGCACACACTGAGATGGCTCCCTCTGATTTAGCACAGCTGAGCATCCAGCCCTGGAAGCCAGTGTTCGCAGAAGGGATGCTTCTCCGTCAAACGCATCATATTTTTACAGAATTCAAGCTTGTTTCTTCTGCCATACATAAATGGCTGCCTTTTTTTTTTTTTGGGGGGGGGGGGGATGCAACAGTTAAAAAAAAAGATTTTTCCCTTCACTTCGTTGCTTTAGGATAGCTTACCCTCAAGATTTTTATCCTCTAGTCACTCAAGAACTGTATTCTTTAGTCTACAAATTCCTCCTCTCCCCAGTTCTCCTTTAATTTGAAAGGTTTTCAATGAACTATTCAGTTTTAAGGGAAGAAAATATACCCAGTAGTGTGTTTTAAAATACGACTCTCAGTAAAAATTACTTACTGAAAAGGCAATGAATTAATCAAGGCTGCTTGCCTTTTTAAATATTGAGGCAATTTTATAAGTAATATTTTAAAAAGCCCTGAATAATGATATTATACACGTGAGTCTTTGTGGCCTCTTTACCCCCAGATGAATCCTTAGGAGTCTCAGCGCACAAGACGGCACCCACATCCAGGGCAGGTTTATTAAAACAGGAAAAACCCTTGTAAGTACTTTTACGACCCTTTGTGTAAATAACGTTTACATAATTTAAACAGTTTGCTTAGCTTTGCTGCCCCATCTGCCCAAGGCCCCCAAGTCCCTCTTCTCTCAGAAAGGATGCAAGGAAAGCCATAAGGTCTCGCAGAGCTGCAGAGTTAATGGCATGTATCATTTACATTGAGGGCATGGCATGTTTGCAAACTGAGCTTACCATTGAGTGATGAAGTGTACAAATGGCTCAGAGAACTCCCCGGCTGGAAGGACGGGCGATTCCTGGGATTGGATTGAAACAAGAAGCAGAGTCAGAAGGAGAGAAGATAATTTTTTTTTAGCAGGAGAGTAATATAACAGCGACAACAAAACAAAAACAAAACAAAACAAAAGGGGAAAAAACCCAAGGAAGCGACAAAACCCCCTTTTCACACAGAGAATCTGAGGGAGAAAGGTACAAATTCTTCTGAGAATGTGTTATAAAGCACTGAATTTCAACTAATGAGTATTACACAATGGGTAAAAACATGTGGAAAGACACTGAGGGGAGGTGAAAAAAGGACAATGATAGCCACAGGGTAAAAAGGAAGGTAGGGAAAGTGTAAATGAGAAATTAATGATTATTTAAGTAACACACAAATGGTCTTGTAATTAACAAAGAGCTGTGAAATTATTCTTGTGTTGACCTTTGTTTCTTTCACTGCATTTGCTATTTATTTACACTCATGTTTATTTACACTTATTCATTTTAGAGCCTGTCCTCATATGCTGTCTGTTCTAGATTTAAAAGGCGAAAAGAATTTTTAAGAGGAAAAAATGCAGGATTTACCAGTCTAGTGGTAGAAAACAACCACCTAGTATTTATGAAAGAAAAAAAAAATGAAATAAAAAATTAAGGGCACAAGAAAAAAAAACCAAAAACAAACGGGGAACAATCGACATCACCATTTGCAAAGAAGGGCTTTACGAATTTAGGAGTTTTTCCAAGAATGACAGAGAGCTCCACTGTGTTTATAGTGTAACAGCTCAGGATGTAATGAAATTACACTGCAGAGTACTTTAACAGTGTCATCTCATTAGACCTACAGTTGGAACAAGAGAGCCACATAAAACAGGCAGCTGCAAATGACTCCATTCTCATCTATTCTCATTTGCTATTAAAAATACCTTTCGGCGGCTTTTTTCCTCCCTGACATCCCTACACAAAGTACCCTGCAAAGTATGATACATGCACCTATTTAAATTAACAAAGGAATGACTTATTTTAATCTCACTGTGCTTTGGAGTGCTTTGGCCATTTGGATGAGCAATATATCATTACATACAACCTTCCAGCGCTGCAGGCAAGAAACTCAGAGCGTGCAGCATTTGGTGGGAGCCAAACAATTTCTCTAGCACACAACTGTGTCAAATGCATGCATGTATTCATTATTGAGAATGCGAGGAAATAGCTTTGATGTAGTGGAAAAAAGAAGATGATAAAAGCACCTCTGCAATGTGTGTGCCATTATCAATGGTGGCAGATAGACACAACTGCAGAGCCTCCTATGTGATTAGTAAATATACATATAATTGCTGTGGCCAATTATCAGAAAAATGAGATCGGTAATTACAAGACAGAAAATTAACTAGAACTCTTATTAAGGCTTTGTTTCCAATTCAAACAATTGGAAACTGCTGGAAAATACAATTAAATCAAAAGTAACTGAAGAGTAAAAGGAGAAGCCAAAATTGCTTTACAATTTTCAAAGACTTCTATTAAATACAAGGAGTGTTTGATACAATGTGCCCAAATTCTCTTTGAACTTAGACCGGGTGAGGGAGAGGTTATTGTTTCTAAACTTATAAATGACATCAATATAGGAAGGTTTCCGCTGGAGAGTGGAAGGAACACAAGGAAATAAGCAGTGCAATTAAACTTTCTCCACTTCAAAGAACTGCGCATGAAAATTATTCATATTAATACAGAGAATGCAGAGCAAAATGTCAGGCTTGCTTATACAGCGTGGAGCCCGGCAGGTTTTGCCTCTCGCCATCATTTGCTCTTGTCCAGCAGAACCTTCCTGGGCTCGCACCTGCAGTGGCAAAAGCCGCGTTCCCCGCTGGGGCAGACTCAAAGCAGAACAGGTAGGAAATGAACTTATCACCACGTTCCAGTCTTTAAAGGGTGGCTACAAAGAAGATGGAGACTCCCTTTGTACAAGGAGTCACATGGAAAAGACGAGGCGTAATGGGTACAAGTTACCCCTGGGGAGATTCCAAGTGGACACAAGAGGAAAATTTTTCACGAGGACAACAATCAGCCATTGGAATAATCTCCCCAGGGAAGTGGCGGATTCCCCAACACTGGAGACTTTTAAGATTCAGCTCGACAGGGTGCTGGGCCATCTTGTCTAGACCGTGCTTTTGCCAAGAAAGGTTGGACCAGATGATCCTTGAGGTCCCTTCCAGCCCGGTATTCTCTGATTCTGTGAAATACTCTGGGCACATATTACAGATCATTTTGAAAACTACAGGGCGAAGCTATCGGAGCCCATTCCCCGTGGAACTGGCTCTGCCCAGCAATTCATCCCCACTGTTTATTTTAAGTAAAATGCAAGTGAGGAGCTTGTTACAATCGCCCCTCTAATGGGGCTGCCAGCTCCGATCCGTCCATGCTGGGGAACAGGACAGGCACACGGCACTTCACGCTAATTTGGTAGGTGATAATTTCCGCAATCACAAAGAGATGACGACCCATAATAAGAGTGAAACTTCATTATGAGAGGGGAGGAGAAACTGATGAACTGCTCCGAAGCCACCAGCATTTCACTCTGGCTATCCCAAGCTAAGCTGGCATCAGGGTTCATGCAGGCAAGGGAAGAAGTTGCTCCAACGTCAGTACTAACGCCTTAATGCAGCACAGCCAGGAGACAAGGTGCTCCTGCATAAGCACACAAGAAAATTTCACCTGGATCAAAGTAAATGTTAAATGCTTTTTTTTTTTTTTGGCACATTTTGCTGTACAATGCAAGTATTTCAACCCCATCCAGGCCTACTCTCTTCTGCCGTAGACCTGTCAGTCACGGCCATGCCTTGGTTGGTTTGCTCTCAGGAGCTCAGGAAGAGATTGTGTGTGGGTGGGTGGGTGGAGACGAACACCAACTGGATCTCAGTATGAAAACTAGATGCTTTAATACAGTCTTCCCAAGGATTTTAGACTGGGCACCCACAAATTTACTGGCTATTTGCCTGACAAATTGAAAGCCTTTTGGGAGAATGCATCAATGTCAAGGAAATACATGCTGGCAAGTGTGTTTGAGGGCAAAAAGATCAGTGCGGGTAAAAACTTTAATCTCACCCCTGTACGTATGAGCCGATTGTTACTTTACAGCACAGGTAAGATAGGGAAGAAGGAGGCAGGTTTTGGTTTTAGCTAAACTAGGAAACTACAGACCCTCAATGGCTTCCAAAGGTGAAGACTGAAAAGCTGCCGCAAATGCTGCATTGTACATTAATTAGAAAGAGAAAACATCCACTCAGTATCTGCCCAGGGAAACTAATGACCAAAATATTTCAATTCCTGATATTGTTCTATGCAAGACCATTTGAGTAGTAGAAAGGTGAGAGTATTTTCTATTTAGAGCTATTTCTAATGACAGAAAGCGCTGCTATTGCTATCTGTGTAACTCGAGCAATCACAATGCTGTTGTATCAGGTATAAAGCAAAAATTTCCCAAACTGTACAAAGCAAATACTTCCTATATTGTATCCTGAAGTTGCCCGGACCTTGGCTGACACTCAAAGAGATGGGAATATGAGGAAATAAAGTAAAGCTACACATGTCTCTACCAAGTCTACGCCGTCTGTGTGATGCAATACAGTCACATTTGATGTAACCATAGGGAACGGTCCAGCTGCACTCCGATAGCCTGCCTTATTTTACCCACCTACACAATGAAATCATACTATAGAGGCAAAAAAAGTAGAGAACCAAGATTTTAAAGGAGTGAGGAATAGGTATACTCATTTTAAACTGGGAAATGGTTCTTTCATTTTCGTTAAATACCATATCTTTTAACCAGTATCATGAAGACCTAGATATTGGGGATGCTGCTAAAATGGCAGTAAAGACACAAACAGTTGTAAGGTTCAAAGTACCTTTGGCCTCTTACATCCCCAGGCAGCTTATTCCCAAGACTGGCTATTTCCCTAAGCATCCAAGCAACGTTTCCATAAGTGGGATCTGCTGCAGGAGAAGACAAGATCAGCCTCCGATTTCTCAAAAACAGCCGAACTGTGCACACCCAGTGCGAACGGGGAAGGGCAATAGGAAAAAAGTTTGAGTGATGCCTTTGCCTTGTGAATAATGAACAGTTCAAGAAGGTCAACCCATTACAACTGAAACCGTTTAATTATTAATTATGCACAATCTATGAGCAAAAGGACAAGTTCAGAATGTTTAATGTGTGGTAACTCCGACTGGACCCTCTCTTGGCATTTTGTTATTAGCACTTGTCAGCAAGGTGCTCAGGCATAAAGAAAAAAGCACAGCGGCAGAAAATCTGAGCTAGCAGGAGGAGGGAGGGCTTTAAACTTCAAACACTGCTCCTAATATTTAATTTATAGAGTGCCAAGGCTCTGGTATAAACCTTATTGACTTCCATGGAGTTAGGGGAAGTCACATTATCTAAATGAAGACCTGAGAATGAGAATACTGAGACAATCCCTCCAAAAGCCCTCTCTTTTGAAAGGAGTGATAACATTAGTATCTGTATCTTCCTTTTTGTTTTCACAGATCTGAACAAAGGAAGAGTGACCCACCTAATAGTGTGTCCAGAAGTCAACCAATCCTTTGCAACCTATGCAACAAGAGCGTGAATTACAGGTCTGAGCATTATCCTCACCTACTTCTCAAACCTGTTATTCGAAATGTCTCCTGATCTGTTTGCTGTCACTAAGCAAAGCGGTAGCAGAGACGCTACTGAGGCTCAGGAAATAAATAATGTCCAGCAAACCCACAAATAAATATGGATAAGGCACCTCTCCCCTCTTTTCTGTCCAGCCTGGAGGTTTACCTGGACAAACTCAAGAAGCAAATTCAACAGATACAGCTCTGAGTTGCTTATTTTCTTTGGAAACACTCTAATGTCAACGAAACTCGGCAGTAGCTCTTGACTGGCGATATACATCAAAAGCATCCTATGCTTTACACACCTTCAGAGGTCTTACCCCAACAGACAATTTCTTGAGAGTGAAATATTTTCTCAAATCAACTGAAAGTCTGAGATTTATCACACCCTTTCTGAAGAAAGAGAAAGCCCACAATCTCCCTGTAACAGGAAAACCAGCAAATACAGCTTTCTACCTAAAACCTTCAAGAAGGCGATGGCAAAGCCCCCAGCTATGTGTTCAGATCAAACCTGGGCTCCTCCTACCTCCTCCTTCAGGGGCCAGCCTGACGGGCGGCCACGGTGCAGAACGACGGCAGCCTGTCATCAACGCGTCCCCAGAAGAAAGCCAGGCTGCACAGCCGTGCAGGCTTGAAGACGAGCTCAGCTACACTTCGTGGGCAACACAGGTTGGTATTCCCAGTGGACCCCCACGCTCGGTGCAAATAGGTTTCACTCCCTCTTCTCATCTGCTAACTCCCGCTCTGTGAAGGGTTAAATTTTCCCATTCCCCACAGCTGCTGCTATTTTGCAATACTCTTTCCTCAGTGTGAACGCTTGTGCAGAAGGAAATGCCATGGTCCTATGGCTCTATGGCCACAAGAGGGAAGTTAGCAGAACCGAGCAAACCAAACTTCAGTTCCTCTCTCCTCTGGGTTTCCCCAGCACACCCTGCCTTTGAAATTATCATCTCCTCTGGGCAGATACTCTGGTTCTGCAACTTGTCCATTGATGCTGAAATGGCAGTATTTAATAAAGAATGTGTGTGATTTACAAAGCATTTCTGGCTTATCACTTCAGCCTCAAAAATCTCTAGGATTAAAGAATTTTTATGCACTCCAGCTTCTCTTTTACTAAAGCTGTCAAAGAATACACATATTTTTCTATAGTAGCTGCATTTTACTTTGTGGCCAAACAGTGATTTTTTTTTTTTTCCCAGACAAACTTAAGTTTCAGATGCACCAGAAATGCTGCCAGGTGCAATTACACGTCATAAATGCACTGCAGTTACTGAGCTGTTTCAATGAGACCAGCAAATTACAATATTGTACATGTTCAGCTTTGCTCCTACAAGGACAACTTTCTTTCACAGCATTCCTAAAAAAACAAAAAATAAAAAAATAAATTAAAAAAAAATCCATTTCTGACTTTCTAGCCCATCTACTTCAAAAGCCTTGCACAAACCTAACGGCAGGTGATTTCCTACAAGTAACACGTTTGCAGAAGACGGCGATGTCTGGAGGTGGCTCAGAGGCCCAGACTTGAAAGCATTTCTGGATTGTCCCCGTTATACTCCCACCCCCAGCAGGAAGGTGAAAGATGATTACATCTCTGCGCCAGGTCGCTTCTTGCTCTTTTCTTAGTAGCAGATGCCAAATGTGACAAATTATACGTGGGGGCATTTTGGTGTGAAGTTTCGTCTGCTGGGATTGGAGTGTCAGCAGTAAACTCATTTATTTCCAGATCTCTAGCTGGACGGGAACCAAGGTCGAAAGGCCAGTGTTTTATCCACCAAAACACTCAGCCTACCTTTAACACCTCAAATCACGTGAGAACCAGCTATTCTCTCAGCAGCCCTACCTGCTCCCCAAGTTCTTGAAACTATCACGTATGCGTAACCTACATTCGTACCGAAGGCATGCAGACGTTTCTGGTTAAGTAAGTCAGGAGATACTCGGGGCTATTCGGTTGTCCCTTTTGCAGCATTTGCTACTGTGGGATATTTTTCAGAGCCCAGAAGAGGGAAGGAAAGAAGCGGAAGAGTGTAATTAACATCAGGAATAATCTACAGTGTATGACATGACATTTTCTACCTCTCGCCAAGCTTTGTACTTGTTAGTGTGGCTCTCTAAAGGGCCTTGCAGAGAAGTGTACAGGTAGCTGGAAAAACAGGTTAATCCTTTAACCGTAACTGTAATTGCTTTCTCTCTAAAACAAACATAAGAATTTTTTCCTCTCATTGCCGGTCTCTTGTCGATCATAAGCTAGCAGAGCACAACAGTGTTTTGGGTAGATACACACACATACGCACATTTCAAATAGCTAAGGCACAGCAGCATGAAACGTAGCCTCTACCTGTTCACACCAAAGGGACTCAATTGAAAAACTAAAACCATTTATTGTTCCCTTTTTCCTCTGTACACTCCCAATGCATTTTTATTGCTTTTTCATAAAACACCGCTGCAAATAATCAAGCATGACCATTGACATCCACAAGATTGGGTTTTAGGAACCATTAAATGAGCTTGCCCTCTTGGGAAGGTTCTTGCTCAGGTTGGTCTAAAGGTAATTATTCAGCAATTCCTACCTGTGGTTTTACCTTGTTCCTATATAAGTCTCTGAATCTCATACACTAGTAAGGTCACAGTTTCTGTCTCAATAAAAGTATACCCTAAAACAACCTATCCACAGGACAAATTATGGTGGGTTTGTGTACATATGCGCACACACGTGTGTATATCCTAACACCGGCTTTTCTTGCATGGAAATCTTCAAAACTCTGGAAATTTTCAGGGTTAAGTATAGCTGTTCATACGTTTAAATCAATACCTGAGAATCTAAAGAGAAATTCCTGAAGAAATAAAGTCTTGTTTCATTCTGAGCCTTTGGAGGTTTTTTACTTCATTTATAGAAACAGCAAAATGTAGCACTGATGCATAGGTTAAGAAATTCAGCACTTGAGAGGCAACGGTCTTCATTGTGTTATTTGATCAAGCTGAACATCCTGTGAATTTTTAAGGCTATGCCGTAGCAATAAATAGAGGGATATATTTAACCAGGTAAAAAAAGAAGGGAACAGAAACAACTATATAGGATACATGTATTAAGTGCAAGTTATTTTTTCCGTGGGAAAATCTGAAAATTTATTGATACTGAAATGCTTCATAGCTCAGCATTAACACTACACTAGCGTTAACTGATGCTGCTAAATGTTTCTAGAGCACAAATTTAAAAAGAAAAAAAAAAAAAAGGTCTTTGATTTGTAGAGTTTGTAAAGTCCTTGAGCTAGATTAAACTGCAGTCTTGTGAGACCGAGTATCTCTGTGGGGGCACTTAACAGAAATGCTCAAGAAACTCATGGAAAGCTTCTCACTACTTACTCATGAAGCTATCAGAGTAAGGATTCAGGAGTACAACTAATTAATTTTTCTTTTAAATTTCTGCCCGACTCGTCAAAATAGGCAGGTTTTTCAATGCTGCCTCCTATTTGTAAAAATAGGATTTGCTCTTGAAAATCTTCACTCCTCAAGCTTCTAATGTAATTGGAATAATACAATAATTTAACTAAAACTGATGGAAAAAAATTGAGTTCTTTTTCTCCCTAATTCAATACAGTTTAAAAAAAAAAAAAAAGCCCAAACCAACACCTAAGTCACTATTACACGGAGACAAGCTATGGGAACTTCGAAACCAAAATGAATGTATTTCAGGTTATGAAGAAGAAAGGGTTAGAAACTAGAGCTGATGCTTAACTACAGAGCTTGTGACCACAACTGCTCCAGTACAGCAAAACCCGGTTCACAGCACCTACCCAAGGGGCTGGCAATAATTGCTTTCCTAGAAGGGATACTCTAACTAAATAAAGGTCAAACAAAATAGCCCTGGAGAGCTTAAGGAAAATTTAAAGGAGTTGCTTAAGTCAGGAGGACTGCCTACAGGATGCGTTCCACGGTGCAAGTTTTGTCCATCCAACCTTCTCCGGATGCAGAGCAGATACCTCTAAAGCCAAAAACCACGGGATCGAAAGGATGGGAAGCTGACAGGCCGAAAAACACAGAGCTGTCGGGTTTGGCCTTTTGGGATCTTCCTACACAAGCTGCAATCACCTAGGTGTTTTACTAAATGCTGATCTGACTAGCAATCGGGAAAAATGACATTTTTAGAAGGTTTTAGAAATACTGCATCTGGAATACAGCTGAGGAAGTAACTAAACAGTAATTTCCTACGTAATACATTTTGACATCAAGATAACAGGGAAATAAGTAACTACAGGCTGGAAGAACCTTGAAAACGATGCCACTTCTCAACCGACTGCAAGGAACGCAAAAATACGCTATGATCAGAGCCCTGATTTTCCTGAAAACCTAACCCCACATTTTGCTGCCGAGTCGCAGAACCCAGTAACCCACTGCTTACCAAACTGAAAATCTAGAGCACCCTCATTTACCTTTTAAACTGGGAATCTTCTAATGCATTAAAAGGAAAATACATAAGTATAATCAAGGCTACGGTTTTCATAATCTCTGCTTGGAAGGGGAATTTGATTTATTGAGTGACTCTTGCAGACATCAGCACAGAGAACACTTAACTGGACCATGTAGGTTGTCTGGGAGGTTGCTGGAGATGGGGAGGCTGAGCAGGGAACAGTTAAGATTTTTTTGTCAGCTAAAAAAAAAAATCATGGGAGGCATTCTGAGACTGTGAGCAGCAAGAAAGGTTAAAAAGCATACTGATTTTACTCACAATCTTCAGGTTTCAGAGTCAACCCACTAAGTGAAATTGAGTGGCCTGCATTTCTCCAATGCATCATTTCTGGGGTCTGCAACATTAATGGTATTATTCTGGGGCTCTGTTGTTTGTATTTCTAAATTATCATCTGGAACAGATTCCGATGACAAAATTTTTTTTTTTTTTTTTTTAAAACGCACCTAGCGCTTTTGAAGCATAATCTCGTTGCTGAGTAGATTGCATTGCAAATTCTTTGGCTGCATGATCATGAAACATAGGGCCACATCTAGGACATCTTCCAAGCCAGGCAATGGCTCCTGCTTCCAGCAGGACTCCATTCTCCTTCATGTTGGAGTGTTTCTGGAAAGACTGCACGCACAGCAAGCGATGCATGTCCTTCCCAATAGGGATTCATCTGCACTGCTCAGTGCTTTCCATATAACATTTCGGTGAGTTGGAGACAAACTAAGTTGAGTGCTAGAATATTAAATTACTCTCAGCTCTCAAATAACAGCAGACTGCCTTTATTGCTGGTTGTGTTGCAGGATGAACTACATTAACAACTAGTCTATCCTCCTCTTTGGACCAGAAGCAGGAGTCTTATCATGGTGGGAGACGCTGCTACGATTAGGACTGTTGCTTAAATGAGCGTGTCTTATTTGTAGCTGGATCAGATTTCCCTGTAAGCTACCACATGTTAAAAAATAAAGGCCCTGGCAGGCACATATCCTGTTCACACAATGCTCCTCACTAATTTTGCCATTAAAAAAAAAAATCCCAGAACCAATGCCATTAAAAGTCCAATAACGTAATTTAACAACAACAAAAAAAAAATGTCAGGCATAGTTTACTGTGATTTGAGAAGAAGAACCGTGCCTGACATTTTTTTGTTAAATTATCCTGCTTCTCAAACCACTTACTCATTCTGCAGAATTTCTGCAAGTAAATTTAAGTCCTAGAAAACGAACAAATAGACTTTTTAAACTGCCAAAGTGACCTGCTATGTCTCATATATTTCACTGAGAGTTAAAAAACAGCTCCAAAAATCTCACTACTGCAGAACATCTAAAAACTCCCATGGACCTTTTTTATTCCATAGTGTGCCACCTTACAGAGTTTGAGAAAAGTCCAGGATACCTAGGTAATACAGAAGCAACCTCTTAACTAGTTCAGTCATCAATAAATCCTACGAATTAATGATTAGGAATGAACAGAACATTAACTGTTGGATTCCTGCTGTGTTTTGGTGGAAGGTGGAACAGTTCTACAAAACCCAATGAATACCAATATAATAAGCAACTATCATCAAGAGTCAAGGTCTCCATTTCATCATTTTGAAAAACTTCTAGGTTCTCCCGTATCGGGCTCTGGAGTTTTTAGCCAGCTCCAGGGGGAAAGACTGGGGTAAGCACACTGCCGGCAAAGACCCAATTTCAAGAAACGCTCTCTTCCACAGAGCTGTTTAATCACAATTTTAGGAGCCAAAAGTCCAAACCATTCTCTGTCACACAAAAAGACATATTAAGGGACCTGAGGACAAAAGACCCGGAGTTTTCAACTGCAACAACTTCAGCAAATTATTACCATGGCACGAAGCCACATGGGGACCGAAGACCCTCGAGGCAGCTCGCTCCCACCCTTGCAGATCTGTCCCTCCCATATCCTATGACACTACGGCTCATCCAGAAGCCGTGCCATTATGGGAGCACTGCTGTGCCCTATCTGTTTGGAGGAAGAGGCGAGCTACAGATCGTCACTCCTTGCTGTTCTGATCGTCATTAAGGTAGGTGGGGAATTCTGCACCAGTATCTGGGGGTTCCTATGGGGCCGGGCTGTACAGCGCAGTTGCAGGAGAGGGGCTCACCTCCTGTGAGTTTTAGGACCTCCTTACAGCCAAGGGGAAAATTTGACCCAAAATAATCAGTCTTACAACACTAAGCATCTCTAATCTTTAATACTCATGGTAGCAGCAACAGCTGTACAGTACCAGATAGTAAAGAGACTTTCCCTCTCAAAAGGTCCTTGCGTGGAAGGAAGAGTGCGTATTAGCCAGATAAGCAGGTCCCTCTGTTATTCCCCGGGAGGCACATCTTACAGAAGACAAAGTGAGGAGTTAAAAAAAAATAGTCACAAGTTAAACACATTTTGCTTTGAGGTCTTTGTACACAGGACAGGGCTGGGGGTGGCAGGAGGATCTGTTAAAGTCAACGCTACCCATCAGCTAGAACAGAATAGCCCTTAATATAAATGTCCTCCAAGACACCGTCATGCCAAGAATTTGCACTTCCAGGTGTGGCAGCCGCTATCTAAATGCTATATATCTTATTAAATGACCCCCTAACAATACACACGTACCGAGCAAATAACACTACAGAGCCAATCCATTCTCCTCTTCCCCCCAGGCTCTAAACGTTATGGCATGCAACTTCCATTTAGACATTGAGTGTGTTGCAAAACAAAGCGAGTTGCACTTAAAGAACTTTCAGCTGAGCTATGCTCTGTAACCTGAAGTCTTAACGTGCCCACGAGCACAGTGCACTCTGAACCATCACTTCAGGAGAATGATGGCTCCGTGGCATGCTGCAGAACATAAAATAAGTTAAAACAAATAAACACCAAAACGCTAATGTTAAAGCTAGCTCGGCACTCAGATGTTTACAGACTGCACAAAGTTCGTTGGTTAAAGTTTCTGTGAGAAGACTGGAGCAATTCTAATCTTGAGGAAAAGACTGAAAGCTGCAAGAAACTCTACCATAATGTGCAGCTCTTTAGGGCTGTGTTTTAGAACAGTGAGCTTAGATTTAGGCGCTAGTACCAGCCCATTTAAAAGTAATTCGTTGAGCAGTAGCAAAACGCAGGTAAAAATATGAGCATCTTTAACTGAACTTCTTTAGGACAGAGATGGCCTTTTGCTGCTGGTATATCCAGCACTGGTGCTTTGGAATTTCCATGCCTCAACCAAAGATGTACGTAACAGGAATAACAATGGATGAAAAAGATGAAAGAAGCAGAACTGCCTAAAAACCTCTCAAAGAACCAGACCACCATAAAGAGCCAGGTAAAAGAGGTAGCACTGCTGGAGGACTGGGAGAACTTCTCTCCTTTACACAAGGGATACTTGTTCATTTTAATTCAGGTTGGAAGCAGCTGAACGGTCTAAATGGACACGTTAACACCCAGCGACTCCAACCTGACCAGCCAGCAATGACGTTCTGCTAGAGGTTGAGGCCAGTCTTTAAAAAGTTATGGCTTTTTTTTTTTCCTGTTCAAACTTCCCAATTATCATCATCATCTTATTAAACGTTAAAAACAAATCAAAACCGACAGTAGTCTGCCCTCGGCTACTGCCTTACTGTCAAGAGCTGGGAGTCCTGCTTACGCCTCAGTTTGGGAAGGGAGATGGGAGCTGCAAAGAAGTGTTTCAATCGAGCAACGTGACATTAGCCACTGAAATTCAGTCTACTGTTCACACCTGGATCTCCTGCATCTCAGCTCTTTATTTTGTCCTTCTGATTAAATAAAAATGATGAGATGACATCCAGATGCTTTCCTGCTCACACTTCAGTTTTCTCTCCTTTTCAAAACGCCCTTTTTGCCTATCTAAACCACATTAAACGTGCCCGCTATAAAGCGTGCCGCCACCTGAATGTCTCTGTTCCAACTCATCTGGCAAATGCAGAGGATCAACTCGCACGACGAGGCTGAGGCTTTAGGGCCTAAAGAGCTAAAAGGACTAGCCTTTGAGACGACGGAGTCTTTCAAAGACTCAATATTCAGAGTAGAAAAACAGCAGAAAGTGGGACAAGGCCAGTTCATGTTCGACAGCTCCAAGCTGCACAAGGCAACTTGTGCTCTGAGGATGTTGGGCATTGTGCTTCATTAGGAAACAAAATATAAGCTTTCCACTCCATTAGGAATGACTTTAGGAGTGAAAGCACATAAGACGACGACTCACCTCATCAACAATGCACTGCAATAACTGGAGAGGCTGCAATGGAAAGAAGAGAGGGGAAAAAGTATTAGCCTATATGCAATATCTTTACAGTGGAGTGGAAAGAAAAAATCATTAATGCAATAAAATATAGCAAGATTAATCAACAGCAGCAAACTCTTATAAAAACATTGATGCTCAGGATGTTCTATTATTTCTAATGGTACCTAATCTAATACAGGCAGTTAAAGGTTTGCATTTTCTTCAAAATGCAATTTGCTAAGTTTAAAACAAGGCATTCAAGCATGCAGAGGAAGCAGCCATCAGGAAAAAGAAAAGTGAATTTTTTTCTGAACTCATAAAGCTTACCATTAAAGATCCCTGGTTTTTCTGAATCTGAAAAAAGGCAATATGTAATTAGCATGTCATAATCAAAATGACTCACTTGGACACATTATGATCACTGAGAGAAAATTATTGCATCGCTGGTGGCAATTTGTGGGCATGTGTTAACACAATTTACATAATGAAAATACACAAATGTTAATAGCTCGCTTCTCATTTATAGGCGAAAGTCAGCAGAATGTTAATTTCACACAACACTTTTTAGTACCCTCCAGGTTGTATTAGAATAGGAAGAAAAACCATAATCCATTTCAAAAGGCTGTTTACGATTCAGATATAAATAATGTTTTATATTGCTAGATTGTGAACACTGGGCTTAATGTTGCAATCATTGCTAATGTTATGAAGCTCACTCTTTTTAAATTAAAAACCGATTTATTTAAAATTGAAATTAAATCATAGTCAGAAATTAGAATTTTGGATTACTGCCAGACTCTGCTCACAATCCCTTTTTTGTGAAGAAAACTTTAATTATGTGGTTGAAGTATCTACCGCTGCTCAGGAAAGCCTTTAATACTCCACTTTTACCCAAGTTTCTTATATATTCCAACCCAGTTTTACTTTGACTATAAGTGGAGCACTGCCATCTGTGAGGCTGGAAAGTTTGATGAACTTTGTATTGTTTCAAATGGCAAAGGAAAGACTTGTTATCAGTCGTCTCTGAGCCTTTCTTAAATTTCCTAACATCAATTTGGTCGGGAAATTAATTAATAGTTTGTAGTAACAGACCATTCGATTGCTTAGAGAGAGCTACAAAATATTCTGGGCCATACTGGCGAAGCACCTTGCGAGTACAAAAAGAAACAAAGGCCGAATTACGATACGAACAATTAAATACAAAGCACAGAGCAGGTACTTAATGCAAAATATCTGACTGAATTTAGGGGTGCCGGTATTCTGCTAATTTGTGTATGCGTACCATTTCTAATGGGTGTGGATAATTAATGACGTGTTTTTCCTAAACGGACACAAAGTTGCTTGCAACCCAACATAATCACGATGCAAACAGAACGCAGCCCTCAGTGAAAACGCTGTCTTCTGTTCTAACACAGTTTATTTGGCTTGCCCCTTACATTTAATATTCTCTGTTGTATAGTGCCACGATGATGAATGTTGTAGGGCTGCCATCAGCTTTGGAAGCGCTCTCCCCCAATACCCAGCCAGAGGCAGGATCCTCTAGTAATACTTTACAGGTAGTAAAATGTAATAGAGAGGAGGTTGAAAACTAGCACCAAGAAAATAGCTGGTATTATGCACATCAAGTCTTTCATTATTGTATTAGTAGCACACAAATATACACATAAGTTTCTGCATATAATTCTATTTTTTCCAAGGAAGAAAAGAAAATAATAAATAGATAGAAGTAGCCCATTATATTTTTTAATGGTCAATGTCTATCTATTACAATTCAACAGAATAAATTTGCTGTTTTGCATTACGGCTAATAAGCAAAATATTCTGTGGATATAAAAAGACTCTTTTTCATACTTCACTTCCAGATGCTAAATGACAAAATAGCCTCAGCTTATTCAATAGGGATGATTCAGAGCTGCTTTAGATTAGCGCACATGAACAGGCGATTCAGTTTTTCATCCAAACAGAGTATCAGTCACATTTCCTTACTGGAAAAATAGGTCTTGTCATGAAAAGGAGTAGAGGTGGGATCATATATAGTAGCCTCGACACATATATGATTACATCCAATTTCAGAACAAGATTTAAAATATTATTTCTAATAAAAGCGCTCAGTGCTTCTAATGAAAAATAAAGCAACGCAAATCGAAGTATTACAGAATTCTTCCTGTGACATTGCAACTCTCTGCCGGAGCAGCAGGCCCAGCTTCTGCGAGAGGGAGAGACGTGTGCTCGCTCACACACACATCGTTACCGGGTTTTATTACACAATTTTGATGGCGACATATTATTTTGAGATCATCTTCATAAATTTTGCATTAAGGTAGCTGTGCCAGTACCTGGAATTGATTCAAAATGCTTAAGACACTCAATTACTTTTTAACACTGTTACCCGGTGTAATGACATATCTGCTATTTCCCTTGCATTTGATGATGCAACATCATTGTAATTGATTCATTTTCTCAATTAAATAAAGCTACTGTGCTTTCCTCTATGCGAATGCCACAGAGACTCCCCAGTTAGATGTATTACCTATTTTCTCTGTCTCAGATATATTGCTTGTAAGGCTGCACTGTGCTCCTCTGTTAACTCCACTAGAAAATGCAATGTTACAGTCATATTTTTCAAGTTCTGAACAGCAATGAACTTAGCTGTATTTATATTAGGCATATTTTTCACTGTTAAAACTATGTTGTTTACCTTTTCCAAGATCACATTATTGGGCAGCCTCTGCAACTATAAACCAAACCTAACTGACGACAACTTTACAGTCAGTGCTTCTCCTTTTGCACACAGTTCATGAAAAAGTGAAGCATCCAGTTTTATAGCACATTAAGAACAGTTTTAAAAGTACTCAACATAAAATGTTTTATCTTCCTGTTCACCCACGCTCCTTTTTTTTCCCCTCCCCTAACCGTCTGGTTGTCGTGCACTACCGGGAGATACGAAGTTTAGGAGGCAGGTTCATCTCGAGGGATCCAAGTGCAGCGGCTGCAGCTCAAAAGCTTGAGCATTTGGCGTGCCGCCGCCCCACGCGATGCTCAGAAAAGTCGGGGATCAGGAAGGAGACTGGCACTGTCATGTTTTTGTACTTTCCATGAAGAATTTCAAATAGCCAAATGGTAGCAGTGACACAACTGAAAACCCTGCTTGAAAGGAAGACAAAGAAGGCGCAGTGTGCATTTTAAGAGTATCGAGGAACGCTTTGATGCGCTCATTAAAACATCATTCTCCTCTCAGAAAAGTCACTTTAAGGCTTTCACCACCAACACGCTCCCTCAGCCACGCCAGAAGAACGCGTGTAAGCCCCTGACCTGCTCACTGCTGGAAAAGCCAGTTGGTCAGAAGGTTTTGTAAGCTTTTCATATGCAACCGAAATTATGTGAATTTGCAGAATTAGATCAGCTATTTGATATTTTTGAATCTGTGTTGTATTTGCTGTGTTTTTTTCTGTACTTACTGCATGTGATAGTTTATAATTTGAAGAAGCAGGGCAAATGATAAATAAATCTATCACATTAACAGTCTGTTTCTCCGATCATGAAGTATCAGTGGTATCTGGATAAACTACTCCATAGAGCACATTCTCCAAATGGCATTTTTTTTTTTTAGGTTGGTTAAAAATGCAAAAGTTTGCCTCCTGCTTCATCTACTATTTAATGAATGCCTCTGGTTATGAAAAGCAACTTTTGACAGACCATCAGGTTATATTTCTGTCTCCATGGAGATACTTTGGACGGGAAGTGGCGGAGAAGACCTCTACCATCCCTTTCACATTATATTCACAAGCACAATCAACGAAACTCAAATGAATCCACCCCGGGTAACTTAGAGGAGTCACTAGCTATAGCTTTAATTTTCACTTTTACTCTCTGGAATTAGGACTTGCCCTGGAGCTCTTGTTTGAGAGATTTGCAGGTGACCCAGGGTTAGATCTTCCCATATCAGTTAACAAATTTTCTCTTTACATATATACTGCTTTTCAAGCTAGTGATATTTTTTTTAATAGAAAAATACATACACCAACAAATCATACAGTTACGATTTTTAAGGGAGGCTTCACAGTAGAACATTTCTTTTCCTAATCCAGGAAACTGTGGATTTTAAAAATACATATAACTTATTTTTAATCTTTACAAATGAGGGTTAAAGTTTTATTGAACAGCAGAAACTACAAACATGGCCTCCTCCTGACAAATGACCAACACAGACTTGCTTTGTCTCTGTCCTGATATAAATGGAAAAGGAATATGTAAGCGTACTGCATTTCCACGTGGTCTTCACCGCCATGGGTTTTACTCTTCTCAGGAACGAAAGCAAGATCTTCAGAAGTATTTTACAAAGTCTTGCAAAACTGAATGGTTATACTTCTGAAAGAAGTCAAAGCACCTTAGCCAGTAAGACTGACCCCCCCTAGTTTGTTCCTGGCATTCTGAACATCTCCCCCTTCCCAATCTGTGGATTTTGCAAATGGCACACTTCAATCACTGTCACAAAACAGAGGGCAAAAAAAGAATAAAAATAATTTCAAAATAAAAAAAAAAGAGACAGTTCACAACAACCTTAATATTAAATATATCCTTACAATTATATTATGCTGGTTTTCCCAGAGGTCTACAAACAAATTTATATAAAGAGATTATTTCATCCACCATTGAACTGCAGCCACTTCTCACAGAAATCTGTTTACCAGAGTTTAGTAACACAATTCAACAAAGCGGGCATGAAAAACTACACACTGTTGAAATTATGGAGGGAGTGTGAGAAGCCAACAATAACTACTACACTGGAGTAGGACCAGGATGCTCATGATAACACATTCCTCAGTCAGCAGGAATGTGGGACAAGCAAGTCTTAGGAAAGACAGTAAATTTAGCAAACCGCTGTTTAAGACCTTGTTTCAAGCATCACAAAAAGTGCAATAAGTAGAACAAAGGGTGGTCAGCCAGAAACCGAATAAAGGAATGGGGTTTAGTTCTAACCAGTTCTTGCTTAATGTCACCCATGTTTATCAAGTTTAGCGAAATGACCACTGTGGTAATAGAGAGGAATACCAGGAGAACCTAGAGGACACTACGGAAGAGGAAAATTGATCACAACTGAGTAGGAATAATGTCATGATGCTACCAAAAAACCCTCCAAAAAACCAAAAGGACAAAGACAGTAGTGGGATGTCCAGGGAGGAGTACAGTCTGAAGACACACAAGGTTATCCTTTCTCCGTGCAGCACGGGAGTGCCGTGTGGGCTAGCTGGAGAAAGTTCAAAGAAAAACCACAAGAACAGCCAGAAATCTAGAAAGGAAAGACCGACAGAACTGGGGTCTTCAGACTAAAGACAGAGCAAGGATGACATAACCACCAACCCTCCTGCATCCCTTCTCCATGTTCACTACACACACAACTACCACTAGACCCTGCAGTGAGGAAAACCTTTCTCATAATAAAGCGGAGGAACAAATCATCTAAGGAAACAAGAGAGCTGCTAATACCAGAAGCGTTGAAGAGCAGCTGATGAATATCCATCAGCATTGTCCCTCCTCATAAGCACACCACCGCAAGTCCTGCCTAGCTTGAAAAGAAACAGGTAAAAATGTCAATTGCTAAAGCCTGTCACTGGAAGCCATCTAGAAGAATCCTGGGCTTTCTCCGAAGAGCTGCAAAATCAACTGTGAACGCTACAGATGACACAATTCTAGGGACATCTGAATGGAAATAACCCAAAGCAACAAAAATTTGGGTATATGAGTGGAGTTTTCTAACTAAACTGAGGTGCTGAGTGGGTTGAGGCACCACGCTATGCAATGAGCATCTTCTCCTATGTCATTTGACGGCCCACTACAGGTAGCGTTGCACCCTCTCAAGAATTAAACCCACGGTTCCACGGGGCTGGCAGAAGAATGGCTGCCGTGGAAGGGAAACGCTTGCCTAGACCTCAAAATCATTCACTCTTATTCTGGCCTTTGAGGCTCCTCACTATGTTGAGCAACCATCACCCACAGCAGAGGTGGACGAGATGGTCATGTGTGCTGTGTGCTCCTACCAGGCATGTTGGAAACGCAGCCCTCAGCCTCTGGCACTACCAAAACATGAACTTAGGGAAGAGCAAACGTCGGGACTGCTACGACCATCTCCAGAAGTGCCTCACAACCTCACAGACCCGTGAGGAGCAGGTACTCTCTCTCCTCAAACAGGCTGAGCGCCACAATTTGTTTCTGAGCTCTTACAGCTGCACACTTGGTGAGGAAACAGGCAAAAGGGAGCAGGGATCTGCTGCACCCTTGTCTCCATTCACCTCCAGTTCCTGGGTGACTCGGGAGGTACCATGCCTTCTCCTCATCCCAGCCAAGAGAGCCCGTTCAGAGCACAGACGATGTAAATTTTCAGTAAATCCAGTATTTGCTGACAGTTTGCAAATAGCCACCTAAAACAACCAACCACACAAATCAATCCTCCTACTGCTAGCTTTCTTCCTCGGGAGAGCCGATCTCCCAGGCTTCAGTTTTCATTCAGGCAAGTCATTCAACGGCATCAACTACAGGAACTATAACTGGGAGAGATGTTTCATTCCAAGCACTACAGGAACATCTCCCATTCCACAGAAGCACCCACTCATGCAGGAGACCCTTATGTATTTGCAAAAATCTCTCTGAAGAGATTTCAGTTATTTCCTCCTGGATGGGGGTTTTTTTTCCGCTCCTGATAAACAGCTCTCATGGCAACAAACATAATTTAATTTCAGGATCTCGCTCAACTTCCGCAGTCAAAAAGGTCTCGGCACAGTCAGTCCTGTGCTGTGAAGGCAAGATAACAACTGCACGGAGCAACAAAAGGGCGCGTTGCATTAAGCCATTTTCTTATTCAGTACAGATTGCGAAGGGTGACGACGCCATAACTAACTGGAAAACACAAACTTACATCCTGACCGCAAAGATGCACCCACGGGTGACTCTCTGTAGTAGTTACTTTTCCCACCGTAGCAAACCGAACTTTTCACAGGTTTGAAGCTGATGTCAGTGCGACCAGGTAAAAGGTTTTACACAAGACAGGGGAGAAGGCACAGAACACGTCCTGGAATGTCGGGCACAAAACACAGCCTAAGCCCTGGTCCCTCAGACTGCCTGTAGCTGTTAGGGTTAGAAAGCAAAAAAACAGACAACAGTCTTTCAAGATCGTAAGCTAATAATCCACTCTTAAAACATATTAAAAACATATTAAAACCTATTATAAAATCGGGATTTACTAGTTACCTACATTTCCAAGAATAATTTCATATTATTCAAACATCAATTTCACATTTAAAAAAAAAATAATCAGACAGGAAGATTAAAATAAAAAAATATAAATTTGTCTTTATACTTCAGATTCCTAGCAGATTTTTTTTTTCCCCCCTAAAATCTCTCATTTTTCAAAAAAGAAAACACCTCTGGAAAAACTAAAACTAAATTCAAATTTTACAGCAAGTTTCTAATAGACAAATGAAATTTAAGTTCAAACTTATTTCTGGCTAAGGAGAAAAAAATAATAAAGCAAAATGTGTCCGAAGTATATTATCTCACCAATGATACATGTAGTGAAACCTATGTTAAGAAATTGGTAAGAGTTTAAAATAATAGCAGATGACTTAAAATATTGTCAGTGATTTCTGGAATATATTATAAAAGTAAAAATATTTGCACAAATCTATCATATTTAAGATATTATACAGCAATTTAATTCACTATTTTGGCATTAGCATTTGAACAGTGTTTAATGTCCTTTAAATGGTTAGATATAATGATATATGTGGAAGAAAAACATTTCTTTCTTACTAGGAAACATGCTGTAACCAACCCTCAATTTATTCTCACAAAATAAATGAATGCTTAAAGGATGTTTCTGTCAATTGAAAAAACAACAGTAAAATGGCTACTTTACATGCCAAGTTAAACTAAATATTTTTTTCTTTGACAACCTGCTTACATTTAAATGAAACCAGGCCAAATTTGGTCAATAGTATGGATTACATATAACAAAAAGAATCTTAGACCATGTTAACACAGGGATCAGAAAGCAGCAACTTCATTTAAAACCATGCAATTATTTAGCAAACTAAGATACAGCAAATAAATTAATCTGTTTTAAATGGAAGCGCTTGCACAGTAGCTTTTTGACCTATAATTAAATCTTACTTGCAGAAATCACAGCGAGGGTAGAATTTGCTGATGAAAGAATAAAAACAAAATCTTGCAAAAAAACCCCCTGCTTTGGTATCAGAAATAAAAAAAAAACCAACCAACCCATAAAATTTGCAAAATCTTTTCCTGCCGAAAAAACAGAGCCAAGTCCCAAAGCTGGTGTAAGTCTGCATTGTCCCCTGATCTCCCTGGAGCAGCAGAACTGATTTGCTCCAGCTGAGGATCCGGCCCAGCACACACAGCGCATTCTGCATCGTCCCTCCGATGCTTTTTATATGCTGGGGTTTGGTAAAAGTACAAACCTTTCCCTAACAGGAGGAGCAAAAAGCCGTTTTCTTTCACTGAGGATTTTTCTTCCTGTATATTTTCTTATAAAGCAAACCAATGGCAAGTCTATAGCGAACGCTTTCTTGGGCTATAAAATTTCCTATTATCCACTTATGTTTTCTTTGCAGTGGGATTTAAGAATGCCTCTTTCCTTGAGACGAGTAATATGTCATCATTTTGTTGAACTAACGGGCCTGACAGTCTTGTCTCTCCGAGTTAGAGACACCAGCCCTCTGTGCTCGCATTGCTGGTAAAATGAAGGTGAAAAAGCTGGGAGAATAAAAAAAATGAAGGGGACAATCTAACTATAACTAAATTCTTTACTAATTCATTCCCATCATTTATCGTGCTGCAAAAATAAACTCTTTATATTAAAAAAAAACCCCAAAACCTTAAATTAAGGTCTCTTACTTTCACTACATTTTGAAATAACTTATTTGAATCCTTGGATTATCTATTTTAACAAATATCATCTTCTGTATTCATCATTTCTCCTGTCTTTTTGATCTTTTTTTCTACTTATCATGTTCTTTATTTGAAACAGATTTTTAACAGATAATCTTGATCGTTATAACAATATCTTGCTTGCATTTCATTCAAATAATTCTTAAAAACAGCTTAAAAAGCCGTTTGGAATAACATCAAGCTCTCCATCAATCAAATGAAAAAATTCCGCTGGCGGTTGTATAAAC